>NC_137811.1:24902719-25002719 GCF_963921795.1 Nannobrachium achirus
TGATTTCACTTTTTTCACATTTTTTTAAATGATAAATGCAAAACGAACGGTTTTGGACATACACGGTTTTCACCCGACAACGACGATATATTATCTCTCTTTCCCCCTCTTTCTGTAAGCCCTCCCTCTGCGTCCCGATCTCTCTCTCTCTCCCTCTCTGCAGTATCTCTTCTGAAAGGCATGAATCCAGCCGAATAATAAATGAAGCGATCAATCATCATCATCATCATTTTAACTGCTCTAACCATTATTTAGTATTTTGGCTATTGCAAAATAGCAGATATACAAGCTCATAACACGTCACTGTGTGCCTCGCTATGAGCTTATAGATCTGCTATATGAAAATGTTTGCAAATCTTTGAACGTATCTATATTTCTCAAATCATTTATTCTGGAGGTTCCTGGCATGAATATTTTTTAGATGGGTGGGTGGGTCTGCGGCCCAAAAACAAATCAACTTGGAATGAAAGATCTTTGGGAACACACTGCTCCAGAGGTTGTACAAATCTAATAACAAAGAATTGTAATAATTGATTTAACAACTCTGTATCTCTGTGGTCTCTCTCTCTCTCTCTGCAGCATCTCTTCTGAAAGGCCTGAAGCACTCCAACATCGTCCTGCTCCACGACATCATCCACACCAAGGAGACCCTGACCCTGGTCTTTGAGTATGTGGTGAGTGTCCCACCCTCACCCATAGCCCGTCATGTATACCAGGGGTTCCTAAACCTTTTTGGCTCGGGGTACCCCTCTAAATATTTTATTTTTATCCGAGGCACCCCTACATTATTATATTCCTAATTTTCACTCCCAGCACCTTATATTTATTGCATATTTTAGCGATTATGTTGCGAGGAAAGCGGGATAATAGCCATTTTGGTTAGAACTGACTGAAAATAACTTTGTACTTCAAGTTTAAAATGATACTAAATATATTTTTAAATGTCCTAATAGCAGATCTACATGCTCACAACGCCTCGCAACGCGAGGCGTTGTGAGCATGTAGATCGGCTATTTTCACAATGTTCGCCTCTTGCTTACTTAATATTTGACCAGTCCTGACGAATATTCGACTATTCGAATACATTGAGGTTGAATAATTCGAATACTAAAAAACACTATTCGTGAATGCCCTACTGCCCAACAGCAACGACTTGTAACAAAGTAGTCTCTGATGGTATTGCTACTTTTCCATGCAAGTGTGTGTGTGCGACTGTGCGTGCTTGCGTGCGTGCACTGTGCACTGCATCGCTGCACCACTAAGATCAAAGATGGCCCTAATTAGAGAAGCTGGATTTCAGGAGCTTTAAAGGAATAACGCTCATCAGTTAGTCGTATCTCCCCAATGCAGTGTCTCAAAGTTTTTTTCATTTCAAGAACGCCCGAAATTGAGATGATCGAATTGAGATCAGTCTGGCAACATCAGGCTAGAAAAGGTTAAGAATGGCTGACTCAAATCTGTTTGGTGCGCGTACGTGTGTGTGTGTGCGTGGGTTTGCAATGTTAGCTCAAATTGAAGGTTCGCATGAATTCATATTCAAAGGAGACAGTCTTATATTAAGAAAAGGAGTTGACCGTGATCCATCACGGTTTGACCGAGCTGACCTTGGCCTTCACGTTAGCTTATATGTGCGTTCCAGTGTTTTCTTTAATAGCCTCTCTCTCCGGTTATTTCTGTAGCCGTGCTCTTTGTTTATGGGAACGGTTGGAGGAATGTTTAGCCTCCACATCTTAAAAACGGGACCTACGCTCGCTTGGGTTTTCCCAGCCTCGGTCTGGTTGGTACCACGGCAGGCCAGCCGTATAAACACGAGGGGCGTGCATGTTTATGCCCTGCGCGGAAAGCCATGGCAACTCGGCAGCCATTTTTTTAATACTGGATCGACACTGTGCTTCTTGTGGCGTTCCACAGATGTGCAGTTTGTTAACCCATTGAGACCTGAGGCTGATTCTACAAAATGTCTTCTACATCAATAGTTCTCACACTCAAGATCTTTCTAAAGAATGTTAGAAAATAGCAGATGCACGTGGCGCGCTGTGAGCTTGTAGATCAGCCAACGCTCAAATCTAAAATGACACAGATGCTTTCCCAGTTTTAATGGTTTATATACTGTAAGTACTGTACTTGAGTACACTTTTGTTGTACTTTTACTTTATTGATTGATTGATTTTTATATCACATAAAAAGAGTTATTTCCACACATACGTATAGCATCACCGAGGATACAAACTCAATAAGGCCCAAGTTATTTCACTGTACTTTACTTGAGTATTTAATTATTTTTTTCTAAATATTTTATGCTTATACTCCATTACATCTTGGAGGCAAATATCGTACTTTTTTACACTACAATTGTATGAATACTTTACTAGTTACGTTACTAGTTAAAAAAAGAAACGATTATTCATAATTTTACTTTTGTATTGCAAGTATATTTTGATAATAGTTTACCTTTGTACTTTTTGCTCTAGGAACATTTTGAACACCGGCCTTTTATCAGTAACAGGGTATTTATAAAATGTGGTATTGCTAAGTGAGTAAAAGCACTTCTTCCACCACTGCAGATGGTGTTGTTAGGACCTACAGTATATCAAGCAAAAGCAACTGAGAGAGGGGAAACATATTTACAGAAAACAGAAAAAACAAAATGATTCTGTAAACTCCACTAGTGGAGTGAGTGCCGGTTCTAGTACTCACTCACTCATGAGTGCCGGTTCTAGTACTCACTCATGAGTGCCGGTTCTAGTACTCACTCATGAGTGCCGGTTCTAGGACCCATTGACGGATGTGCGCTTACGCTTATATTGCTTATGCCAGGAACCGGCCCTGAGTGATTCTCAAAGTGGTGTGTGGGTAGGGCCGGTTCCTGGCATAAGCAACATAAGCGGCCGCTTGGGGCCACAACCAATAAGGGGGCCACATCACAGGAAGAAGATATTTTTTAATCATATCGTTACATTATGTCATGTATCCCCTATCCAAAAACTAGCGTTATTATTTTAATATGCGCTCCCCTTCCTCCTTCCTCATAATCTCAAACTTCACTCTAGGCCTGGCTGCCTGTACTTGATTCATGAGCAAGTCAATATGCCTCCAAAAATAACATTTCGATCTGGTGCTACAGATTATTTTAGGTGGCCCCTCACTAACGGATGCGCGCGTACGCGCGCATCCGTTAGTGAGGGGGCACCTACAATAATCTTGCATAGGACCACTTGAGTCCTAGAACCGGCACTGTGTGCGGGGACCTCCACCATCGGATCTTTGAGGGGGTTCCAGGGGGGTCCCCACTCCCCAGCTAAATCTAAAGACTGGGGGTTCCAGGGGGGGGGGGGGGGGTCCCTGGCACAACATGTTTTCAGATGTGGATCTGGTTTGAGAAGCACTGCACTGGGGAGGTACAACTAACTGATGAGCGTCTTCTTCCTTCAAAGCTCTGAGCTGCAGCGTTTCTAAGTATAGGTCCATCTTTGATCTTAGTGGTGCAGCGATGCATATTGGACTGGACAGCACGCAGACGCACTGGCTGCTCCTTTTCAATTCAGCCATGGATGATATATAAGTAAAAGAAAACATTAAATAGTATGTAATGTAAAACAACATAAATGAAATGAAATAAATGAAATTAAAGAATCGTTGCTGTCGGGCAGAAACCTCTTATCTCCATATTCTAACTTTTTGTGTTTTTTTTTGTTTTGTTTTATTAACCCCCCTACTTGATCCCACTACAGCGTCACACAAAAGCATCAGTAGCAGATCTACAAGCGACGCGTTTTGAGCTTGTAAATCTCCTACTTTTGGTTTGAATTTTAATCCTGAAAAGTAACGGTTTTGGCTTTTACTTAGCCTTTGGCAAAGGCTAAGTAAAAGTCATAAGCATTCAGAAATAATTGAATTATGTCAAAGCACAAATGTATTATTATCAAAGTATACTTAAAGGGGAAGACCACCCATTTTCATTATTGAACTGTGTCATTAATATACCTTAGAGGAGTTGTGTGGAAATAGAAAAAAAGCCCCCCCCCCCCCCCCCCCCCCCCTTCTGTGTTGCCTAGAACTGGAGGATTGATTTGGGGGGTTTGTATTTTAAAGTACAACTTGATGACATCACACATTGTACTTTACAATACAAACCCCAAAATCAATCCTCCAGTTCTAGGCAACACAGAAGGGGGGGAACTTTTTTTCTATTTCCACACAACTCCTCTATGGTATATTAATGACATATTTCAATATTGAAAATTGGTGGTCTTCCCCTTTAAATTGGCAAAAGTTAAAAGTGTTCATTATGCAGAATGCTCATTTTAGAAGTCGTTAAGAAGACTTGACCTTGACATGTCAGAGAATACATGACCGTTGCATGTCAGAGTCACATCCTGAGTCTATCCAGTAGAGATTTTACACTGTTAACATTGTAGTGTGAGCTATAGTCTGTCAGAGAAACTGCTGGATACGCATTTTAAAAAAAATGTAATAAATAGCGTATCACATTTATGCTGTGGAGATTCACTTGAACTTTCTTTGAGCCACGAGTCTTGTTATGAATATGGGGATGTGTTTCATTTTCTGCACATGAATATGTAACGTGGCGGCATGGAGAGCTGTTTGACTTGAATGGCGGCGGGATGCAAATGCAAATAGAAACGTGTTGTGTTGCACCGTGAACCTTGTTTGCGGCGTCGGTTTCACCATGCTGTTCAGTCCTCTTCTGTGCTCCGGTCAGGACTGCTGCTTTACATACAGAGTAGACTGGCTTCTCACCCTGCCAGCCAAATCAATTCATTTCTCTCTCCTCCAGAGACTAATGATGATTGACAAGGAGAGAAAGAGAGAGAGAGAGAGGGTACATGTGTTAGAGAGAGAGATAGAGAGAGAGAGAGAGAGAGAGAGGGAGAGGGAGAGAGAGAGATGCTGGTTTGTTTCAGTCAGATGGACAGACAGACAGACAGACAGACTTGAGCCTCCTCGTGAATTATTCATGAGAGGGACGACATTTATGTGGGTTTCTGTGGGACCCAGCGGTGGCAGCAGTTAGTAAATACAAGCGGCGTGACAGACGCACACTGTCTGCATCCACACACACACACACACACGCACACACACACACACACACACACGCACACACACACGCACACACACACACACACACACACGCACGCACACAGTCACTCCCGCCCCTCCATTCAGAGGACAATTGTATTACAGGCCTGGCGTCCCCCAAAGGTTCCCGTGGCAGACATCTCCGTCGATAGCGAGCGGATATCATTCATTCAGCCTGATAAACAAGGCAGACGTGAACGCTCGCAGAAGAAGAGACGTGCGCGCGGGGGGCCGCGGTGTGATTGAGTTGGCGTCCGCGCCGCCGCGGCCGTCCAGCGGCATCGTGGATACTTAAGTCCTGGACCGCCACTGGAGGTGTGCGGCATACAACAAGGTGTACGACTGACTGACAAGGACCATTGATTTTCTTTTCCTTTCTTTTTTTTTGCCAGTACCATGTGCCTCAGTGTCACTCGGGGAGTGACAGTAAATAAAGATGACATTTCCTTTAGCGTTTATCCTGATCCGTTGCCTGCAAGGCGACGTGTCCACACGGAACGTGAAACGGTTTGGGTGTCCATGTCCATAGCACTCCCATTCAGTGTTTATAAAGCCATTTAGGCCTAGAATTATTTAATGCTTTAACTATTGAAAAATAGCAGGTCTACAAACTCACAGTGTGGCACCGAGTGCCGCGCTGCAAGCTTGTAGATCTGCTATTTTTAAAAATTCTGGATTTTTTTTGCAAGTCTTTGAACATATCTTTTTAAAAGCGAACATTTGTAACTCAAATATTTGCTTCTGGGTGGTCCCATGAACAACATATTTTGAGATGGGGGTCCGCAGCCAAATACATGTAATTTTGGGGGTCCTTGACATGAAAAAGTTTGAGAACCACTGATTTAGAAGAAGGATTTAGAAGACATTTATAGAATCGGGTCCAAAATATTCAAAATCTCACGAGAGCTTGTATATCTATTTTTTAATAGTCATAGCATAAAATAATAAATTGTTAAAGTGGTTCAAATCTAAAGCGACACAGATTAATAACTTAATACTGACTGATGACCCGGTCATCAAATGACTGGCTTAGGAATGCGACACAAAACTAAACATCTCCATGAGTTCAAGGCTTCATGGTCATAAGTCATGCTTGGGTGAACCACTCCTTTAACACCCACAGCGTTCAAACCCATCAACCATGGCTGTGCTCAAAATGTCCTGATCTGTGTGATTAGCACAAACAGCTTAACTGAACCCAACATGGATGTTGTAAATGACCGTGTTGACAGACACAGCCAGTAGGATCCAAAGAGCAGCGCTCTCTTCCAAAAGTAGAAGATCTTCAGTTTGATGCTTTAGTGCAGGGTTCCCCAATAGGCAGCCCGCGGGCCATTTGCGTCCCGCAGGGGGCTACTGTCTGGCCCCCACAAACCCCAGTAATAATGGTGGTATAAGAGCAGCAACAACACTAGTATATTGTTGTTGTCGGTTGGAAACCTTGTATCTCCAAATTTGTATGTTCTTTCGCAAAGTAAAGCCCTGCTTCATCATACAAGGCCGTCGCACAAAAGTTGTGAAAACAGCCGATCTACAAGCACACAACGCCTCGCATCGCGAGGCGTTGTGTGCTTGTAGATCGGCTGTTTTCACTGTTTTTTAAATCATTTTTAAAATGATAAATGCAAAACAAACGGTTTTGGACATACAAGATTTTCACCCGACAACAACGATATCTGAACTGTCGCTAGAGTAGCGGGAACGCCACCATCGCCCCCTGCAATGTTGTGGCCCTCGGCTTGGTACCCTAGACATAATTCGGCCCTTGGGGAAAACTAATTGGGGAAGCCCTATGAGTTATTTTCTTTTAATAAATCTATTATCTTTTCAATGTAATATTCAGTGTGTATATTTAGGCTCTGCTTCAGGAGCATTGTGATATCATAGTCTTGTCATGCTTATAGATTATTGTGTCATCTGTAGCATCATGGGAGCAGAGTCACACCACCACATACAATGCAATATCATTGCATCAACTGTTTTATTGTCTTTCTTTTTACCTTCATTTAACCAGGCAAACCAAAGTAAGGCCATAGTCTTATTTACAATTGTGCACTGGCAATAGGCCAAGGCCTTTATGAGGGAAAGGGGAAATAAGGGCTTAAATAGATCAATCAGGATAAAAGCAAATAAAACACAAAAGCACAGTAAAAGCAAGAGCACAATCAATGTGAAAAAAGAAGAAAACACAATAAAACATAAACAGGCCTTGCAGAGGTCCGATGACACAAATAAACAGGCTAACAATCCATGTAGGACAGCAACGTTTGTCTTTAAGATAATTGATAATCAATGCTGATCTAGGGACCAAAGTGTCCAGTTTCAACCTTTTGTTGTACTCTAGTCTAGGTCATTTTTAGTCTCTGACCGCAGCAGATTGAAAAGCTGCAACAGCCTCCTCTTGACTCGAGTGTCTGTCTGTGTTGCCATCTCTCAAATGAATGGGGTTTTCATATTATGTATACAATCATACCTGAGCAGTGGCTTCTAGTTGGTATCTCCATATTCCCATCTCTAAACTGTATTGATGTCAGGGACCATATAATGGATCTGATAGGCCATGTGGGAGCTTGTCGTCTGTTAACGGCTGCAATGCATTCTACCTGATCTTCTTGATAGATGTCTGTCTCTCTGTGTTCACTTCAGTCTGATGAAGAGTGTAGCTCAAAGTGTCTCTGATTTATTTTGGGTGCAATGAATGTACTTTATCATTGGAGCCCTATAGTGTGCCAGTGTTTTAGTATTATTTTTTCTTCCTGTTTTCCACAGCACACAGACCTTTGTCAGTACATGGACAAGCACCCCGGGGGTCTGCATCCAGACAACGTCAAGGTATGTACAATACAGTACGGTACATTACATTACATTACATATTGTCCCCAACTCTGCTCTGATGCATGTCCATCTACATGTGACACCTGATATAATCTAGATAAGCCTTTCATGGTTTAATGCAACCACTTTCAACGTGGCATCCCTAATCTGGGAACGTCACCATAGGCAGACATTTTCTCTTTTCACCCCCCAAACAAATAGCAAAAAATAGTGGATCTACAAACTCTCAATGCGTCGCCAGGCAACGCATTGAGAGCTTGTAGATCCACTATTTTTTTTTGTTGCTATTTTAGAAAGGGGGCTATGTTAACTTATTTTTTTTTGCCACCCCCTATTTCTTTCTGAACTCACGCCTCTGTTTACTGCCATGAGGCTGAGTCCTCGGTTCTCCTTGCAGCACAGTCTCTTCTGTTAGTGTCCTTCTGGAGGACTCTGAGCAGTGGACCTGTTGTTCACTGAGCATCTACTCTTACAAAGCCCACTCAGGGATGTTCTGGCCATTGGGAAAAGCGGGACAACTCCCGAACGGCCGGTTCATTCCCGGACGGTCCGGGCCGGCCATTAGGAAAAAATTAAACTGTTTGCACAAAAGTAAAAATTAAACTGTTTGCACAGAAGTAGTGAAAACAGACGATCTACAAGCACGCGTTGTGTGCTTGTAGATTGGCTGTTTTCACTAGTTTAAATCGTTTTTAAAATGATAAATACTTAACAAACGGTTTTGGACATACAAGGTTTCCACCCGAAAACGAAGAAATATAACTCATGTAATTGGCCCACTGGCTTGTCACTTTGTCACAAATGTTTGAGTAGCAGCAGCGCTATAGAGAGAGATCTCTCTCTATAGCGCGCAATGAGGGCCTCTCCAACTCTTTTTCCCGGGCTGAATCGGGGGCCCAGCATGTCCCTGAGCCCACTACATGGTGTTTTTTTGTTACCGGCGTTGTTGATTGGCTAGCACTGCTATAGGCGGATGATGTAACACCAGAGTCACACATTAAGATATTCTGGATGTGGACAACCTGATCATGGTCACTATTCAAAACCCAACGTGTACCGCGATACACGTCGTATGGTGGCCTCTGTGTCGTGATCGTTAACGCATCGCAGCCTCTAGCACTCGTGATTCGTGATACATTTTCGTCTCTGTCGGGTGGAATGAGACTTCATACGTCCAAAAATTACACTTTTCCGGATTCAAATTCAAAAGTAAGCAATAGTAGCAGATCTACAAGCTTGAATGGCTCAAGCAGGGAGATAATTCACAAGAAAAAAAAAACATGGAGATGAGAGGTTTCTGCCACCGGCAGCGACGATATTGTCGCGAGGTTGTTAGGAAATAATACCTAACCCAACTGTAAAAAAGTTGCGTTGAGTTGAGATGACACACGCACCGATAATGATGTTACTGTAGTTGTAGGAGTGTGTTTGCGTCTAGATGCTAATTTGATCCATCAGCCAGCTGACACGCTAATAAGCTCTAATGGCCCCTGATTAGTAAATAAGATGATGGCTGAGTGAGTGAGGATCCCTCACAAAACTCACTAATGAAGGAAATTAAACTGAGCTGCCGTCCATCCGTATGTCCGCCTGTCTGTCCCTCTGACGGTCTGTCTGTTTATCTGTCTCACACCGGCAGTGGTGGAAAGTAACTGAGTAGATTTACTTAAGCACACTTTAGTGCTATTTGTACTTTACTTGAGTAATTCCAATTTCCAATACTTTTGCTTCTACCCCTCTCGGATCCAAATGTTGTACTTTTACTTCACTACAATTATTAGAAAACTTTAGTTACTAGTTACTTGAATTTAGTTACTAGTTACTTGGCAGATATAAATTGTATTATTATAAAACATAGATGAACCACTTTAGCCCTATTTTATACCGTGGCTATTTGAAAAGAGCCGATCTACAAGCTTGCGACGCGTTGTGAGCCTGTAGATCTGCTATTTTCAAACATATTGTGTGCTTTTACTTTTGGTACTTCAAGTACATTTTGATGCCATCACTTTCATACTTTTACTCGAGTCCATTTTGAATTCCGGACTTTCATTTGCAACAGAGTATTTATTTGTTGAAATAGTGATACTTTTACTCAAGTAAAAAAATTTCAGTACTTTTTCCACGACTGCACACCGGGCTTATTATAAACGGTGTGAAGCCCCCCCCGTTTCCCACTAACATGGAGTGGGACTTCAAAGAGGGATGTGGGAGTGGGAATGAAGACGTTTTGATTCTGTTGCAAAAGCGATTCTGGCATGAGAACATGTCCTCCTCCTCTGCGCGCTACACACGTCGCACGCGCGTGTGCGTGTATGCGATTGCCATGTCTAATAACCCTAATCTACAAGGAGCTATGGCATATACTCCAAAACTAACCCTAAACCTAACCTCTAAAGCAGTGTTTCTCAAACTTTCAAGTTTCAAGGTCTCCTCTTAACTCTGACAGTGTTCAAATGGGGAGATGCTTTCCCGGTCTTTAAAAAAAACAAAAACACACACACACACACACACACACACACACACACACACACACACACACACACACACACACACACACACACACACACACACACACAAACGGAACCAAATGTGTACCAAATGAACCATTATGGTTCCATTATGTGCACTCACTCATCAGAGTCCAATGAACACTGAGGATTTCACTGTGCAAGCTTATCCCAGTTTCCACATGGGTGATTATGTCAATTATCCTGGGTAAACACTGGAACGTATGAAGGCAGACGCCTCGGAGATGACAAACCATTGGAACGCGCTCTTAGAACATACCTGGAGTCATAACGTCATGCAGAGGCATCACAAGGGGTAGGAAAGTGGGACTGAGTTACCAGGGCCCAAGGTGGAGGGGCCCTAGTAACTTTGGCAATTGAAAAATAGCAGATATACAAGCTCACAGTCGTGAAAATGTGTTGCAAATCTTTGAATATGTATTTTTTAAGCGGACATTTGTAACTCAAATTTTGCTTCCGGGGGTCCCTGGAACTAAATATTTTGAGATGGGGGTTCGTGGCCAAATACATATCATTTTGGGGGTCCTTCACATGAAAAAGTTCGAGCATCACTGACATGGAAACATGGGTTTATTGCACACTTTTTCAAAAAAAATTAAAAATAGCAGATCTACAAGCTTGCAGCGTGGCACTCGGTGCCGCGCTGTGAGCTTGTATATCTGCTATTTTTCAATAGTTAACATTCATGGGGGGCCCGCAGTGAATCCTTGTACCCAGGGCCCAGAATTCGGTGTGACGCCCCTGCCGTCATGTGACGTTATGTTATGGGACTTCCTTGAGTTGGAATGAAGGTTTTGAGACCGTAATCTAAGTGCTGGAAGATGTGTCGTGTTGTTGCCTCCCTCAGCCATGGTTTAAAAGATAAGGGGGTGAAGGGGGCGCCGTACGTCGTCAAGTCAGTCAAAGCTGTCAGCGGACTGATAGGCAACAGCACAGGTGCCGGTGCGAGACCGACCCCCCCAGTATGGGGCGGCATAGCTCGGCGGCATAGCTCAGGGGTAGAGAAACTGGTATTAGAGCACGAAGGGTATAAATCCCGAAGGGTTCCCAGTTCGAATCCGGGCTCCCCCTGAGTTAATGTCGAAGGGTCCTTGGGCAAGACTCTGAACCCCTAATTGCCTCCGGTGAGTAGGTTGGTGCCTTGCATGGCTTCCTCTGCCACCGGTGTATGAATGTGTGTGTGAATGGGTGAATGTAATGCACAATCTATGTAAAGCGCTTTGGATTAAAAGCGCTATATAAGTAAGCAATTTACCCCGAGTGAGAGGACATTATGCTCTGATAATGTCCTGTGTTAGGGTGTTATCGGACGAGGCGAAGCCGAGTCCGATAACACCCTAACACAGGACATTATCAGAGCATAATGTCCGACCCCGAGTGGTAAATAGCTTTTCTACCACTTTTTCCCTTATACATGAAAGAAAACACATAGTTGTAACTTGCAAGGATCTTAAGTTACAATCATTATTGCCTATAAAACTTCCGCGAGACAGCAGATAGTTCCACCAACAACATCTTCTACTCACCAACAGATGGCGCCAACTCCATACTAATCCATGCGTCTAGCTTACAGCTAAGCTAACGTCAGTTAGAAGTACCGTTCCGGCCGTAAATAGAGGCTGTTCGCTTCCAGAAAGGCATAGGTTCAGAGAAAAGGGGCTTTAAAGTTGGCGGATTGCATTGGATCCAAATAAATCGGCGACTATAGCATGCACGTTAGTGAACATAGGACCGTTGCCACGGTCATTTGTTGGTTGGGGGAAAGGTGTTCCGACTACCTCCTGAAGTCCCCGGATGTACACTGAGGCTCATTGATCTCGGACAAGTCCTAACACAACTTTGCGGCAGTAGTTCTCTCATAACCTCCGGAATTTAGCCAATCAGAATCCAGTATTTGAACACGTGACTCGAAAAAGTGGTAGAAATGCACCATTTACCATTTTACCATTTAGTATACTCCCTTAACTCGCGCGCACACACACACACACACGCACGCACGCACGCACGCACGCACGCACGCACGCACGCACGCACGCACGCACGCACGCACGCACGCACGCACGCACGCACGCACAAGCTCTCTCTCTAATCCTAATTTATTCACGGTAATCTCGACGCCACTGCTGTCAACGGCGACGAGAAGAAAGTAGTTGGCATTAATCCGTGCTGACAAAAGGTGTGAACCGTCGGTTACATAACGGGCGTGCGTGCACGTGCGTGGCATCATCCACCTGTGCGGTCGCGCCAACCTCCGCCTCGCTGTAACCCCCCCTCCGCAACCTCGTTAAGTCCATCATAATCGTTGCTGTCGGGTTTGAAACCTTGTATGTCCAAAAAGTTTACTTTTCTGAAAATGTGTAAAAAAGAACTTGTGTTCCAGTGGATCAGATGTAGTTATTATTTTGTCACAAGCTCGCGTGGATCTGCTACTCTTGATGCTTTTGTGTGATGCTGTAGGTACAGTATGATCAAGTAGTTTTTTTTTTGTTTTGAAAATAGCCGATCTACAGCTCACAATAGCCAATCTACAAGCTCACAGTGCATCATGATGCGACACATTGTATGCTTGTAGATCGGCTATTTTCAAATCGAAAGTTAAAACAGGGAGATAAGAGGTTTCTGATATGCAGTTCCATTTCCATGCCACTTTGTGAGCACGAACACTGTAACGGGTCCTATTGTTTTCGGGATTGTTTCAGGATTTTGTTTAACCACATGAACCCTAGCCTAACCCTATCCTGCGAGTGTCATAATAATAGGTGGACATTTGGTGAAAATAGGTGAACATTCGCAACAGACCGATGATCAGACGTCTGCGGTTTAATATCCTTCATTAGAGTGCTTTGTGAGGGATCCCTCTTCACTCAGCCACCGTCTTATTAACCAATCAGAGGCATAAAAGCTATTAGTGTCTAGTCTGCTGCTGATGGATCGAATTAGCATTTAGACACACACTCCTACTACTACTGTAATATAATGATTGGTTAAGCAGAGAGAGAGAGAGAGAGAAAGAGGGAGAGAGAGAGAGAGAGAGAGAGACAGAGAGAGAGAGAGAGAGAGGGAGAGGGGGAGAGAGAGAGAAAGGTGGCGATCCGAGCTTGTAGATCTATTACTTTTGCTATTTTTTTAACCCTGAAAAATAACAGTTTTCTCATATCTCAATAGCAGATCTACAAGCTCACAGCGCGGCACAGAGTGCAGCGCTGCGAGCTTGTAGATCTGGTATTTTTATGACCATATCTGACCTTGAAGTTTAAATCTACCTTTGAAGGTAAATCTATACCTTCTGCTTTTCAATGGGAATGGAGTGGTTTCTTGCCATTTGCGGATTTGTGCAACACTACGCTCCATTCTCCATAAGAATTAAGGCCCGTTCCCACTGGGCGCGATAACGATGAAAAATATCGTTTTTCAATTGAAGTGGATGGTAGCGTCCACACCACAACGATAAAGCCCTCATAATTGTTGTGAACGACGGTGCCGACTTATTGTTATCATTATCGTTATCGCGCCCAGTGGGAAAGGGCCTTTAGAAAGGCAAAACGGGGAAAGAAACCTGTGGAAAAAATGCATTTGCAGGAACTCTTCAGGAAAAGAGCAGTAAAAAGTAAACAGTAGGGCATTCACGAATAGTGATTTTTAGTATTCGAATTATTATACCTCAAAGTATTCGAATAGTTTAATATTCGACAGGACTGGTCAAACTTTCAAATATTAAGTAAGCAAGAGGCGAACATTGTGAAAATAGCCAATCTACATGCTCACAACGCCTCGCAACGCGGAACCGAGTCACATTAAATGTAAAACCTACAATTCCAAGTGCTTGGTCAGGGTGGGGGTCCCCAGTTCAAAGATGTTTATTTTGGGGGTCACGGCCTAAAAAGGTTTGAGAACCCCTGGTATAGAGCATTAACAAATTCATCCACCAGGGGCATTGACAACAACTTATTCTTATGACTTCCTATCTAGCCAAGCTTTATAAACTATATATTTTTTAAAGAGAAAACAATAAAAAATAGCGAATATTCGACTTCGGTGAACAATGTCGAATTGTCACTTTGATATTAGAATATTCGAATATTCTAATAGTTGGTGAATGCCCTAGTAAACAGTCTCTTTGAGACACTCTACTACAATGTTCTCCCTGCACTTTCTCTCTCTATTTATTTGACTAATGTACTGTATATCACCTTTCTGTTTACTGACTAGAGTTCATGTTTACCAAGCTTATTAAAGTGTAATCATGAAGCGTGTACCTCGGTGTGTGTGCGGACACATGTAATCATAAAGCATGATTACTCCTCTGCACTAATTGGCATTTCCGAGGGAGGGAGAATTATGCTCTGCGGTGGCATTTGACCACCAGCCATTTGTATAATCTATCACCTCAGCACCCCAGACCCCAATCCCCCCCATCGACAACAATCTATCACTAACAGCACTATCTGTACGCCAGCGCCTTGCTAACAATGACGTAGTTATCACTATCACACCCATTAGGAGCATTATCCTCTCTCCATCGAGCGAGACATTATGAAAACGATGGGGGCCGGATGATGGGCTGTGCGTTATCTATCAGTGCAGTGTGCAATGAACAGTGGTGGAAACAATACTCAGAATGTTTTACTTAATTAAAAGTAGCAGTAATATTCTCTGTTACAAGTAAAAGAAAAGTCCTGTATTCAAAATATGGCATCAAAATATACTTACAGTACCGAAGTAAAAGTACTAAAACTAAAATGCTGATGTATATAATTGAGCTTAAAGAGTAGTTCACCCGCAAAATGACCTTTTCTATCTATTACTCACGCCATGGAGACTTGAGTTCAATAATATTTTTAGTTTTTGTCGCATTCCGAAGCCAATCATTTGGGAGACTCTTTGTAGACCCATTGATTCTGGATGGAGACCCAAATGCACTTGGGTCTCCATCTGTAATCAATGGGTGTAAATGTATTATAATCAAATTATTGGCTTAGGAATGCGACAAAAAAATAAAAAATATTATTGAACTCAAGTCTCCACGGGTTGAGTAATCGATAGAAAAAAAGGCATTTGGGGGGTGAACTACTCCTTTAAGTGTTAAAATGTATGTCTTGTATTATTAATAAGTGTAATCTTCAACGTAACTAAACAAAATGATAAATGGTGCATTCATACAGGAGTACCTTTATCCAAGCTGCTTTACAATGTGCATTACATTCACACATTCACAGCGACGGCAGAGGAAACTAAATGGTTATCGCTATCAGACTCATTAAGAGCGTTCTTTTTCAGTATGGAGACGAGCATTATGAAAAGAATGTGGGGCGGATATGGCCGTGCCTTATCTATCAGTGAGATGAAGTCCAGTCAGGGACGGACTGGGACTAAAATTCAGCCCTGGCATCTTGACCAGCCCCCACAACAAGCGCGTGCAGATACTCTACCGACTCGTCGGGACGAGGGCGGCACATAAATACACAAGCTTTTAATATCACAACTTTTACGGACAACATAAATGATAACTACACAACTACACAATGCATACATTGTTTAAGTTAGCGTACAGTTCTCACCACCAACAAGCAGAGTATGAACATGATTAGTGCCAAAATGTGTCAGAACTTTGGCTAGTTAGCTAATGAATGGAAAAGAAGCATATTGATCTGAGAATTGGACAAACAAGTTGTATTTGATTGCTAGACTATAGGCTACTGTATGTTACTGTCTTTTTTTTTTCTTTCTTTTTTTTTTGGGCCACCAGCCCCCCAGCCCCCTAGCCCACCAGCCCACCGGGCAAATGCCCTGTATGCCAGAAAGCCAGCCCGCCCCTGAGTCCAGTCTGTCTCTCCTGCCCGATATTCCCTCTCATTTCGTGGGCAAAGTAGGAGGCCATACATCACAGTGACAGCAGCACACTGGGGCTCAGAGCATCCAGTTTCACTGGGACACCAGGCACAGTGAAGCCATCAGCAGCTCAAATGCACCTTTCAGACTTGAGCCTAATTCACTGGTGGAAAGTAACGTAACGTAAGGTATATTTACCCTGGTACTGTTACATAACTAACATCTATAGGTACTTTTACTTTACTTGAAGATGGGGTGCCATGATTACTTAGCGTTTTTTAGCGGTTTTGTCCTGTTGTTTTAACAGGTTTCTGCGGTTTATTTTTTACCCAAATGTAACACAATATAAACAAAAAAAAGTGCAAAACAGGTGCTTCTTTTTCTAGACACCATGAGCAAATTTATTTACTTATATTTTGCAGGCAGAGGCAGCACAGGACATAAAGCCAAACATGAAGTTCATCATCAAGCAATCATCCTTATTACACAATAAACTGCAGCCTCCGGTTTTTGGCACTTGCATACTGATCCATTATTTGCTGCAGTTTAATTTCGTGTTCTTTCTCAATCTGTAAAATTCCTATATGGTGTTAATCTCACAGACCACCCATAGTGCCTGCCGAGACTGCCAAGTTAACAACAGAAATACTTGCCCCTCCTCTCTTTTTGCGCACATTTTACAAACCACGATCACTGTTTTATTTAATGATTATAAAATAAAGTTACATTACAAAAAAAAGTAAAAAAAAAAAATGGCCGCCTGGTGGCCAGGGGGTGCAAGTTCACCCATAGACACCCCTTAAAATCGCCTATGCCTGTAGCGTTCTGAGATTGTTGAATAGGTGTCTGGCTATGCGAGACTACTAGTTCATTTTTTATTAATAATGTACAAAATTATGAATAAATATGTTCTAGTGGATCGGCTATTATTGAATGTCTGAAGTATAAAATATGGTTAATAATGAATAATTATAGTCCAGTAACATAATGATGAGCAGGCCTACTTTTAACCTTTGGAGCTTGAAGCATTTTAGGCCAATACTTTTGTATAGTAGTAAATGTGTGAATACCGGTCTTTATTTGTTATTTTGTTATTTGTTGTCATTATTTTTCTGCTTTTACTCTAATAAAATATCTGAGTACTTCTTCCACCACTGGTGTTCAGAGCGTTGCCTAATTGGTGGAATCTCATTCGCTGGGCTGCTCTGCAGGCATGCATGTAATCTGACTGATTTGGGCCAAAAAATTATGGAAATGAGAAGGAAGAGGAAGAGGCAGATGTGTGTGCTTTATGTTTGCATGACCGATTCATATGTGCATCCATAACACGCAACGCACACACACACACACACACACGCACACGCGCAGTCGCGCACGCACACACACACACACGCGCGCGCCCGTGTAGACGCACCCCACCATCATCAACAACATCTCACTACCAAAGCAAATGTCAAAATGTCCTGATTGAATGATTGACTGAATATTTTATTTGACGGAATGAAAAACAGTACGAGTGCAGTCAAACTCATGGTCTAAAAGGATAACACCAAAAAAATCCTTGCGGTCTGCTTCCATTGGGGTCCTTGGTACTCAAATCATCGACATATAAAATATATCACCAGGGTCATAGCTGGGTTTCACTATCAGGTGGAATCTCCTTGTTCATTTTCTTTTTTAGTTAGTTTGCTTTATAAATCAATGCTATTGGTCACTCTTTACACATATTAATAACCCATCTTATACTTTTCAAAAATAGCCAAATCTGTCGCTCTATGATTGGCTTGATATCTGCCATTTTCACTATTGTTATGGCAAAAATAAATGTTTTTTATGTTGCCGATGATGACATACCCAAAAACATAGACAACCAATGAAAAGTTTGTGTCAGCTTGTGTCTATAATCTTAGGGTTTTGGGCACTCCAAAAAGACGATGTGCAAAAGGCAAAGGAAACCTTTGGGAGTCATTGTGGAATGTTTTAAAAGCTAAACACTTTTAGGATGGTGGAGGGGAGGGGTTGGGGGGGAGGCAGTGAAGACTCCAGTAAAGGGACGAGGCATAAGAAAGCAGTGTTAAATGGAGTGAGAAGAGGCTGCCATCTGTCCAGGTCCCTTATCTGTCCCATAGAGCGTCTGTACACTGGTGGCCTTAACCCATTAAGCACTGGAATTATTTTATACTTTAGCTATTGAAAAATAGCAGATACACAAACTCACAGCGTGGCACAGAGTGCCGCGCTGCAAGCTTGTATATCTGCTATTTTTTGAAAAATCATGAAGATTTGTGCAAATCTTCAGATATATCTTTTTTAAAGTGAACATTTTGTAATTCAAATATTTGCTTCTGGGGGGGTCTCTGATACACAATATCTTGAGACGGGGGTCGGCGGCCAAATACATATAATTCTAGGGGTCCTTGACATGAAAAAGTTTGAGAACCACTGACGTAGAAACATGAGTTTTTCCAAAAACCTTAGAAGCATTTAGAAGACTTGCACAAATGTTCACGATTTAAAAAAAAAATAGCAGATCTACAAGCTCGCAGCGCGGCACTCGGTGCCGCGCTGCGAGCTTGTATATCTGCTATTTTTCAATAGTTAAAGCATGAAATAATGGTTAAAGTTATAATGCGTAATAATGCGTTCCCGGTCTTCATGCGTTAATGTTGCGTATCCACACAACACATCAGCCTGCACCGCTGCATGCGCAGCGACCACTCAGCACTCCTGCAGTGCTCCCACATATAGGGGTGTAATTGTAGGCGCCAACGAGTCCTCTGGGATGACTGCTACTGCTGCTGCGTTTAGTTAACCAGTAATAACCACTAAAGCCTCTAGACCAGTGGTTCCCAAACCTTTTAGCTCGAGACCCAAAAGAGAAATTAGACGTTTGCCATGGGGACCCAAACTAGTGAAAATAGTAGATCTAAAAGCTCACAGCGAGTCGGCTCTTTACTTGGACTGCTTTGTTCTGATAGGCCAAATCTCTAGGCCAAAATCAGTGGTGGAAACGAAGTAACTACTGTATGTAAAGTTACTCAAGTACTGTACTTAAAGGGGCACTCCACCACTTTTCAACCTATGTTCATATAATTGGTCCTCACTCAAAAATACCTTTTTTTTTTTGAGCGGTGGTCACAACGCTCCTATACGTGGCCGTGTGTGTGGGTCTGTCTGTCTCCGTCCGTCCGTCCGTGTCTGTCTGTCTGTATGTAGCCTACAGTACCTTTTTTGACCACACATGTTAAGGGAGGGGCGCTGTTGTTCAGGCCAGACCAGACACACCAGACACACACACACACACACACACACACACACACACACACACACACACACACACACACACACACACGCACACACACACAAGGATGGATACCAGTGGCGGCCTGAGTGACATGCATTTTATTATTAATATTTTGTTTAATATTGTTTTAATATTTTTTAGAATATATATATACAGGTATATATATATATATTTGTTTTGCTGTTGCGCAGCCTCCACGACCACCGCTCAGTTCACACGGGTGTGATTTCTTTTTTTCTCAGATGAGGGCTGTGGGCAGGTCAGAAACCCATCGTCTTATCATCGATTGCCAATCCAGCTTATAGAAACTCCAGGCTTTCTATTCCTGAAAAGTTGCAATTTTAAAGTGGAAGCCATTGTTCTCGCGATAATAAAAATCTAAATATTTTTTTCAAAAATATTGATTAATTTTTCTTTTTTGGAAAATGGTGATGTCACAAGACGATGGATTCTGAACTTCCCACAGCTCTCCTAGGAGACTTGGACTGAGTAGAAAAAAAATTGTGATATTTTATCGTGAACATTAGTGAGGACCTATTATATGAAGACAGGTTGAAAAGTGGTGAACTACTCCTTTAAGTACAGTTTTGAGGTATTTTTAATTTTCAGTACTTTACTTATACTCCACTACATCTGAGAAGCAAATATTGTACATTGTGAGCTTGTAGATCTGCTGCTTTCAAAAGATTTTTATACATTTGGAAACATGTGAAATGGGACATTCTGCATAATTAGTACTTTTCAACTTTCAATCTGCAAATGGCAGCAAACTGCTCCATTCCCATTGAAAATCATTTTGACTGATGATATCGTCGTTCTCAGGTGGAAACCTTGTACAGTATGTCCAAAACCATTACTTTTTTTAATTATTATTTTAAAAACGAGTTAGAGCAGTGGAAATAGCCGATCTACAAGTGCCTCGCACCACGAGGCATTGTGCGCTTGTAGATCTGCTATTTTCACTACTTTTGTGCAGCACTCTTATGTACGTATCGTATGATGAAGCAGGGCTTTCATTTTTGAAAGAACACACTATTTTGAAACTTGGAGATACAAGGTTTCTGCTCGACAGTGACGATATACTATACTATACAGTACTTTTCACAGCCCGTGTGTGTGTGTGTGTGTGTGTGTGTGTGTGTGTGTGTGTGTGTGTGTGTGTGTGTGTGTGTGTGTGTGTGTGTGTGTGTGTGTGTGTGTGTGTGTGTGTGTGTGTGTGTGTGTGTGTGTGTGTGTGTGTGTGTGTGTGTGTGTGTGTGTGTGTGTGTGTGTGTGTCATGGACATAGAAATATTACCAGAAACAGAGCTAGCCCTATATGTGGTCTGCAAAGTGGGTTCAGGGACCTACTGGTTCTTTGAAGGTGGTCCAAATGGACTTTCACAGGACTGTAACTTTAGTTTACAAATGGAACCCGGGTCCATTTGGTTCATTTCAGAATTATGGGGGTCCTTGAAAATAAAAAAAAGTTTCCGAACCACTGCACTGGAGGGCTCCCTAATGTTTCATAGTGTCACAGTAATTCCCCCTTTGTCAAGTCCCGCCCATTGTCCCATCCCCCTTCACACCCATTGGTTGCAGTGTCTTGGTGGGACATTCGGTGGGACACTCCATCCACTACCATTCTAATTCAGTTGCTTTGTATTGTTATTCTGTGTGTTCAATTCTAATTTAAAACTTGGTTTCAGTCAAATGGAGCTGCTCAGTGGCAATACAGTGACTCAGCATGTTTTTAAATGTTTTTATTCCTCCAAAAATTATGTTTTAGCAAATTCAACATCAAAAAGGCGGAACCAGGGCGGGACAAGGCAGATATAGCCTGCTGGTTGGTCAGTCAAGGACCAACCAGAAGGCTGACAAAGGGTGAATAAAACCTGGAGACTGACTTTCAGTAATTGCGACTCATGATAAAAATCAGAAGATCATAACGTCATGTTAAAACGAAAGCTAAAATGTGCTGTATTAACACAATTTCCTTGGGACCCCGTGGAATCCCCTCAAGGACCCCTGGGGGAGTACCCGGACCCCACTTTGAGAACCAACGTGCTACTGTACCCACATTTAATACAATTAAGCATAATTCATTTAAGTTATCGTAATTATTCCTCGGACGCAAACTGATTTACGGCGGCTGCGATGGCATCAGCCGCTCGGCCCCCGCTAGACATTTAACGCTCGATACATGAGTTTTACACACGATGATGTTGATATGATTGATGCAGTAAGCGTAGCTTCCCTGGTAATGTGATTGTGTTGAGTTAATGCTACCTGCCGCTCCCGCTTGCTGACATGGCTGTGTCGGGTTACCCATCGATCTGTTGAGATCTCATTGGCTAGAAGTACCTTTACTCAAGTACTGTACCGAGCAAGGGTTTTCAATAGGAGGTCCGGGACCCTGAGGGGGTCCTCAGAGTTACTACAGGGGGGCCTCCAAATATTTGTTTGATAGAAAATAGCTTTGGTGTAGAGAAGAAAAAGAGCTGACCAAGTACAGAGTGAAAGGTCATGTTTATTAAGTATTGACGGTTCAAGTGGTTAAAGCTATACTGTGTAAGTTGCTCAACTTGTGGTCAGTAGCTCTATAGCAAACCTCGGTCGCGTCCGCGTCTTTCGGCCGTTTTTCGGTTCTCACACCCCCGCGTCTGCCTCCACCTCGCCGAGATCTATCTTTTGAGGGGTCCCTGGTTCCTGTGCGTTCAGCCATTCCGGAGATACACTCCTTCACCCATGTCTTCACCGTGCACCCGAGTAGAGACACACGGGAGACTACAAATGTGGCCGCCCTAGCGACCCCACTCCAAGATGCGCTGTGATTGGCCGGCAGTGTATAACCCTCGCTGTGATTGGCCGGTAGTATGATGACGTCATTTTGCCGCGAAATTCTCCCCCCCTCACGGCTCATAGAAAACATATAAAGAGAAGGCTTTTGAAGCTGAAAATAACGGAGTGGGGGTTCTAAAACTTTAGCGATTTAACAGTTAGCACCATTTTAAGATTTGTTTTATAAAAAAAGTTACATGGTATAACTTTAAATATCTGAAAACAAACAATAATTGACATGAATCCAAAAATACACTGATGATTGTTCTGTCAAACGATTAAACTATATGGAATCTATGAAAAGGTTGTGGAGAGAGAGATGAAGCAGGGACACGCTTCATCTCTCTCTCAACTAAGGCTAAGGGGTCCTGAAAACGTTGAAGACCCCTGGTTTAAAAGTAACATTTTGAGGTTTGCCTTTACTTTAGTGTGTAAATGTTTTAATTATGTGTAGACAGCTTTAGTTACCCTGCAGATTCAGATTGATCTTACAAGTTGACAACAGCGCTTCGTATCGGGGACGAGTTGTGAGCTTGTTGATCAGCTATTGTCTAAAGATTTTGAAAAATGTCGAAAACTTCTTAAAAATAGGACGTTCTGCACAATGAGCAGTGAGCACTTGTACTGTCCTGATAGTCTAGTCTACCCTCGTATTGTTTTTCCTCTTCTCTTTCTTCAGACTGCGGCCCAGTGTAATAACGGGGGACCATACTGGTGTCAAAATTAGAACATCATAATGTTATGTTAACTCTCAAATACCTGGAACGCGCCCGAGTCGTGTTAGATTTTAACCACTTTAACCATTATTTTATGCTTTAACTATTGAAAAATAGCAGATATACAAGCTCACAGCGCGGCACTGAGTGCCGCGCTGCGAGCTTGTAGATCTGCTATTTTTGAAAAATCGTGAAAATGTGTGCAAGTCTTTGAATATCTTTGACCCGATCTTTGACCCGACTTCTAAATCCTTCTTCTAAATCATGTTGTTCTCAAACTTTTTCATGTCAAGGACCCCCAAAATTACATGTATTTGGCCACGGACCCCCATCTCAAAATATGTTGTTCCAGGGACCCCCCAGAGGCAAATATTTGAGTTACAAATGTTCGCTTTTAAATATATATATTCAAAGACTTGCAAAGAAAAATCATGGTTTTTCAAAAAATAGAAGATCTACAAGCTCGCAGCCAAAAATAGCAGATCTACAAGCTTACAACGCCTCACGCTGCGAAGCGTTGTTGCGACCGTAGGTCGCATTTACTACCAAAACCTCCACCGGCTGTCTGTGTGAGTGAGTGAGTGAGTGAGTCATATCTCCACAACCGTTGCCCCCATCCATGCCAAATTTTGCACACACACTCCTTGACTGCCAAACTACAACCTCCAAGGACCCCCGGAGCCCCAGGGACCCCCAGGTCCCTCGGGGACCCCCAGATGTAAAAAATGACCAAATGTGCTCACACGTCACACGTCACACTTTTTCCCTGCTTATATCTCCGCACCCGTTGACCCGATCCATGCCAGATTTTACACACACACACACACTCCTTGCCTGCCAAACTACAACCTCCAAGGACCCCCGGAGCCCCAGGGACCCCCAGGTCCCTGGGGGACCCCCAGATGTAAAAAATGACCAAATGTGCAAAAATGACCAAATGACCACCCCAACGGGGCTGCTCGCGGGGAATTCCCGGGGACCACCGACTCCTGGTGCTCCAGAACGGATGCAAAAGTGGTGGCGCCCCCAGTGGAGGACCCCCTGCCACTGCAGCGCACATAAAATGCCGTAACTCGGGCTAGGAGCGTCCGGGAGAGCCGGGGCCGGTACCTATTCGTCCGCCAAGGCAACGCGGAGACCCCACCCCTCATTTCTCACATGGCCCTATTCTAGCGCCACCTTCAGGCCGATTTTTAAAACACATTTTTGGACACTGCTCCTACAGTTTTTGCCCTAAAATCACGAATATCACTACACAGCATGTCTACACTCATGTCATCAACATGGATCAGGAAGATTTTGGAAAAACACATTTTTGCCCTATTTGTGGAGATAAGCCACCTACGGTCGCTTATCTCCCGATTAGGGAGTCTTACTGGTTGTAAGCTTGTAGATCGTCTAGTTTTGGCAAAGAGGTTTGTAGAGGGAAAAGAAGAGCAGACTAAAGTATTTGGCGGTTCCAGTGGTTAAATGTCTGAAAATACACATTACCCCAACATGATGACAGTGCTGTCAAACAAGTCTAAGCTGTCTAAGAAATCTATGTCAACAGGTTCATACTCCAGTATGAACCTGTTGTGTTATTGCTACGTTTTCTTAAATACAACAGTACTGACTCCATGTGGTGTAAGTAACTAACATTTACTTAAGTACTGTACTTAAGTACAGTTTTGAGGTATTATTTGTGAATTGTAATTTACTTGAGTATTTCCGTTTCCAATACGTTTACTTCTATTCCACTACATCTCGGATCCACTATTATACTTTTACTCCACTAAGTTTAGGCCTATTTGCAAACTTTAGTTAGTTACTTTGTAGATTTTGATTATTACTACAAAACAAACAGTACATAAACACTTACTTTACCGATACTTTTTGCACTTTCACTCAAGTAAATCCTGAATTCTGGACTTGTAACAGAGTATATCGTCGTTGTCGGGTGAAAACCTTGTGTGTTCAAAACCGTTCATTTTTCATTTAAAAAATGCTGTAAACTAGTGAAAACAGCCGATCTACAAGCACACAACGCCTCGCACCGCGAGGCGTTGTGTGCTTGTAGATCTGCTGTTTTCACTACTTTTGTGCGACGGCCTTGTGCGATGAAGCAGGGCTTTACTTTGAGAAAGAACGTACACATTTGAAACCCGACAACGACGATATCTACATTGCAGTATTGATACTTTTACTCCAGTAGTGAGTAACCTTTTGTCCACCACTGACTGACTCCACCTCTTCCACCTCTTGGCATATCAGGGTTCCATTGATCAGCTGCAGATCTCATTGGGAGCTGGCCCGTCCCGCCCTGCTGTGCATATACAATCTAATAAGCAGAGCACTTCCCTGGCAGCATAAGCATGATGTCACAGCCACTTGTGCTCAATTACAGCCACGACACTGACATAACTGCAACCAGTCAACGGCGAGGGACGTATAAAACATTATTAGTGTGGGTGCAGCGATATTAACCCATTTAGGCCTATGATTATTGAATGCCTTAACCAGTGAAAAATAGCAGATATACAAGCTCACAGCTGCGAGCTTGTAGATCTGCTATTTTTGAAAAAGTCGTGAAAATGTGTGCAAATCATTGAATACTGTATATGTATTTTTAAAGCAAACGTTTGTAATTCCCTGGGGGGTCCCTGGAACTAAATATTTTGAGATGGGGGTCCGTGGCCAAATAAATATCAGTTTGGGGGTCCTTCACGTGAAAAATTTCGAGAACCACTGACATAGTAGTCTCTCAAGAACAGACTGAGGTCCATTTAAGTGAAAAGGACCTTTTCTTTGACGGCTGGCCAGATGGCTGGCCAGATTGCTGACATATAGAAAAATACGTTTTTCAAAAAATCTTAGAAGGATTCAAAAGACAATTCAAAGTCAATCGGGTCAAAATTCAAATTTTCACGATTTAAAAAAAATAGCAGATCTACAAGCTCGCAGCGCGGCACTCGGTGCCGCGCTGTGAGCTCGAGTTTATTGCCAAGTTGTCAGTGTGAGGTGCTCTCACATGCACCAATGTTTACTTTATTTATCCCCACGTGCCAAGCTAAATTATTGATAGATGAGAAGAACAAATTGGACACTTACAGCACTCTAAGGGCCGATGCATAGTCCAGGTTTAGAGCCGAATTTATTTCGGTTCGGTTCAGGGAGTCACAAAATCTCGAAATCCCGAACCTCCGAATGACGTCATATTGTTTAGACAGAGCCAAGCCGAAAAAAATGTGTCTCTAAGAGTGGAGTATGCATCGACCCCAACTATTGACAGTGTACAAAATGGGTCCATTGTGGGGGTCCGTGGCCTGTTTAAATGTCAAGCTGGGAGTCCTTGAAATTAAAAAGTTGGAGAATCGTTGGAATGAAGAGTGTTGAATCCCTGAACAAATCAAAGCAGTGACCCTCTGCTCTTACCGGCAGCCTCTACCCACTCAGATAAGGCGACCTTGTAGACTGATATACCACGCACACACACACACACACGCACGCACGCATGCACGCACGCATGCACGCACGCACGCACGCAGGCAATCACGCATGCACAATTTACAAATACAATTTAGTAATTTTTTAGACAGTCTTCCAGAGCGACTTGCATGTACCATACATGTACGAGATCTGAATAAGCACGAACTCAATAAATCCAGAGTAAATCACTTAAATCAACTGCAATGTAGTGCCTCAAAGAAATCAGAATACCAGATACACACACATGCACGCAAATGCATACTGTACATGCGTGCATGATGTGCGTACATAGGAACACATACTCAGAAGAGGTTCAGTTATACTGTAGCTTTCCTTTTTTTTTTTTTTTTTTTTTTTTTTTTAGCTTTTTGCCTGATTTTCTCCCCAATCTTTTTTTGTGGTTATGCCACACATTTCTGTATTGTCATTGCTGTTGTACCCTACTGTATTACCTACCAGTGAGCAGCCCCCACCGGGAGGACATAGAGCCTTCATCCTACTCCTCTCCGGCTCCCGCCCAACAGTCCCTGCTGACAGCTCATGCGTGGAAATGTGCTATGTTATTGTGAGCTTGTAGATCTGCTGTATAAAGGGGTTGCTACGGTTCCAATGGTTGAAGCCCCTATATACAGAGACAGTACTTGGTTGTACGGCAAATAGCCTATAGCTACTGTACAAGCTCACAACGCTCCTTGAGCTCGTAAAGATCGGGTTAAAAAGACAGGGGTTAAAGTGGTTAAAGAGGAAACGCAGCCTGGATCTGCGGTGATGTTGGTAATTCATCCTTCCATCCCATCAGCAGCAGCTGATCTCAGGGCTGGAATTCCCCCCGGGGACCAGCCAGTTATATATCCACATATCGTCACTGTCAGGCAGAAACCTTGTATCTCCACGTACCACGTTTGTACACAAATTTGTATGAAACTAGTGAAAACAAAACTAGTGAAAACAGTCGATCTACAAGCACACTGTGTGCTTGTAGATCGGCTGTTTTCACTATTTAAAATCATTTTATCAATGATAAATACAAAACGGACGGTTTTGGACATACAAGGTTTCCACCCGACAACGACGATATCCACATTCCAGGATTAAACTCTTCTCTTCTCTTCTCTTCTCTTCTCTTCTCTTCTCTTCTCTTCTCTTCTCTTCTCTTCTCTTCTCCCCTGTCCTCCTTCTCCTCCCTCATCCTCTGTGCGCCCCCTTTTCTAGATGTGATATTACGGTCCTGTCAAACCTCCCACAACCTTTTGTACCCCTCCTCTAAGTGAATGGGTCTGAATGTCTGTATCACGTCAGTGGGTTGCCAGTGTGGATGTCTGTATTATCTCCACTATGTTGGTCCCTTTGGTTTATCTCTCGCTCTCTCTTTCTCTCGTTATCTCTTCTGCCGTCCTCGTTACGGCGGGTTAATTAGCATAGTTTACGCTCTTTGTCCGCCGGCCGTCCTTTCAAAATACCTCCTGCCAGATGGACAGACGGACGGACGGGACGGGCCCTGGTCACTTATCATAGCGGGCTGAGCCTGTTATGTCTCCTAGCAGATGTCTGCTCTGTCAGTCTGCCAAGTGCTATGACCGCCGTCAGTATCCAACTGTACTCTACTGCAGTGGTTCTCAACCTGTGGGTCGGTACCCCCAGGGGCGTCCCCAAATGTTTTTTGTGGGGGGTCCTCAGATGATTTACTTAATTTGCAACATTGTTTTCTCACTCAACAGATCAACAGTAAACAAACCAACATAAAGGACTTTTTAATACCTCTAAGATGACACATTAAACATTGGCCAAATTGTCAAATATTAGAGGGAGACATTGTGAAAATAGCTGATCTACACGCTCACACTCGCACTCACAATGCCTATGTATATAGGCTATTTATACAATAGAACCGTGTTATACAAAATGTAATGCCTCAACTATTACTCCAAGTGCAACTCCAAGTGCTTGTGAATTCTCTAAGCATCAACCTACAGTACAACACACAAATATTCAAATCTCTACACATTCGGAACTGTTGTTACACAATCACCTTGTTGTCCAAACACTACAGGCACACGCACAAAAGGGAGAACATATCCTGTGATATAGATGAGGCCCTCTGGCCAGACAGGAACCGGAGGCGTGATGCCTAAATCATATATACAGAAATACAACTTTTTTGGCTGCGTATTTGTTATACTTCTACTACATCGACGATGTTTTACTTGTAACGCAGTTCTTTTTTATATTGTGGTAAAAGTACTTCTTCCTCCACTGAACCTCCAGCTGTACCGCTGGCAACACAAGACCAGAGTACAGTCGCACAAAACCACCCGGCAGACACGTATAAATTAAGGCTGGGACTTTAACTGATTAATTGCGATTAATTAATTACAGAAAATGAACGCGATTAAAAAAAATTACGCATTTTAATCGCACTTAGTTTTTGCACCACAGAACCTTCAGTTTCGGGCATACCGATCATAGCAATGCACCAACCAAGAAGAGAAGTAGCCGATCAAAGCGCTTTGCTTGGCCCAGTGGATGTGAAATTTTGATTAAAAAAACTCACTCGTTGATTCACTCGTACAACAAAATGTGTTTTACTTGAAAAAAATGCTTCTCAGGTCAAATATCCAAGTGCGATTAAAATGCGATTAATTGCGATTAATTAATCACAGAGCCTGTAATTAATTAGATTAAAATTTTTAATCGCATCCCAGCCCTAGTATAAATCTTTCTTTTTCCCATTTTTAGCATGCGGGACGACCCAGCCCGAATTTAAATCTGTCCACTCAATCTGACAGCTCCTGTGTGCAACTGTAATTTCCCTTCAAATCGGGCCATCTTGAAAACAAGAAGGGGTGCTTGCTAGAGTCCATGTCTTTTGATCTGCACTTTCTATCAAATAGTATTATGCTAATTGGTGCGTCAGAGCTCTGTTTCTCTCCGTAAGCTGAAACGGTAAGCATCTCCGTTAAGCATGCTTTTGATGTTTGCGTCGGGGTGCCGACTCAAGAAGTTCTGTTTCGTTTTCTTTATGCAGCACAGTCACATACAGTACTTGACAAGGCCGGGCCCTAGCTCCGACGAGCCCGTTTTGATATACACGAGTAAACACACATTTCCCTTGCTAATTTCCACTGACGCCGCTGTCGGTCTCATCGCCAGGCAGAGTTGAGGAATCTCTGAAACCGTTGACCCGTCGACTCCAGATGCCAGGCGAGTGTGAACCCTCTGATTGGTCTCCATGCCGCTCCGAGCCGCCTAATTGGCTGAAACGTGTTTTTTTTTTGCTGAGAGCAAGAGAAATGACAAAAGAGGCAGAAGTTGAAGCTCGGGGAACGACATGCTCGACTCATTACTCGTCGATTGATGTGTCGGACAATGCACTCACTCACACAACAAATTAATGGCAACTGCCACATTTCAAAGTCAACATTCCTCGGAATCTGCTTGGGAATACACCATCTGGGAACTAAACAGGAGAGGGAAAAATATTGTTTTCCTTTTTTGTTTTTGCCTCTGGGGGCACCACCAACTTTTTTGTGTAGAACCAGGAACTCTGTTTGGCTCCTCCCCTTTTTTAGTCCACTTCCTCCCAGGTGCCCCCATAACTAGTCTGGCGTAGCCAGACAACTATTCCACAATCTCCTAATGCTATATAGAGTCTGGAACGACAGCTCCCGAACGGCGAGTATCGGAAGTAGTCACTGCTGCACTGAACTGTAGTCCCATTGGAAACATAACAGAAACACACTAGCACAGACAGTCATTCGAGCGGCATATTCTTGTTATACGTGTATTAGTTTAACATTTGAAAACATTTGAAAACATCATGGAAGTAACACCAACAACACCAGAGAAAGCCCCCAAAAATATTGGAAGAAGACATACTGCTTCCAGTAGGACTTGTTATCGCTACTGCACCAAGAGAGCGGGTGCGTCACATCCGCTTTATCCCATACTCATCACAAGACTTCCGTTGCCCCAGACTGTATGACGGGATTTGCAAATCGCGGGACACGCGAGACTATCCCATAACGAACAACAACACTATGCATTGTCATTCTGATGTTAGCAGAATCTGTCTTGAGAGAATAGGGGGAATACATATCAAAGGTTGTGCATTGTGTAATAGCCATTCTGCAAGCTCACAACGCCTTGGGTTGCGACATGTATTTTCGGTTGTGCCACCCTAGCACGCAACAAAAGCTGTTTACACACTGGAAGAGATTATTTTGTTCAATTTATTTGCACTGATATAATCAGCTTTTTTGCCATGAGTGTATCCGCACAGAATGCAAATATCAAAGCGACACAATTCTTTTTCTAAATTAGGTTGACCCAAATGAACTGTTTGACATGAAATATTTTCAGATGGCTTATTGGTTCCGTTCCAAAGACCTTAAGTATATATCAGGCCTTAATGTTTCATTGCATATTGACTGTTTGTTTCCCGTCATCTTTCCCCATTGTTTTCTGGAACGCCCTCACAATATAAAATCAATGTGAACTCTGTTAAGGCCACATCACATGAAACAACCTCCCTCCCATACCATGGCCTCTTCACACAACAACGCACAGTGCATAATGAAGCTGTTGTCAGTGCATACACACAGTTTTTAATCTACTATTGATCTGATCCACTGTTGCCAGGTCTCTGTATTATAAGTGGCTTTTGGGCTTGTTTTTCTGTAGAGTCGCTTGTAAATAGTAGATGCGGGTTGTGTTTTATTTATATGTTGTATTTGTATTTCTTGTTTCTAAAGTGTAGTTACTTATTTTGGGGCTTGCTTCAAGATGTTGTTTAAACTAGCTGTCCCAAACATGTCTACAGCCCCGCTCCCCCCAAAAACCTTTGAAAAAGGATATTTCAATCTCACAGTGAGTTGGGTTTGCTGCGTGCTGTGAGCTTGTAGATTGACTATTTTCAAAAGTCCAATATATACAGGGGCGGCATAGCTCAGAGGTAGAGAAACCGCTATTAGAGCACGAAGGGTTCCCGAAGGGTTCCCAGTTCGAATCCGGGCTCCCCTGAGTTAATGTCGAAGGGTCCTTGGGCAAGACTCTGAACCCCTAATTGCTCCCGGTGAGCAGGTTGGTGCCTTGCATGGTTTCCTCCGCCACCGGTGTATGAATGTGTCCGTGAAAGGGTGAATGTAATGCACAATCTCTGTAAAGCGCTTTGGATAAAAGCGCTATATAAATGCACCATTTACCATTTACCATTTATACTGTATACTGTGTAAGGCAGTGGTTCTCAAAGTGGATTCCAGGGAATATGTGGGTTACTTTAGGGGGGTCTAAATTGACCCATACAAGTCTATAACGGGTTAATAAGTAAGACGGTATTTATATTAGACCGTGATATTGTTGTGTTAAATGCATTAAATAAGGATTTAGTTGCCCATTGCTGTGCAGCATATCTTTTAAATCTGCAACCTATACACCAAAAACAACATGCTACAGAAATAGGAGGACCAGAGGAGGTCCAAACTACTGGGTCATAGGGACATAATTTGTCTTACCGATCCGATCCTGATACCCTCCGAAGCGGCTGGGAGGACATCATGTTATCCACAGTTGTTAAGTGAGCTATAAATAAGTCTAATAGTCCGTTATTGTCTCTCCAGGTCGGCAGAGGAAGTGTAGCACCCAGGATTACAATTGACACCGGGTGAAACATGGTTTATAACATCGTGGGATAAAAACAAACAAACAAATAAATAAATAATAAGTATATTAATAAGAATCATATCAAGTTTGCTGCAATAAATAGGCATAGGCCTATATGCCATTGGCTGTTCAAATGTTTAATTGGCCCTTAATTATAAAGACCACCGGCTACTGCCGCCTGGGGAAATGCTGTTATTAGGCTACTTTATAATTTAAGCCCATCATTAATATTATTATTTGGATAAAGTATTACAACCATTAAAACATCATAATCAAGTTTGTATCGTGATCGGACACTAGGTTTAGTGCCTGGCAGCATGCTGCTGCTGCTCATACTCTATGCTGCTGCTGCTCCTCGCATTCCTCGCAAGCCTCGCATCATAGTAAAATATAAAGACATAATATATAAGAGCTACTGGGCTCACAGCACGTCGCAACGCGGCAGGTTGTGAGATTGTGTGTCTGACATTTAGATATGCAGAAACACTGTTGTACGGCAAAGGCTTCTCCAGTTTATCAGCGCTGTGTACGGGACTCTTGGTTCGCTCAGCGTCGGGGGTTTAGCTTTACTGTTATGACCAACCGGCCGGCGTGATCTGAAGAACCAAGCCAGACTCAGTTGACGATAATAAAACAGGGATCCAACCTTCTATGGGTCGTGGAATAACTTGGATACGAGCAAGCACAGTGACTGTCTGATCGTAGCAATGGATTAAGTGCCAAGTGGTGAAAGTTGGTGACAAGATTCACGATGCAGGCAAGTTGCTTGCACCATCGGCATCATGGCATAACATTAACAAAACAAAACATTTTTGCATATTATGGTTGAATGAGATGTAAAAGCCAAAATCATTAGTTGGTAGGCTACTGTACGAACGCATCGCATCGCACAAGCAAAAAGTAGCCTAGTTTGGACCTCGTCTCCTCTGGTCCTCTATTTCTGTAGCATAGAGCATATTGTTTTGGTTAGGTTGCAGACTTAAAAAGACATGCTGCACGGCAACGGGCAACTAAATCCTTCTTTCATGCATTTAAATTAATTTAGTCTACCGACAAAAAATGGTCGTCAGCGTCTGTCATCCTCCAAGACTATCAAACCCACTGCGTCTCTGAGATGCGCCCATAGAGTATATGGATGCGCCCTCTAGTGTTGGATGTGCATGGACCCAATGCATCCCAGAAACCTTCACGCATACCCAAAATGCATTGCGCAATATCCAAGATGGCGCTATTTGCGTACTGGCTTATGCTTGTTACTCTCGCAAACATCTGGCAACACTGATCTGTGCTCCCTAAGCTGCCAGAGGAGCGCCCAGCGTTGATGATGAATGTGTTGAGAGCTAATGGCAGTTATCTGTCTGTGATGGCGCTCAATAGTCCAACCAGAGCCAATGATGGGTGTGTTCTGGGTTGATGGGTCACTATTGACACAGGACGGTGGAGCAAACGGGGAGGGGGTGTTTGAATGTCTGATCGTGTGTGTGTGTGTGGGTGTGTGTGTGTGTGTGTGTGTGTGTGTGTGTGTGTGTGTGTGTGTGTGTGTGTGTGTGTGTGTGAGTGAGAGTGTGCGCACGCATGTGAAAGAATGAAACAGAGCTTAATTGCAAATGAGTTTTGGGAGTTCAACAGCGCCTCTCATTTTGAAACGAGACAATGAGTCCACTCATCATGCCTCAGTTTTTGATAGAGAGGATTGCCTCACAACTCCCTGATCTGAAGAGCATTCAATCAACAGTAATGACTCACCCAGGGGCATGTACGCACACACGCACACACACACACGCATGCACGCACACGCACACGCACGCACGCACGCACGCACGCACGCACGCACACGCACATGCAAGACAAATGGACTAGGCAGTCGTCTAGGTAAACAGCCACAATGGAATATTGATATTTTCAGTTATAGAGGAAAACAAGAACATAACAGACAAATAGATAAATTCATCAATTCCGTTCCTTTTTATTTAATGTGTTGTTATCGCTGAAGGTATTGTTGAAGGTCAATTTTATCAGACAGAGGCCAATTTAGCTATTCCCCCCCTTATTCTATTATAACATATTGAATATCGCAACATAACGATATGATGGGAACTATGAACAAAAATGAATTTCACCCACCTTTTCACTTCTGTAAACATGTGATAAAGCTGACAATAACGCTGATTCTGACTCACTGAATTGCCCATGAGACAATGGTTCTCAGAGTGCCAATGGCTGCCTTTGCCTTTAATTTGCAAATCCCCCTCAACCATATAATATACTGGCACCAGTATATTGTCGTTGTCGAGTGGAAAGCTCGTATCTCCAAGTTTCAAATTTGTACTTTCTTTCGCAAATTAAAGCCCTTCTTCATCATACAAGGCCGACGCACAAAAGTAGTGAAAACAGGCGATCTATAAGCACACAACGCCTCGCGGTGAGAGGCGTTGTGTGCTTGTAGATCGGCTGTTTTCACTAGTTTAAATCATCTATCTATAAATGCGAGAAGTCTCTGTCTGTCTGCGTGTCTGTCTGTTTGTAATCAGCGTATCTCGAGAACCGTTAGTCCCACCGGCTTCAGATTTGGCACGCGTGTTCCCCGCCGCCGCGCGGAGTGCAGTGCCGGGCCTCGACCCGACCCGACTCGCGGTTTTCCGAAACCGGCGCAATACGTTCGGAATCTCCTTATGCGGAGCTGATTGTTGACATCAGGCTGTTCCGGATGAAATCGGCGCAAGCGCTGACTCATTGTGACATCACTTCATAAAAGGCTCTGAGATCACGTACACCACATGAGTCAACAAAAAATGCCATGGTTACATATTCTGATGTTCCTATATGGGCATAAAAGGACACAGGCAAACATATGGTCAAAACGGCTCTTATGACAGCACGAAAGGTTCTGATTCTGATGTCTGACATCAGGATTTTCCGGAACTGGGCTGTGTCTGCATAGATTAAAGGGTGGGGCATTCATTCCCTATTTCAAATTCGGCACGCGCGTTCCCCGCCGCAGCAGGTAGTGCAGTGCCCGGCCTCGACCCGATCCGATACGCGACAGATACGGATATCTCCATATATGAGCATAAATGGACACAGGCAAACAGATGGTCAAAGATCTCCATATATGGCCATAAAATGGACGCAAAAAGCCAGATACAGATATCTCCATATATGGGCATAAATGGACACAGGCAAACAGATGGTCAAAATGGGTCCTATGACAACAGGTATAATGGGGTTTGCATTAAAGGGGGAACCAGCACTGTGTCTGCAACACAGTCGGAGGCACAGACAGATACAGAGATCTCCATAATGGGCATAAAGGGACACAGACAAACAGATACAGAGATCTCCATATATGGGCATGAAATGGATGCAGACAGACAGATACAGATATCTCCATATATGTGTCCGAGGCTGGTGGAACCGTCCAAATGTCGGCAATTTTAAAAGTCAGAAAATGCGAAAACAAGAGTGATTTAGTTTTTTCTTTGTTTTTCGTTTTTTTGATATAAACACAGTTTGAATATATTAGAGGGTTTTCATTCCATAAGATATCTTTGTTAAGGTTGCCAAATGTTAACACTGGTGTAGTAAAGTTGCCTTACTTTGGAAGAGATTACAGACCGTTTCTGGAGGCGGAGAAGTCAGCTCTTTATATTTGCATAGCGTTTCGATTGGCCGACGGAATCCATTGTTCCTCAGGTTTCACTCGTGTTCACGCTCTGAGCACCGCCCATACAGCATGGTGCATCTGGTTCTAGTGTGTAAACAGTGACTCTCTCAGTGACTAACTTCATCTCGCTAATGTTATTGGTTTGCAGAAGACAGTATTCTGGAAGGATTTATTTTTTGATTTATCCGTCGTGATCTGACTCTCTGAGTCGCTCTCGGGCACACAAAGAAAGACGTTAGCTTCACGCAGTTAGCAGTGGCTAACGGCTAACGCTAACGTTAGCTAGCGCTAGCTGCAGGCTAACGTAGGCATCTGTTGTATAAAACGCGACCAAACTCTATTTTTGCTCTTCTACAAGCTCACAACGCGAGGCGGTTAAGCGTAGCCTGTAGATTGTGGTTCATTATCAGAGTCAGATGATCCTTCAATCTGACTGAAGTTACACAAACACTCGACGATGTTATATAAAGCACAGTTAGCCGACAGGCTAACGGTGTTGCGCACGTAATACATTCACTTCAACCTTGTGTTGAGCAGTTAAACCTATTTGCTACGTACGTCTACAAAAACGTTCATATTTCAAAGATAAAGTGCTTACTGAAGTCTCACAGATGTCACAGTATGGTACGCTCAAGCAGAATTACCCGTATCTTTCGTATTGTTTAATAAACAGCATTTTAATCCGATCAGACGCCATTTTCTGTTGTTTTTCAGCCATGCGACCCCATCGGTTGCGAGGTGTACTGCACTTAAATACATTAATACCTTTTTAAGGAAACGACGACCGATCAGATTAAAATGCTCCTCGTTAAATAATAAGATCATTACGGGACATTCTGCTGGAGCGTACCCTATGGTGACATCCGTGAGCCTTCACTAAGCAATTTATCTTTTTAATCTGACCGTTTGTGTAGACGTACGTAGCAAATTGGTTAAACTGCTCAACAGCAGTTTGTGTTGAATTCACGGTTGGCACAGCGTAGCGTCTTTACATTTAGCCCAATAATGCTAATCTACAAAGCAACTAAAGTTGAAAACATACATAAACCACTTTAGCCCTATGTTATACCAAGGCTATTTGAAAATAGCCGATCTACAAGCTCACAACGCATTGCGGTGCGACGCGTTGTGAGCTTGTAGATCTGCTATTTTCAAACATTTTGTACTTTTACTTTTGGTACTTTTAAGTACATTTGGATACCAATACTTTTGTACTTTTACTCAAGTACATTTTTAATTCTGGACTTTTACTTGTAACAGAGTGATTCTACATTGCAGTATTGATACTTTTACTTAATTATAAAATGTAGGTAATTTTGTAACACACTATTTTAGTGAAAAATAAAAACTACAAAAAGAAGAAAATGACAGGATGAGCATATAAGGAGGGGAGGAGGTAGAAAAGACCACTGGCCACTATTTCTGACATGGTTGCAAGCACTATAGCACAATATATGACCACAGGTCTACTACTAAATAGTAGGTTTAAATAATTGTAGTAAATAAAAGTAAATTTTAAGTTGACAGCTACCACTGTGGGTGTGGTTTGACTTGGGGGAGTGATTTAGGGGTGTAGGTAAGTACCTATTGTCCCTCCCATTGTCACACCCACTTCTGGCGACCTAGAGGTGTAAAAATGTTCCTGGCATTCAAATGGCTTTTTAAGCACTTTGGGGTTTATGGTGCAACAAGTTTAAAATGTCCATAACTTCTTCAAATATGCTCCAATTCCAACAAATGATACATCATATGAAAGCTTAGATTCTGTACTTGGATAATCTGTACAAAAAAGAAAAATGACCAATGCAGACATAAGGAACAAAGTACCAGACCTAGTCACATATGAGCATAAATGGACACAGGCAAACAGATGGTCAATACAGGTCCTACAGAGATCTCCATATATGGGCATAAAATGGACGCAGACAGACAGATAACTCCATATATGGGCATAAATGGACACAGGCAAACAGATGGTCAAAACGGGTCCTACAGAGATCTCCATATATGGACATAAAATGGACGTAGACAGACAGATATCCTCATATATGGGCATAAATGGACACACGCAAACAGATGGTCAAAACAGATCCTATGACAACAGGTATAATGGGGTTTGCATTAAAGGGCGGGGCATTCATCCCCTATTTACATTGTTCCCGAGTTGGCCAGGGCGCCGACTAGACGCTTCTAGTTTTTAAAATGATAAATGCGAAACGAACGGTTTTGGACATACAAGGTTTTCACCCGACAACGACGATATACAGAGATTGACGGAGTACTCGACCCCAGTGCTTGAGTACATACAACATGATGCAGCGACTACCATCATTCCCTTGGGAATGATGGAACTTGGGAAATTGAGGGAAATTGAGGGCTTGGAGTTCTGTGTTCTTGTTGGCCTATACCGCAGTCAAATCTAGACTCTAGTTTATGTCATGTGTCCTTGGCCTACTACAGTCAAATCTGAGTGTAGTTTAATGTTCTATGTCCTTGTTGGTCTACTGCATTCAAATCTGGAGTGCAGTTTAAAGTTCTCTGTCCTTGTTGGTCTACTGCAGTCAAATCTGGAGTGTAGTTTAAAGTTCTATGTCCTTGTTGGTCTACTGCAGTCAAATCTGGAGTGTAGTTTAAAGTTCTATGTCCTTGTTGGTCTACTGCAGTCAAATCTGGAGTGTAGTTTAAAGTTCTATGTCCTTGTTGGTCTACTGCAGTCAAATCTGGAGTGTAGTTTAAAGTTATATATGTCCTTGTTGGACTACTGCAGTCAAATCTGGAGTCAAGTTTAAGCGCTGGTCAGACAACTGTGTCAACTGCACCTGAAACACAATGCGATCCATGAGAAATGCGATCCATGAGAGATGTCATCTTGCCGGGCTGTGGGGCAGTGCCGGCAGATAAGAGTGTTGGTTTTGCAGTGTGTAGTTTTGTTTGACTTGTGTTGGAGTGTCTTGTGTTTCGCTCGTAGTTTTCTTCCAGAGTGCTCTCTGGAAGCGAAATGGCTGCAAGGTTGCGGTCAACGACACTCGCAACACTTCTGTCTTGTTGGCTGTCCCGCGGCTGTGGCTTTTGCTTGTATATCGTGTAGATATTTGCCGTACCCTGGACCCAGATGTACGTACAGATGTGCCATTTCAAGTCTTACTGCTATTTTCCTGAAAATGTCCTGCAAATGGATTTTTTCCACAGGTTTCTTTCCCTGTTCTGCCTTTCTAATGTTTATGGAGAATGGAGTGTATTTTTGCAGGAACCCGCAAATGGCAAGAAACCACTCCATTCCCTTTGAAAAGCAGAATCCATCTTCATTGGTAGATTTAAACTTTGAATGTCAGAGAAGGTCATAAAATGGCAAGAATAGCTGATCTACAAGCTCAATGTTTTGCCAATCCACTGAAAATCTACTGTCTTGTCAATGGCGGGACATGTGACGCTTTGAAATGGCACATCTGTACATCAAAGGTGCAGCACAATAGGAATTGGAACTTAAAAAGGTGTATGGAACGAAGATTTGATTTATTAAGCAATCAATCACAATATCAGAAAATGAGACTGGCTTCTAGCTGCATTTTCAACTTCAACTTAATAAAGAAGAAAAAAAAAACAATGGTAATTTCAGTAATATTGAAACTGTTGAACGATGAACATTTTAGATTGATGCAGCACAACAGATAGAAATCCAATTTAGCCAACAATTGCTGCAGAAACAAAAGCATTAGGAGTCAGGAACGGACTCCTGAAACAGATGGCAGGACAAGGGGTTTGTGCCTTGCATTACAGATGACTTGAACATTCATTGCAATGTTTTCTGCTTTCTGGAAACATGTTTTTGGGAGTCCTGTTGTTGTTTAGTGCCCTGAATATGTAATGGATTTGGGGGGAAATTATGTTATTTTATTTGCGGCAGCGTATTCATCAGGGACTGCAGTGCAGCCGAGTGCACCACAACAGAATGTTAACTGAGATATTCTTGTACTGGCAGTCAGACACACAGTAAAATCCTCAGTGTTCATTTAGCTCTGACTCTGAGAGTGTGGACAAAATGAACCATACGGCTATGTAACTCGGGTCCATTTGGTTCCATCTCTACACCCTAAGAGTTGGATTTCCCAGTGTAGAATATCGTTTCATGTCGGGGTGGAAACTGGAAACCTCATTATGTTCAAAACTGTTACTTTTCAGGATTCAAATTCAAAAGGACTCAAATTGAAAAGTTGCAGATCTTCAAGCTCGAATCGCCTCGATTCGCGCTGTGTTTCGAGCTTGTTGATCTGCTGCTTTTTATGCTTGTTGTGTGTGACGATGTAGTATGATCAAGTATAGGCATTCATTTATGAAAAGAAACCAACACAAAGTTAGAATATGGATATAGGGGGTTTCTGCCCGACAGCAACAATATTTATTATTTAAAGGGGCCACACACATATACAACTATATGTTTTGTATAAATATTGGCTCAAAATACGTTCTTAGACAGGTTTAAGCCTCAACAACCACTCCGATAATACATTTTCGTGGTCAGTTCTTTCATTCCAAGGCTTTTCAGCTGCAATACCAAAATGTCCTTTTTTGGTTCAGGGGGCGCTCTTGAGAGGAGTTTGTCTGTCAATCATCACCTCCCCCCACCCTCCTCACCACTTTAACCCGCCCACCTCATAGTCTCGTTAGAATACGCCTCTCAACCCTTTGAGGAAGCAGGAGCAACTAACGCAGATGGCTCTGAACTGAGCTTTTCAGGAGAGAACCGTTCTAACACACCCACTCAGGAAATGACAGAGATGAAAGGCAAAGCTTAGAGTTAATAAATTGTGTGTTTTTTTTGGGGGGGTGGGAAAAGACACTGGGAAGAATACAACATTTTAACATTTTGAATTTTATCGTGTAGCCCCTTTAACCCATTTAGGCCTAGAATTATTGAATGCTTTAACCAGTGAAAAATAGCAGATATACAAGCTCACAGCGCGGCACAGAGTGCCGCGCTGCGAGCTTGTAGATCTGCTATTTTTGAAAAATCGTGAAAATTTTTATTTTTACTTGTGTCTTTTGAATCCTTCTAAGGTTTTTTGAAAAAACTATGTCAGCAAGCTGGCCAGCCATCATCAAAGAAAAGGTCCTTTTCACTCAACTGGAGCTCAGTTAAGAGCCTCACAGACGAAACGCGATGTTGGATCCGATCAGATCTCGTGCCCGGGGGTTTATCGGTGTTCATTTCAAACGACAGTCTTGAATTCGGGCCCGGTATATCCCGCTGTGCCAAGTGAAATATCTCAGACCATTACAAATGAGACCGACGTCTCGCGATTCTAGCCACCCACGATCTCGGGGGGGTGGTGCCATGAGAGACACGACTAGATGGTTCTCAACCTGTGGATCGGGACCCACAGGGGTACAAGATGTACAGAAAGGGTTCCTTTAAGATGAAACCATGTTTACATACATATATTCTAAGGAAATGGGTTGTGATTTTATAATATTAAAATGACGAAATTAAACAAATATATTCGCTATCTAACGTTCGCACATTGCTGACCATACTACTGTGTATAAGTGTATTTGCCCTTCAACTATAAAATATATATTGTTTTTTATGAGACATCCATTGTAATTAGGCTATGCTCCCAAATCCATTTTATTACCTTCTGTTCGCATATGCAATGAGTCCTGCAGTGCTGCCAATCTGTTGAAGGTGAAAATCATGGAGGTTTTTTAGCGAGGTGAAACGCCATCAAAAGCCACCTCGAAGATGCAGGTTGGAACGTCATTTATATGGAGCGTGTATCACATTATCTGCGGGGATGGGTGACATAAAGTAGCCTACTGGAAATGTGCATCAAATGACAGTGCCGTCGAGCGCTGATCAGCTGCTTTTTTTCCTTTTCTTTTTTTGCGCAGCCTCTTAACAATTAAGGCACGCATGGTGCTTTCTTCAGTGGCAGTGCTACTAATTAAATATTAAAACGGCGAAATTAAACAAATATATTCGCTATAGTCTATAATAAAGAGTCTCTCTCTCTCTCTCTCCCTCTCTCTCTCTGTCTGTGCGATATTTGTAGCTAATAATGCAGTAGGCCTATTGATACTTTTACTTAAGTAAAGAATTGGAGTACTTTTTCCATCACTGCTCAAATTAACTGTTCATCAGCGTGAATGCTTTCAGGTGTGTATGTGTATCTGATCAATATAGGAAATTGCCCATTACATCCTGCATGACATCAAAGCGACATGTTGTGTGAAGTCTTGTGAGCATGAAAGAGTTTGAACTTGAACATGTAGTGCGCTACATCGTGAAAAAAGTATTAAGAGTAGACCTAGGCTAGGCCTATAAAAGCCTTTTAAAATGTTATATCTTGCTCAAATTAATCATTACATCATTGCGCGAAACTATAGCACACGCGAGCCCATGGCATCTCACCCCTGGTCAGATCAATAATTAGCGCATCAGTTCCAGGTGGTGGTCGCTGATACGGCGAAGCGCAAATCAGGCTTGTCACTCACACAACACAGCTGCTGACGGCACCGTGTTTTAGACTTTGGTTGGTGTTATTACTGTTATGTTGATATGATTGATCTGAACCAAGCTGGACCCAGTGGATTATGTAGTCTACATGGAAGCACGTTGGCTGTCTCACCCTGTCTGTCTGTCACAGCAATGGATTAATTGGTAGAAGTTGGTGTTACATTCTTCTTTCGTGTATCATCGTCCTTTGCACACAAGTGATAACTGCGCCATCATGACAAAACATTATAAAAACAAAGGTAGGTTGGTAGTCTTCTAGGTAGGCTACTGTGCGCACACTGGCCGCTGCTCACTTTATAGATATTATAATTATATATTCAGTTATGTTTTTGGCAAGCGAGACGCGAGATGTGATGCGCATCCAGCAAGACACGGCTGAGAGTGTCGCATCTCCAATATCATTGATTGACCAGTGTCCACTCCTAAAAAGCATCAACCAGCATTTTAACGGCAACCAGCCAGACATTAAACAGACATGAGCTTAATCAGCTAATAGCAATTATGAATGTCCAAACCTCGCCGTTGTGGGCGTGCAGTCGCAGAAAAAAAAAAAGTTTAACCTCTCGCTTTTTTTTTTTTTTACTGTCCCACCAACATCCAAGCATATAGAATAGGGACAGGCCTAGGTTCCTCAATATCATTTAGCTGAGGACCCCCTGGAACTCCCCAAGGACTGGCGGTCCTCTTTGAGGACCAATGAACAAACTGACAGAACGAGAGGCGCAATTATGTGCCTGCAGCCCGCGCGTAAAAGTAAAAAAAAAAAAGGAATGCAATGGAATGTCTCTGACTTTGAGTATTACATTATATGAATAAGATATTATATATAGGGTGTCTGTCTGTCAAGTTGCACAAGGTCAATTTAGAGCCCTTATAATACACGGATAGAACAGCACTGCCCTAGCCAAATCTGCGCAGCAAAAAAAAGACACTGCCTTGTTGCCAAATGACTGCGCAGAAGAAGAAAAAAGAAGAAAGAACGCTATAGGCTATAACGTTTTTGAACAAGTGATTACAACAAGGGAGAGAGTAGGCTAAAGTAAAAAGTAAGTAGGCTAATAATAATAATAAAAGTGTAGGCTGTGACAGAATAGCCTACACTCTGCGCAGCCTAAAAAAGGGAGGAGCTGGCTTCATATAATCTGATGCAATCCCGTGAGCTCATTCAGACGACAATAATTGTAAAGGATTCCTACCCGATGACCCGACAATATCAAGCTTTTTTGATATTATCGTGAGTGCTCCCGACGAGTCCCGAGGTCATAAAAAAGCTAATTAACATAATCCGATCGTGTCGGGGTACTGTTCAAGCCCAAGACCGATTCCGGGGCCGACCAAACGATTTTCCCGGGGGGTCCTCCCGAAATCTGGTCGGGGATCCTCGGCCCCGAGATCGGCTCAATGTGAACGGGCCTTTAGTCTGTTCTTGAGAGACTACTATGTCAGTGGTTCTCAAACCTTTTCATTTGAAGGACCCCCAAAAGGATATTTATTTGGCCACGGACCCGCATCTCAAAATATTTAGTTCCAAGGACCACCCAGAAACAAAATTTGAGTTTCAAACGTTCGCTTTGAAAATACATATATTCAAAGATTTGCACACATTTTCGTGACTTTTTCAAAAATAGCAGATCTACAAGCTCGCAGCGCGGCACTCGGTGCCGCGCTGTGAGCTTGTATATCTGCTATTTTTCACTGGTTAAAGCATTCAATAATTCTAGGCCTGTAACACACTAGAGATGCAAGGAGCTTGACTATACTGCGTGGGAGGGGCAGGAACATTGTGTGGGAGCTTTCAAGGTCATCTTTGATTGCTAACAGTAATTACTGTGTGACTGCACAAACTATAGGCTACGTGTTGATTAGTTCCTGATTCTCTCTCTGGGCGTCTTGTAGACTTATCGGCAATCTGTGCCTCCTTGCGGCAATCGTACAGCAAGGAGACAATCTTCGATAATGTGATTATATACAGTGCTGTAGACCAAAGGGAATTTAATTTAATTTAATGACTTTTAAGACTTTTTTTGTAATACCTTTGGACTGAATTGACAAATATTACTTAAGAATGTTCACTTTCATGTCCTTGACATGGAAAGGTTTGAGAACCACTGTTCTAGACCACTGCTTCTCAAACTTTTTTGACTCAGGTCACCCCTGTAAAAAACATGTTCATCCACGGAACCACTTGAACCCCAGCATCCCTATGCTATTCCCTATTCACAAAAAATAGCTGATCTACAAGCTCACAGCTTGTAGATCTGCTATTTTTTGGTGAAGAGAGTTGGTGTAGATGGAAAAAAAAATAACTACCGGTAATCAAGTACAATGCAAGGTCTGTTTTATGAAGTGGTTTAACTGAAGTGATATTACGAATTCCAAATGTTATCAAAGTATAACTGCGGCACCCCTGGACTGTGGCACCCACTTTGAGAACCACTGCTCTAGACAGCTACAGTATAGGCCCCTTTGATGCCACAACGCCATGAGAATACGTCCATGATTGATTCCTCTTGATTGAAGATGGTGTTTTTCTCTCTGTGTGTTTCCCCCCGTGCGTCATGCAGCTGTTCCTGTTCCAGCTGCTGAGGGGTCTGTCCTACATCCACCAGAGCTACATCCTGCACCGCGACCTCAAGCCACAGAACCTGCTCATCAGCGACACCGGAGAGCTCAAACTGGCAGACTTTGGTGAGCCGAGAGAGAGAGAGAGAGAGAGAGAGAGAGAGAGAGAGAGAGAGAGAGAGAGAGAGAGAGAGAGAGAGAGAGAGAGAGAGTGGCGTCTGGTAAAACAGTTCTATTTATGTTCGTTCACGGGTGTGTGTTTGTATTCTTAACCACTTAAACCCCGGCGTCCATATTGCGGGGAAGGTTTTCGCAGCGCGCTGTGAGCTTGTTGGTCGGCTGTTTTCAACGAAAGCTCTCCCCACAATAACAGAAAACAGAAGAGACACTAGCATGGAGCCACGAGGGACTCCTGTCAACCATACTGTAAATCAACCATTAAGTGGTTAAATGTCTGCCTGTGTGTGGAACCCTTTGTCTGTCTCTCTCTGTTGATCCTCTGTCTGTCTGTCTGTCTGTCTGTGTGTGTGTGCGTGCGTGCGTGCGTGCGCGCGCGCGCGCGCGTGTGTGTGTGTCTAGTGTTGTCAGTATAAGGGTCTCCTGTAGAGTTCCCATATGGTGCACCTTGGTATAAACATTGCCCACATGGGCAGAATGAGTCCTCCCCACCCCCGTCTGTCTGTCTGTCTGTCTGTCATTCTCTACTCGCCATCCAACCGCCCCTCAAACCCCCCCTGTCTTTCTAAAGCAGGGGTCTTCAACGTTTTCAGGCCAAGGACCCCTTAGTTCAGAGAGAGATGAAGCAGGGACCCCCACAACCTTTTTATAGATTCCATATCTTTTCATTGTTTGACAGCACAATGGATTCATGTCAATTTGTGTTTTCAGATATTTAACCACTTGAACTGTCAATACTTGATAAAGTTGACCTTTCGCTATGTACTTAGTCTGCTCTTTTTCCCCTCTACACCAAACCTCTGCTGCGAGGCGTTGTGAGCTTGTAGATCGGCTATTTATGGCAAAAGTTCTCAGAATAAGGACACTAGGGTTCAAGTGGTTAATATAAAAAAGGAGAAAAAAGTTTAAATGATTTGGAGGACCCCCTATAGTAACTCTGAGGACCCCCTAGTGGTCCCGGACCCCCTGTTGAAGACCCTTGTTCTAAGTGTTGAGAGCCACCGCCATAGGGGGTGAGGTGGAGTCTAAAGATGGGGGTCTTCAGATTTGCGGCGATCTATAATAGTGCAGCAGTTTACAAACTCTGGTTCAGTGCCCCCACTTGAAAACCCTCGAAAGCGTTTGCCACCCACCCATATATCAATATTAATGATATACTATCAATACAATGTTACTGTTCTGCCAATTATTTAGGTGTAGGAATACTGGAATACCCTCGCGGCTCCCCACAGGTTGTAAATCGTCGATACAGTGTGAGGAAAACAATTGCTAGTAACAACACGCTATCTAATGGACAAATGCAAACAGTATAAACTGTATCGTCTCTTATCGGGAGGAAACCTAACAAGTCCAAATAAAACTCAGGCACGTGCACACATAGACATCAAAGGGGCCTTTTATCAGTCTATCAAAAGTGCCCTCTCTAGACCATGAATGCAGTTTTTACTATGGCGAAAGAAATTGATTATGCTTAGTTCAGTGTGGTATCAAGCACCGAAAATAGCCGACCTCCTAGCTCACAATGCCGTTGCACTGCGACGCGCTGTGAGCTTGGAGGTCTGCTATTTTCAATATTTTCAACAAAAGGCCTTTTTTAGAAATTTCAGCCCCTGCCTCTCTAACATTCTCGGCACGTCCCAGATAAAACGGTTGCTTTTCGAGGATTCAAATTCAAAAGCAATAGCGTAAGTGTCAGATCTACACGCTCTTGTGCGACCCTGCGGTACGATCAAGCAGGGCGTTAACCCATTCAGAATGGGTACACATTTTGTGTATCATTACTTTATGCTTTAACTATTGAAAAATAGCAGATATACAAGCTCACAGCGCGGCACCGAGTGCCGCGCTGCGAGCTTGTAGATCTGCTATTTTTGAAAAATCGTGAAAATTAGAATTTTGACCCGATTCTATAAGTGTCTTTTGAATCCTTCTAAGATTTTTTGAAAAACCCATGTTTCTATGTCAGCAATCTGGCCAGCCATCGTCAAAGAAAAGCTCCTTTTCACTTAACTGGAGCTCAGTTAGTCTGTTCTTGAGAGACTACTATGTCAGTGGTTCTCAAACCTTTTCATGTGAAGGACCCCCAAAATGATATTTATTTGGCCACCGTATTTAGAATGCGGAGATAGGAGGTTTCTGCCCGACGGCAGCGATATGTCTGGTCTAATTGGGACGTGCAGACTGGACAGGGGGTGTAACGGGGGCTTCATCAATAATGCACGGTCTGAATTAGTGCAGGAACATTACTGCCAGGCAAATGAGCGTCTGCATGGGGGAGTAATGGACATCATGCTAAATGAGGAAGAATGGAAGTCCCTCTGGTTGTTATCCTGGCTTTGGTTTGGCCCCACCACACCCATCAACAACACCACACACACACACACACACACACACACACACACACACACACACACACACACACACACACACACACACACACACACACACACACGCATGCACACACACACACACACACAAACAGAAACACTTCCACTCGAACACAAACTAAGCCATAATAAGCCGTTGCCTGAGGGAACTAGTTTGGGGGGAACTAGCAAGGTGTGTGAGGCAGCGTGCATGTGCGTGCACATTCACACAGACTCACACCTGCGTGTGCGCGCTCGCATGCGTGTGTATGTGTGAGCGCGCGTTGTTGTTGTGTGCGTTTTGCACGTTGAGTGTGTTGGTCTGGCCTCCCCGCTGATTCCTGTGGCCTTGGTGAAAAGACTGGAATACTAAACACCCTGACAGCTGAGAACCAACCAGGGTATCTGGTTGTTGTTTGTTTGTTTGTTTGTTTGTTTGGGGGGTAAATAATGGAGGCCGGTTAAAGCCTAATTTATGCTCCGGTGGAAAATTGAAAATAGCAGACCTGCAAGACCTTGTAGGTCGGCTATTTTCCATTGCGTGACGGCATCAGGGTGGGAATGTGAAGCTTTAGGACAGTGGTTCTCAACCTCTCGGTCAGGACACCCAGGGGGGTCCCGGTCCCCAAATTAGTTTGGGCGGTCCCCAGGTGATTAACTAAATTAATGCGCAACATTGTTTTCACTCTCAACAGTAAACACTGGGTATCCTGCACATTTCTAAAGTGAAAATTTAAGGACTTTTAAACACCACTAAAAGGACAAATTAAACATTGGCCAAATTGTCAGATATTAGAGTTGCGTTGCGAGGCGTTGTGAGCATGTAGATCTGCTATTTTCACAATAGAACCGTGTTATACAAAATGTAATGCCTCAAATCTTTATGCTCGTCAGGGTGGGGGGGTCCCCAGTTAAAATAAGATTATTTTGGTGGGCCGCTGCCTGAAAAGGTTGAGAGAATAACTGCTTTAGGCAGGAGGAGATGGAGAGAGACAAGGGAGGTGGAGAATGAGGAGGGAGGTGGAGAGTGGAGGTGGAGGTGAGTCAATATGTAGGGAGGCAGCAGAGCACCGTGAGCATCAGGGAAGTCTTTGGGGATGAGAGTAAAAGTGCATATAATTGAAACAGATGTGGGGCTGGGAGGGATGAAGCCATTCTGGACTTGTTCCTTCCAACCCACTTAGGCGCTCTACAGACGGACAGCGGTTGCCGCCGGGGCTCCCGCTTGGATCTGCGAGGACCGCGCCGCGGTGATACACAAACACACTCGCTCTTTGAGTAAACGCTGCGCGGTATTTCACAAAGATGAACACAATCCATCTCTCACCGCCCGCGTACGCATGCACAAACGAGCACGCTCGCGGGGATTTTCACGGGACTGCGCCCGCTCGCCTCGCCGCCTCTAAACTTCGCTGCGCGGACGAAATAGCCGCCCGCCTCTCATTGAAAATGAATTACTAGCAGGCGGTGACCGCGTACCGTGTGCAATCCCCTTTAGAGTGCCAGTTCTCTAACTTTATTTCTCTTGCTGTCAGGGCAGAAACCTTGTATCTCCATTATATTTCAATGTTTTTTCCCACATGAATTTGTGCCCTGTGTGCTATGAACGTGTAGCGAGAAAGTACTGTAGCAAAGACATAACGGTTCTGTAAACTCACTGATCTACTATTTTGGACAGATTTTGAAAATGAAAGTGGCTGTAGTGTGTCTGTGGGTTTTTAATACATATTTATCCTCTTAACAGGTGTGGGCCCGCCGGCGGGCCCGCCGGCCGTTTGTTGACAAACAATCACGTTTAGACAAGCCTCTGTGTTACTTGCATTGCCAAGCTGTATATACCATTTTAAAGCTAAGATTCTTGTGATTCCGAATCCGCAAACCATTTGATTATAGCGCCGAAACTCACGTCGCTAACAACGCAGAAGTCCGACATAAACAAACAAACAAATATTCATAAATCTGCTGCTACTCACGTTTAGAGTTGGATTGTACTCCAACAACATCATATATTTCCACAACAATGATGTTCTTGTGTAGAGGAAGGGTAAACATGATAAAATCCATTGTTTGTACAAAGTCCAAACCACATTTTCTGCCAAGAAACCTCTGTACAACTATAGTCATGGATACAAGCGTGATGTCAGAGTATGACAATCTTTCACGTGTTTTTGCTTCTAACTCCAGTTCAGGTTTTCAGTTTTACAACTGAATACTATTAAAATAGCCTCCAAGCTCCACACAATGATTGACACTTCATTTCACCCAATTGGAGCTTCTAGTCCTGTCTCAGTCGTCTCCCAGTCGCCCAATAGCAACCAATAGTATGTTCTCAGAGGAGGTCCATGACTCCGTTTCCTGGCCCATATATTCAGCCAATGGCAGCAGGTTGTTCTGATGACTGGCACTTCTTATAGCCAATGAAATTCTCCACAAAATGTGTCTACTTTATTTTGGCTGAAGTGAACTACAATACCCAAAAAACCCTGCGTAACAGCACTACTGGCCGTGCGTAAATACGCAGCAGCGGCGCCGAATGTCAGACCAAGAGTGTTAGGGCTGTCAGTAAAATAAATAAATTAAATAATAATAATAATAAATAAATTAAAAAAAAAAATCCAGTCTATTAGCCCTTTTTTGACCTTTTTATATGATATATGCAAATGTCTCCAAATGAAAACGCATAAACATACACTTAGTAAAACATGTGTAAAATATTCATATTCTGTAGTTTTATCATGTCCTTTGAAATTGGGCTAGGTAAGGCTTCAAAATGTGTCCACATTGTGTTTTTCAGCTCCTATATGATAATAACAGTGTTATGCAGGCATCTATTTACTGAAAATATTTAGGCGAGGATTAAAAACCTGCTATTCCAGTAAGTTAAAACTTGCATTACTCAATGTCAGTTGCACACAGAGTGATTATTTATTTCTGGGTAAAACTTCAAAATGTTTCCTTCAAAATGAGACCATGCCCAATGCATTACTCCAAATGGTTTTAAAACTACAATCAATTTTGGGTACGCTGTGTATAGGCGTTTTTTGCAAATTATACAGGATTGTTAACAGGTTATACAAAGTATTAACAACAGCTTGTGACTGAATAGTAACTTCATTGGATCCATTGGAACTTTTATCTTCTTCCATTTCCTGAAAAGTAACGACTTTGGACATACAAGATTTCCACCCGACAGCGACGTTTGGCTAGAAAGACAACAGGAAAGTGCTTAATTGATAGCGATCAGAGAAAAGTGCTTCTTCCAAGACATAAATCCATTAGCATGCAATAGAGTACAGCATTTAGTTCTGACAGGACATCATCTCCATTAGCTTGAAGGTTTTTAAAGTAGGGTGGGTTGGCCAAGGTGGCCAATTGGAAAGAAAAATATACAGTATGTTGTCGCTTTTTTGTGTTTTTACGTAGATTAACGCCCTACTTGATCATACTACAGTTTCACACAAAAGCATCAAATGTAGCAAATCCACAAGCTCAAAGCGAGGGGTGAAGCGACAGATTTCAAGCCTGTAGATCTGCTACTCCTGCCATGTTTTGGACATAATGACGAGACGCTGAATCTGCTCAACTCCCCTGCATCATATAGGAAAGACATTGATTGACGTCTCAAAAAGCTCCAGCATATTGTCACTGTCGGGCAGAAACCTTGTATCTCCAAGTTTAAAATGTGTACGTTTTTTTTCGTAACGTAAAGCCCTGCTTCATCACACAAGACTGTCGCACAAAACTAGTGAAAATAGCTGATCTACAAGCACACATGCCTCTTTGTGCCCTGTTTTTTTTTTTTTTTTTTACAATGCAGGATTTTGACTGTGAATTGGCCTGCAATCCCACTGATCGATTAACCAAATTGTTTTCGTTTTTAAAAACAAGAGATGAAAATGAAAACAGAACGAGGAAGTCGAGGGGGTTTACACACACCCAGTTCTGTCAGGACCACTTTTTTTGTCAAATGTAAACATTTTAATTGCAGATTAAAACGGTAATTCATTTACACTATTCAAGCGTCTATTATGTCTGGCGGTATGGCTGTGACCACCCCCCCAGGGTACACCAGAATGACAATGATCTGATCTGATGAGCGTAACGAGGGGACATTATGGTGTGGAGGAGGGTTTTAGCCAGAGAGGGTGGGGGTGGAGTGAAGGTGGGCATGAGGGTGAGCAGGCATGCCACCGGGCCAGAAAGTGGCATGCCCGCTTCGAGCTGCGCTTCGAGCTTGTGGATGTGCTACTTTTGATTATTTTACTGAGACGCTGTACTGTAGTATTTGATCACAAACGCCAAAAGTTCAAATATAGAGATGAGAGGTTTCTGACAGCTATTGTACGATGTCAGAAAAGTGTGGTATAGGACTGTGGTTCTCAACCTCAAATTCTCAAATTATCATCACGGTGTAATTTGCAAGCCAAACCCCCAAATCAATCCGCCAGTTTTAGTCAACACTGAAGGGGGGGGGGGGTCGCGGCCTGAAAAGGTTGAGAACCAGTGTTATAGGAAGAGGAGAAGGTGGAGGAGGGTGCTATAGGAGGAGAAGGGCAGGGGGTAGCGGAGGTTTTTGGATGCATGTGTCCTCCTGTCAGTCGGCTCACTGTGCCCCCATGCAGCGCTCCTCGTGTCCCTGCTGCTGCATGCACGCTGTGGCCCTGGAGCGGCTCCAGTCCAGAGTCAGCCCTCTGGCCCCTTCTCTGTGCACCTTTTAATGAGCCGCACAAACCACGGCCAAACAAATGAGCCTTGTGACGAGCAAGGACAGGGCTAATTGAAGCCAAATAAGCGTGTGGTCGGTGTGTGCGCGTTTGACGTGTGTGTGTGTTTGTGTGTTGGAGTTGCTGCCTGTAATCACCTCAACGCGCGCGCGCACACACGCACGCACGCAGGCACGGACGCACGCACGCACACACACACACACACACAGAAAGCAATGCCAGGGACTGCCCTTTCCTTCCAGAATCCCAGAGAGCGGGGGTTGTGGTCAGTAACAGCTGCATGTCGGCCACAGAGACAGAGCAGGGCAGCATATGGCCTCCTCTGAGCATCACGTTTTTTTTTCCCAGGGCAAAAAACACAAACCCCGCTGCCAGGGTCGTTATAGGACGGACGCTGTGCACGGCGCACGTATGGCGTACGCGTGTACCGTACAGTATGCATGCATGCAGAATGTCGCACGCTGCGAAGATTAGGGGCCTGTCGTCGAGTTTCAGGAAGGAAATGATTTTGTGGCGTCACGAACGCAGTGGCTGCGTCTGTCTGTGTGTGTGTGTGTGTGTGTGTGTGTGTGTGTGTGTGTGTGTGTGTGTGTGTGTGTGTGTGATTTGAACTAACTCTTAAGCGTATATCAGTGTACACTAGGGCATTAACGAAAAAGTCGAGAAGTCGACTCAGTCGACTTCATTACACAAGTCGACTCCCACCAGAGAAAGTCGAAAGTCGAAGTAAAAAAAATAATATATATATATATACTTTCTATTGTGAAAATAGAAGATCTACGTGCATGTAGATCGGCTATTTTCACAATTTCTGCCTCTATATATTTGACAATTTGGACAATGTTTAATTTGTCATTTTAGAGGTTTTAAAAAGTCCTTAAATTGTCGTGTGTGTGTGTGTGTGTGTGCGTGCGTGCGTGCGTGCGCGCGTGTGCGTGCGTGCTCTCTGTGGAGTGGCATGTTGCAGTCAGTGAGCTGTGGATATCTCACTCAGGGCACTAAGAGAGTGGCGTCTAATCCGCTGCCAGTCAATGGGCCGTGGCACCACGCTGTAGCTCCGCTAATTGTGTTCCATTGTATTGGCTGCTAACCCCCCCTCTCCCACCCACCCCTCTCCCTGGCGGTCTCTGTTCGAGGCTCTGCTGCCATCACTGAGACCCTCGACTCCTTAACCCATTTAGGCCTAGAAATTATTGACTGCTTTAACCAGTGAAAAATAGCAGATATACAAGCTCACAGCGCGGCACCGAGTGCCGCGCTGCGAGCTTGTAGATCTGCTATTTTTGAAAAAAGTCGTGAAAATGCGTGCAGATCTTTGAATATATGTGTTTTCAAAGCGAACGTTTGTGACTCAAATTTTGCTTCTGGGGGGGGTCCCTGGAACTAAATATGTTGAGATGCGGGTCCGTGGCCAAATAAATATCATTTTGGGGGTCCTTCACATGAAAAGGTTTGAGAACCACTGACATGGTAGTCTCTCAAGAACAGACTAACTGAGCTCCATTTAAGTGAAAAGGACCTTTTCTTTGACGATGGCTGGCCAGATTGCTGACATAGAAACATAGGGTTTTTCAAAAAACCTTAGAAGGATTCAAAAGACACTTATAGAATCGGGTCAAAATTCTAATTGTCACGATTTTTCAAAAATAGCAGATCTACAAGCTCGCAGCGCGGCACTCGGTGCCGCATAAAATTAAAGCATAAAATAATGATACACAATAATGTGTACCCGTTCTAAATGGGTAATCAAACCTCCCTTTTAAAATGACTTGGCGAGGAGGAGGAGGAGGGCCCTTGGTTTTGACAGAGATGCAAGATCTTTACATTACTACAGTTATTATTACATACATATATGATTATTACAGTCTTTAACCTTGTTCTGCTGGTCCCAGTCATTTGCAATGGGGGTCCCCAAATTATTTTGGTGTAAGTATCTTGCTGTGAACTCTAGAGGTGAGTGGCCCGAAGGACCGCAGAACTTCTTGTAGGATACAGGCTCTCAGCTAGCTAGCGTAGTAGCGCTAATGTTAGACCCTCTGTCGCTCTGTGGAACTGTGGATTCTAGTTTGGTTAATTCCAGAAGAAAAGCTTGGTTGCTGGTTGGCTATTTCTTCCCAATTCCTCCTAGTTGTCTTGAGACGGGGGAGCAGAGGGACAGGGAGGAGGGGAGGGTCGGAATGCAGCTTGGAGCGACGCGCCACGCTGTGTCTGTATTTCTCCATTCAACACAGAGACGCTCCAGCGTGTGGCTGTGTAGACTTATGCTTCGACGCATCGTGGTGCAATTTGTGCTGTTTGTGCTGTCTTTTTTTTTTGCGGGAACCGATGCTAGGAACCGATAGGCAGTACCGAAATTACATATATTCTTTGGGTACCCAGGAATAACTTAAATGTGCAACATTGTTTTCTCACTCAACAGTAAACAAACCAACATAAAGTTTAAGTGTATCTGCACATTTCCAAAGTGACAATTTAAGGACTTTTAACTCATTTAATGCCACCCTTTCACCACTAGAGGGGGCCCAGTGTGCCACAGACAATCCCATAGAGATATGCTGGTATATGCAGAAGCCCTGCAGCCATGACTTGCCTAAACACTTTCCTTTGTGCATGTACAGGAAGAGGATGAAGTTAGCTTGAAGTTAGCTATTGGCTACCAAGCATTTTAAAAGCCTTATTTTCGTCAACTTAGCCATGATTAAACCTTGCACACCTCATGCATGGGAAAAAAACAGAGAAGAATGAGCTCTAAAAAATCCAATGCAATCCTGGATTGCATTGTTGTGGGTTTGTGCAGTTTGTTCACAGCTTTCAAACAAAAAAATCCGATTGGAAATCCGTTCAGGCATTCTAGAGATAATAGCCATTATGTTTTACACTGTTGTGAGCTTGGAGGTCTGCTACCTGAGTTGTATGGGGGTTGTATGGGGGTTAAACATGCAAAATCGCGATTGAAATCATGTTCACTAGTTTTGATGGGGTCCACAAAAAAAAAATTCAAAAAAAAAATTTCAAAAAAAAAATTTTTTTTTTTTTTTGAATCACGTGTATATACGTGATTGGCACTGTGGGATGCGCTAATATATCACGTGTATACACGTGATTGGCACAGAATGAGTTAATACCTATAAAATGACAAATTAAACATTGGCCAAATTGTCAACTATTAGAGGCTGAAATTGTGAAAATAGCAGATCTACATGCTCACACCACCTCGCGATCTGCTTTTTCACAACAGAACCGTGTTGTAAAAAATGTTATGATTATTTTTGGGGTCGTGGCCTGAAAAGGTTGAGAACCACTGATTTAGGGGGCGGGTTAGGTAGCTGAATGGGTAGAGACTGAGATGCCACCAACCTTGGAAACAGAAGGTCCGATCGGATTCCCCCATGCTTAATAACCCCCTATAACCCCTGACTGCTGTTATACTGCTCCCACCAAGCGTTGATCACAACCATCTGAGCACTGTGAGCACTGCAGCCATTAGTTGGGCAAAGCAGTCTGAAAACAGAATTTCTCCTCATGGGAGATGACTAAAGGGATTTGCTCACAGGCGCGATTTTCAACCATTGCTTTTTTTTTTTTTTTTTGTTTGTTTGCTGCATGATTAAAACGCATTGGATTTGGTGTGCAAGGCTGCGCGGTATCCACACTGCGGATCCGAAAAGGAGTCATAAAAGGAATCAATGAGTTTTTTACTGCATGCGACAAGACGCACAAATCGAAACTGGGTTAGATCGGGAAATAAACGCACTGCCGCAGCCACCTGCCGCATGGCAAATTCGTAGCGGGTGTGCATGAGGTCATAGAGAATCATTGTTTTCTTTTACAAAATGAAATTGTGTCTGTGTGCAAAGCCCTTTACTGGTAGGTCTTCCCCTCCTATTTGTTCACATATCGTCGCTGTCGGGTAGAAACCTCTTATCTCCACTCCATATTTTAACTTTCTGTGTTTTTTCGTACATGAACGGCATACTAACTTGATCATACCACAGTGTCGCACAAACGCATCAAAAGTAGCAGATCCATAAGCTCGAATCGCAAACACGTTTTGAGCTTGTAGATCTGCTACTTTTTGAATTTGAATCCTGAAAAGTAACTGTTTCGGACATTACCGGGTTTCCACCCCGACGGAGACGAGTTGTACTTTCTCTGATTTGAACTAACTCTTAAGCGTATATCAGTGTACTGTACACCCATTTAATCCTGCTATAATCCAGCCGGGAGATCCATGCCTCCTCTCAATTGAGTGTGTTGACGTTCGAGACACTTTTCGCGATGCAGTTTAACAGCAGTGCGTGCCAGACATAGTTCCGGCGGCGGATCCTCTATAGAAGTTACGGCAGACGTATTTCATTCTCGCTAGGCAGCGCTGCACGCTATAACAGCTGGCGGAGGATAATTATGTTCTCTCTGCGTGTGTGTGTGTGTGTGTGTGTGTGTGTGTGTGTGTGTGTGTGTGTGTGTGTGTGTGTGTGTGTGTGTGTGTGTGTGTGTGTGTGTGTGTGTGTGTGTGTGTGTGTGTGTGTGTGTGTGTGTGTGTGTGTGTGTGTTGAAGAGAAGCAAAGCGCTCTGACAACGGAGCTGCAGGAATGTGCTCGGAACGTGGCAGGCATGCGACGATCTGAGCGGGACGCTGTCTGTCTGTTTGCTCCCATGGGTGCTGTTACACCCAACAGAACAGGCTCGCCTCGGCCCAGTATTTGCTTGTGCGCGCACACGCGCGCGTGTTCGTGTGTATTTGCGTGTCAATCGTGGCGTGTGCATATTTACAGGTTGCAGATGGTCTTTTTGAAGTCCCTGATAAGAGGCCGAGTGGTGGTGTGTGTGTGTGTGTGTGTGTGTGTGTGTGTGTGTGTGTGTGTGTGTGTGTGTGTGTGTGTGTGTGTGTGTGTGTGTGTGTGTGTGTGTGTGTGTGTGTGTGTGTGTGTGTGTGTGTGTGTGTGTGTGTGTGTGTGTGTGTGGGTGTCTCCAGCCTCTCCTGAGACGAATCCAAAATAGACCGTTGGTTGGAACACACAAGCATTTGAGAGCGTTGCTGTGTGCATGTGTGTTGCTGTGTGCATGTGCGTTGTTGTGTGCATGTGTGTGTTGCTGTGTGCATGTGTGTTGCTGTGTGCATGTGTGTTGCTGTGTGCATGTGTGTTGCTGTGTGCATGTGTGTTGCTGTGCACAGAGCAGGTAATGACTCCGACTGGGATTGTGTTCTAAAATGCAGATCTCATTACAGTCCACTTTGTTTGGTGAAATGGACTGGGATGGTAGCAGGTGGTGGTGGGACGCACGCACGCGCACACACACACACACACACACACACACACACACACACACACACACACACACACACACACACACACACACACACACACACACACACACACGCACACCCTAACAGAAAATAGCTCTTACGCCTAACTGAATTTACCCCTAATCAGTTTTTAGCCCTAACTGAATAAGCTCACCAAACACCACACTGTGAAACTCATATTTTACCAAACCACTAACAACTAACCACTGACAGCATTCTTTTTATTCTTACCTTTTCAAGTAGTCACAGAATATTTTTAATTTTTTTTGATCGATTCCCCGATTGATTGCGGACACTCTCTGTGCTTCCATGAAAAAAAAGAAATTGAGTCTATTTAGCATTCGCTAGTTATGACCGATTGAAAGATGAAAGCAAAAAAACCTAAAAGACGTGCTTATATTAGACTTGTTTGAAGGTCTGGGCAAAAAAACTAACAAACGTGGTGAGACGTTTTTGGTAGAGAAAAAGTATTTTTCTTGAATAATTTCTTTTGAGGATTTCTCACATTCTACTACGCTTTTTTTGAGCAATACACTCATCACGCACGGATGCACACACACACACACACACACACACACACACACACACACACACACACACACACACACACACACACACACACACACACACACACGAAGGGTGTTCCCCTTCCCAGTTCGATTCCGGGCTCCACCAGAGTTAGTGTGGAAGAGCCCTTGAGCAAGACTCTGAACCCCTAGTTGCTCCCGGTGAGCAGGTTGGTGGCTTGCATGTTTTCCTCCGCCATCGGTGTATGAATGTGTGTGTGAATGGGTGAATGTAATACACAATCTATGTAAAGCGCCTTGGATAAAGGCATTTACCATTTAACGCTTCCAGTGCCAACCCCTAGATGGCGCCGTTGGAATGCCAGACAATCTCCCATAGGCGAGCGCTTCAGCATCCAGGGGCTCACGTTGCAGTGACGCGCGTGCTCACGTTCGTGCACATCATGGAAAGGTCCCGGATGTTAATGCTAACAGAATAGCTATTCCCATCTAGTCATTTTAAAGATCATTTTTAGGCGATTTCGTCGTAAATAAACCTCGGCGCGCATCCCTAAAAACACAATCCAGAGATATGGGCCTCCAAAGATGTGGTTTTTCATTGGATTCGGCGGCGATTCGCGGCTACGTTCGCGGCTCACGGCCGGCATGGCTTCCCCAGGATTTGGACCACTGGATTTTACATTTAGGCCCAGGCTTCAGAAGGCCTCGGATCATTTTATTCATTTAATTAAATATCCCGAACATGTTCGGGATAGGCACACTGGACTACGTTCCGGAAGCGGCGCTGAACATTTGGTGAACATTGGGGGTCTCAAAAATGTATTTTAAACCATTTTTAATGGAATATATCGTCGGACCATGTAAAATGGCTAGCTGGCTAGCGTAGGACGAGCCAGGACCACCCACGACTATACAAGCAGCTCAGGGTAAGTCAATTAATAAAAAAAAAATTGTATTGGACTGAAAATATCCCGAACATGTTCGGGATAGGCACAGAATGAGTTAAGAGTGTTGTCGAAAAGTATGGCGGAAATGTAAGTATGGCGGAAATGTAGCCGGTCTAGCAAGCTCTACAATGTGTTGCGTTTGAAAGCATTTGTAAGTGAAATGACTAGCAGTTATAAGGCCACGTTTGGTCGACAACGGTCTGTAGAGACAGCGGCGAAGTCCCGTTGCATTCTCACTCTTTTATTCTGCCAGTGATTGAAAACGCAGATAGAGCAGCCACACACTTCCAAGTAGGTGACGATTATGACATTTTACGGGACGATTACCGGTAATTGTCACTCAGATAATTGCGATTAACAATTTAATTGTGTTTTTATCGTTGACAAATTCATTTCTGTTTGGCTTTTAGGCTTTGAAGTTGCACATGGCAGATATGACATTACTGACATATTTGACAACTTTATACTTTAAAAAGAACATTGATAGTGGAAATAGCCGATCTACAAGCTCACAACGCGTCGCATCGCAACACATTGTGAGCTTGTAGATTGGCTATTTCCCCAAAAATTATCCCATGGGTATGGGATAAAGTGGAAGTGAAGCAACCGCTCCTTTGGTCCTCCCGGAGGCGTTATTTTGTCTTTCTCTGGTGTTGTTGGTGTTACTTCCATGATGTTTTCAGATGTTTTCAGTATAACAAGAATATGCCGCTCGAACGACTCTGTCTGTGCTAGTGTGTTTCTGTTATGTTTCCAATGGGACTACAGTTCCGTGCAGCGGTGACTACTTCCAATACTCGCCGTTCAGGAGCTGTCGTTCCAGACTCTATATAGCATTCAGAGATTGTGGAATAGTTTGGCTACGCAAGACTAGGAAAGCATGGCTTCTTGTTTTCATTTCCTTAAAAGTACATTTTTCTTTTTCGGGGGGACTTACAAGGTTTCCTGCGCAACATCGGCGATATAGCGCACCCTCATTAGCATAATTGTTGATTCACAAGCTGTATGGTAAAACCTCTGTGGAGTCTGGGATGTTCAGACTTTCAAATCACATTCATCCACCCATGAACACCGACAGTGCTGTGTGTGTGTGTGTGTGTGTGTGTGTGTGTGTGTGTGTGTGTGTGTGTGTGTGTGTGTGTGTGTGTGTGTGTGTGTGTGTGTGTGTGTGTGTGTGTGTGTGTGTGTGTGTGTGTGTGTGTGTGTGTGTGTGTGTGCGCGTGCGTGCGTGCGTGCTGTATGTGATGAGCATGCCCTTGAACGTATTGAGGTTTTTGAGACGAAATGAAATTCTCTCCTCTCCTCAACCAACCAGGTCTATGAAAACAAGTCCAAAAGAAGCGTCTATGGGGCCACATGAGTACTTTAAATCTATATGTGTCGGCTATTTGAAGATAGAAAATCTATTTGTGAGCTTGTAGATCTGCTCTTTTCAACCACATCTTGGAAAATGTATTTGAAAATGTTTTATGAAAAAAAAAAAAAAAAAATTACAACACAAATCCAGTACAGAGATCAAATAAATAAATAAATACAAAATAAATCTGATTGGAGTCCATGGCCAAACACACATTAATTTGGAGGTCCTTGAAATTCAAAAGTGTGTTTAAACAACATCTAGAAGCAAGCCCAAAAGCAACCACATTTAAGAAATAAGACCCCAAAAACCTGCAACTACCAAGCGACCTTACAGGGAAAAAAAACTAAAACAAAACAAAAACAAGCCCGAAGTGGCTTATAATAATGGGACATGGCAACACTCCTCTCCTTTAGTCCTGAGGTGTTAGCGAGGCTAACTCATTAGCATGTCTGTGTCTAGTAGTCAGGCTGTCCGCTACGTGGCTCCAGCTTGTTAGTGTGTCCGCAGTCTTATGCACACAGTCAAATCCTCCGTGTCCGCTGTTTAATTCAACTTAAGAGTAAACCCTTAACGGGTCCATTGGCTTGAACAGTTTGTACCCTCGCTATGCTTACTAAATGGATGAATTAAGACTGAGGATTTTACACTGTGTAGCCATCTGTTTCCTGGACTCAAAGGGCAGGAGACATAATGCGGGCGCCAAGACGCCCTTTCCTTGTTCCTCGCTAATAAGATACATGCGCACGTGCACGTGTATGCGCACGTCCTCACGCACGGACAGACCCACACTCAACCACGCACGCACCGCTCGGAAAACACAAACGACCTTACAATGCTGAGCAGAGGAAACGCACAAACAGACACATATACCTACAGAAAGAATTGTCCCTCTCGATTATAGTAATACAGGTACGCGCACGCGCACGCACGCACGCACGCACGCACGCACGCACGCACGTACGCACACACACACACACACACACTCTCAGGGGCGGCACTGGCTCAGGGGTAGAGAAACCGTCATTAGAACACGGAGGGTTCCCAAAGGGTTTCCAGTTTGATCCCGGGCTCCCTCAGAATTGGTGTCGAAGAGCCCTTGAGCAAGACTCTGAACCCCTAGTTGCTCCCGGTGAGCAGGTTGGTGCCTTGCATGGTTTCCTCCGCCATCGGTGTACGAATGTGTGTGTGAATGGGTGAATGTAATGCACAATATAATATAAAGCGCCTTGGATAAAGGCGCTATATAAATGCACCATTTACCACACACACGTCGCTGTAAGTGTAGGGGATGACTTCCAGAACTCCTCTTTTCTTTTTAACCGATTTAGTGCCATTCCCGAGATATCTCGCGAAATGTACTCGAGTATCTGGAGTGCCATTCCCGAGATATCTCGCGAAAAGTAATATATTACTGTAACGGCGGATACATTACCGAGAACAATGGCCGGAGGTCCGGAGACGAAATCCGTCGCTGATTTTGCATCATCACGGCTCCACGAGCACAAAATAGTCCCATCCATAACATTGAGGTGGACGGGGGATCTCATCTTTAATGTCCATTATCTCAAAACTACACTTTAGAAGCGAAGATGGAGGCAGATGCTATCTTATAAAGCACATGGATAAAAGGATCGATCCGAGCCGCCATGACACCACGTAAACAATGATCGATTCCGGCGCAGGACGCGATGACGTCAGACCGGAAGTGTTTACGCTATGGACTTCTGGCCTTCAAAATAAGACAACGGGAGTGAATGGGCCCTGAGGGAGGCACTTTGGACATTATAATCCGTTAATGTCTGGGGCTCAGAATGAGTTAATACAGGCAGTTTTCTTGTAACAGAGTAAATCTACATCGCTACATTTGCCTTATTTAAGGTAAAAAAAATGTGAGTACTTCTTCCACCACTGAGAATAACCCAGACTCCATTACCATCCTGATGTGCATAAAAATGTTAATAGCGAGCGTCTCCTTTGTTGCAGTCAGGGGCGTCACAAGGGGTAGGAAAGTGGGACTGAGTTACCAGGGCCCAAGGTGGAGGGGCCCTAGTAACTTTGGCTATTGAAAAATAGCAGATATACAAGCTCACAGCGCGGCACCGAGTGCCGCGCTGCAAGCTTGTAGATCTGCTATTTTTGAAAAGTCGTGAAAATGTGTGCAAATCTTTAAATATGTATTTTTTAAGCGGACATTTGTAACTCAAATTTTGCTTCCGGGGGGGTCCCTGGAACTAAATATTTTGAGATGGGGGTCCGTGGTCAAATTCATATCATTTTGGGGGTCCTTCACATGAAAAGGTTTGAGCATCACTGACATGGAAACATGGGTTTCTTGCACACTTTTTCCACCGCGCTGTGAGCTTGTATATCTGCTATTTTTCAATAGTTAACATTCATGGGGGGCCCGCAGTGAATCCTTGTACCCAGGGCCCAGAATTTGGTGTGACGCCCCTGGTTGCAGGGAGCCATAGGAATACTGAGGCTGGTTTTTGCCACTGGCCTGTATCTGTGCCTCCTCCTCCCGTCTCCTCTCTACCTCCTCCTCACTGTACCGGGGGAACCTGCTGACAGCCGCAATACATAATCTTGCAGGCATAATACAATAAGTTAAACCTTCTGTACCCCAAACCACCTGTTCCCATGATAAGAAAGAGTGGTGTATATATGAGCTAGTGGTACTCTGAATCAGTAGCGGCATATCCTAGTTGTGGGGTGGAAACCTTACAAATGATTTAAAATAGTGAAAATAGTTGATCTACAAGCACACAGCGCTTTGCATCGCGAGGCGTTGCACAATAAAACTGTAAGTACAGTACTTAAGTACTGTACTTAAGTACAATTTTGAGGTATTTGTACTTTACTTGAGTATTTCCAATTTCCAATACTTTTACTTCTACTCCACTATTATCTCGGATCCAATTATTGTACTTTTACTCCGCTACAATTATTTGAAACCTTTAGTTACTAGTTACTTTGCAGATATAAATTATAATATTATAAAACATACATAAAACACTTTAGCCATATTTTATACCTTGTCTATTTGAAAATAGCCGATCTACAAGCTCACAATGTGTCGCATCGCGACACGTTGTGTGCTTGTAGATCTGCTATTTATAAACATTTTGTACTTTTGCTTTTGGTACTTTAAGTACATGTTCATGCCAATACTTTCGTACTTTTACTCACGTACATTTTGAATTCCAGACTTAGGGTGCACACACACCAAAATACCTATGAGAGTGGAATCCGCATTGTGCCAATGTATTTCAATGAAAATTGAGCGTTTTTCGCAGAAATCCTCTACTGGCATGAAACCGCTCCAATCTCATTGAAATGCATTGGCGGAATGCGGATTCCACTCTCATAGGTATTTTGGTGTGTGGGCACCCTTACTTGTAACAGAGTATTTTTACATTGTAGTATCGATACTCTTACTTAAGTAAAATAGTACTTTTTCCACCACTGGGGTACAAACAACAACCTACACCTCCACCTCCCAAACAACAACCTACACCTCCACCTCCCAAACCACCTGTACACGTCATAAGAAACCACTATACCCGACGACTGCAGCCAACTTTAAACGTGTTATTATTCTCGTGGTGTTGTAACCAGACTGGTTGTTTTAATATGTGGAGATGTGAGAGTCAGATCCAGAGGTTCTTATTAAATCTCACACCGTGGAGAATTAATCTTCATATATTAGACTGGTGGATGATGAAGGGGGAGGCTGACACTCCATCTCATTTGCCGCGGGGCGCAAACCTCGTATCTCCATAAGAGAACTTTTTGTGTTTTTTCCAGAGTCACGTTAGATTTGAATCACTTTAACCATCATTTTTATGCTTTAACTATTGAAAAATAGCAGATATAGCAGATATGCGAGCTTGTAGATCTGCTATTTTTGAAAAATCGTGAAAATGTGCGCAAGTCTTTGAATATCTTGGACCCGATCTTTGACCCGACTTCTAAATCCTTCCTCTAAATCAGTGGTTCTCAGACCTTTTCATGTCAAGGCACCCCAAAATTACATGTATTTGGCCGCAGACCCCCATCTCAAAATACGTTGTTCCAGGGACCCCCCAGAAGCAGAGATTTGAGTTACAAAAGTTTGCTTTGAAAAATATATATTGAAAAATGTGCACACATTTTCACGATTTTTCAAAAATAGCAGATCTACAAGCTCGCAGCGTGGCACTCGGTGCCGCGCTGTGAGCTTGTATATCTGCTATTTTTCAATAGTCAAAGCATTCAATAATTCTAGTCTTAAATGGGTTAACGTCCCTACTTGATCATATCACAGTGTCACACAAAAGCATCAAAAGTAGCAGATCTCCACGCTAAAAAACACTTCACAAAGCGACGCATTTCTAGCTTGTAGATCTGTTACTTTTGATGGTTTTGAATTTGAAGTCCTGAAAAGTAAACCGTTTTGGACATACGAGGTTTCCACCCGACAGAGGCGGTATTTCTTTCCCGTATGGCGTCCACAGGCCCGTGACTGGAACAAAACGATGTCTCGCCGCGGACTGCATCGGCTGGGAGGTTTTCTTTACACTGCCGCGAAACGATGATGAATGCTGCTATTGATCAAAAATCATCATTTGTTTGGCCAGGCCTTGTTTTCTTCAGGGAGAGTTTTCTTCTTCGATTTTCTTCTGGTTCTCTTTTCTTTATAGTGCGAGAGGTATACAGCATGGAACACATACAGTACATACCTGCCATATGCCATTTTCTGTCTCAATTAGCTAGAGAGAGAGAAAGAGAGAGAGAGAGAGAGAGAGAGAGAGAGAGGGAGAGAGAGGGAGAGGGAGAGGGAGAGAGAGGGGGGAGGTGTGGGAGGAAGCCACAACAAAAAGGAATCATCCAGAACAACTTCAAAAGAATAGTAGGGATGGAGACTATTCTCTCTCTCTCTCTCTCTCTTCTTCGTTAACTTCACCTATAGACTGAGATTTTCCTGAGCACCCTGTAGATTGCGCAGCCATTGCTGCGGTGTGTAAACCCTATATGTACAGTTACTACAGTACAACCAGGAAAACCAATACAAAACACACATAGATTCCAGAGGCTGCATGCTAACATTAAGAGGGAGTAGCTATAACTAAAAGTTTCCAAAACCTACCGAGCTGTTCTTCGTGGGAACAAAGTAGGTTGATATCGTTAATCCACTTTTTGGTGAACATCTTTGTAACTTTTCCATCCATCATAGCAACAGACTAGAGTTACACCGCCCTCTACAGGAGCTCAGGTCTATAGGTAGCTCCTCTCCTCTCCTCTCCTCTCCTCTCCTCTCCTCTCCTCTCCTCTCCTCTCCTCTCCTCTCCTCTCCTCTCCTCTCCTCTCCTCTCCTCATCCAGTATGGTGTGACCCCTGGTGTTGCCGGGGGGAACAGAAGGTGATGTATAATTCACCACTGACCTTCAGCCCACCGGCTACCTGGGCAGCAGAGCAGGTCACCCATTGGCTGAGGTGTGTGTGTGTGTGTGTGTGTGTGTGTGTGTGTGTGTGTGTGTGTGTGTGTGTGTGTGTGTGTGTGTGTGTGTGTGTGTGTGTGTGTGTGTGTGTGTGTGTGTGTGTGTGTGTGTGTGTGTGTGTGAGAGTGTGTGTGTGTGTGTTTGCGTGCGTGCACGGGGGCCCACGTACAGGAAGCTATAGGTCAGGACTTTGAAATAGAGCAAATCTTTGTAGATGGACTCGTGGGGGTTTGAAAGGAGGATGGGTATATTACACACACACACACACACACACACACACACACACACACACACACACACACACACACACACACACACACACACACACACACACACACACACACACACACACACACACCATTTTGTGTTACTGTGTAATCCCATCATGTAGTAGTCTCTCCTCTCTGCTGGTTCTCTGGTTTTAATGTTGAACATTTACTTTAGGAGGGGAGAGGAGAGTGTGAAAAGGCTAGGAGGAGCTAGCCTCGCAACAGCCAGACTCTCCAAAAGGAGAGTCTGGGAGTTGTCCATAGACAACGCATTACGCGATGACGTAGTTACTAACTTTGACTGACAGGTCCATTCAGTAGTCATCAGCGCATCAAAACATCGTCGGGAGAACATCAAATACGTCTTTTCCAGACAGAAATTCCAAAGGTGCAAACTGTTGTTCGTTTTTAAGTTATGAGATGCCGTTGATTTCAGATAAAACTTCGCTTAATGCAGCTTTTATTTGCGATTTGTGAACTCGCATCGGACATGGGGTCCGCCATGTTTATTTACAAAATGCGAGAGCTGTAGCAGCCGCTCGACCAATCAGGAGCGGTGTGAGGCGGGTTCGCTCGTAATGCAGCCTTTTGATTGGCAATTGAGAACCTAATTCTCATAAAGAGACTCGATGGGAGGAGTACCAGACCGAGAAAGGAAGCACATTGGTGATGACGTAACTCGGGATGGCTTGCGAGGCTAAGGAAATTAAATTATTTTAATTTATTTCCATGTGTACATTTTTATTTTTTCTTTAAAGATATGTCTTTGGGCTTATGCTTTTATTGATAGGACAGTAGACTGACAGGAAATGGGGAGAGAAATGGGGAGTGACACGCAGCAAAGGTAGCCGGGATCGGGACTCGAACCAGCGACACGCTGTCAGGCTACACTGAGCATAAGTGGTATACGCCTGGACCGGTAGGCTGGCGGTAGGGCATTCACCAAATATTCGAATATTCGAATATCAAAGTCACTATTCGACGTTGTTCACCAAAGTCGAATATTCACTTATTTTTATTTTTTATTGTTTTCTCTTTAAAAAATATATAGTTTATAAAGCTTGGCTAGATAGGAAGTCATAAGAATGAGTTGTCAATGCCCCTGGTGGATGAATTTGTTAATGCTCTATACCAGGGCTTCTCAAACCTTTTTAGGCCGTGACCCCCAAAATAAACATATTTGAACTGGGGACCGCCACCCTGACAAGCACATGGAATTGTAGGACATATAACTTAGAGGAGTTGTGTGGAAATAGAAAAAAAGTTCCCCCCCTTCTGTGTTGCCTAGAACTGGAAGATTGATTTCGGGGTTTGTATTGTAAAGTACAACAGTGTATTGTAAAGTTGTACTTTACAATACAAACCCCAAAATCAATCCTCCAGTTCTAGGCAACACAGAAGGGGGGTAACTTTTTTTCTATTTCCACACAACTCCTCTTAGTGATATTAATGACATAGTTCAATATTGAAAATGGGTGGTCTTCCCCTTTAAGTAAAACAAAGACGATTCTGTTGGTGTGTTTGACATACAGCAGTATTTAGTGTTGGCGCTAGCTGTACTCCCAACATGCAGCAGTGTGTGTGTGCTGGTCTTAACTCACTGCACATACTGTATGCAGCGGGCTCTGTGCCAGCCCTGCATGTGCCACGCACAGCTCCCTGCAGCCATAACCTCATCCTTTCACCCTGTCTGCTCCGTAATACATATTACTGCTCGTACACGCGCACACGCGCATGCACGCACGCACGCACGCACGCACGCACGCACGCACGCACGCACGCACGCACGCACGCACGCACGCACACACACACACACACACACACACACACACACACACACACACACACACACACACACACACACACACACACCACTCTCTATATCCCAGGCATCCTATTACCCCACACCCTTTTTATGATGATTAGATCTACTCCATCCTCTCTGTTAACCCGTACACGGCCCCTCTTACACACGCACGCACACACACACACACGCACGCTGGTATTACTGTACTCAACATTGTCGTACAACAATCTTATGAATGCCATTTTAACTTTTCTTTTTGCCATTTGAGCACTTCAGCTAGTAGCATATCTCGGCACCAAGCATAGCACAGAAATAGCATAGCACGGCACAGAGTGGCGCACTATGAGCCAATCGGCTTTTTTTTAATATATTTTTTACATTAGTGCAAATCTTTGAATATACTGTATATTTTAAAGTGAACATTTGTAATTCAAATCTTTACTTCTGGGGGTCCCGGGAACAAAATCTTTATAGATGGGGGTCTGTGGCCACATAAATATAGAGTAATTCTGTGGGTCCTTGACATCTGTAGAATCAGCCTCAGGTCTTAATCGTGAAATCAACCATTTCTCTTTGTGTGGACCAGGAAAATTGTCCTCAGTCACTCAAATTATAATATTGTTACTGTCAGGCAGAAACCTTGTATCCATTATCCAAGTTTAAAATGTATTTATTTTTTCACACACACACACACACACACACACACACACACACACACACACACACACACACACACACCACACAATCACATCGCCCACCCCAGTTCGCCACAGGGCCAGTGCACAACTCTATCACATAATATATACCCCCCCCCCCCCCCCCCCCCCCCCACCCCCCCCCCCCCCCCCCCCCCCCCCCCCCCCCCCCCCCCCCCCCCCCCCCCCCCCCCCCCCCCCAACACACACACACACTTACACACACATGCCCGGGAACTCCCCGCTGTGAAAATGATAGCCTCTCAGTGTGAGCAGGCTAACAGCGTATAGTCACCGTGCCACTGCTCCTTGTTTACTGAACAGATTAGCACTGTGCAAATTGCAGTGTTCGCTCCGCAAGGACTGGCTGCAGAAACTCCCCTTCCTCTCGTCTGGGTGCTCACACAAACACACACGCACGCACGCACGCACGCACGCACGCACGCACGCAAGCACACACACACGCGCACACGCACACACACACACACACACACACAAACACACACACACACACACACACACACACACACACACACACACACACACACACACACACACACACACACACGTTAACACAAGCGTAAGCCCCATCCACTCCCATGTTAAGGGAATAACCCGGAAGTTATTCTCTTAACATGGGAGTGGATGAGGATTATGACCATAAATTATATTGTACTAACAGCGATGTGTAACCCCTACTGGGGGCATAGTCCGGGAAAAAAACGGTGATTTTTGGCTGAACGTGGTTTCGTCGGTAAAAGTTTTTTTCTCAACTGATTCTTGTAGCTTGGGGTCACCTCTTAAGGATTCAAGAGGATGACCAGTGATATCCATTGAGCATTTTTTATTATTAACCCCTTAATGCCTGAAACATGGGCTCCCATTGACTTTCTATACAGGAGGAAAATACACAGAAAAAGATTATTTTTCGGGGTATTTAAGGAGGATCTGAGGGGTCTAACTAGGGGTTTGTCATGATGCTGAATCCATTGCAGGCATTTGTTTTGCACAAAAAACATTCCGTGGGCTAGAAATAGCCTCAGAAAACAATACACGTATGGGTGAGTATTCATGTTAGTCGGAGGCCTTAGGGTTTTTTTTCTCATGCTAATCAGTCTAAAAGTGCAAAATTGTGCACAGATGTAGCTCAGGGCTTGCTCTAATGATTTAGCTAGGGCGCCCGAGTCTGCGACATTCGGGGTCGCCACAGCGGCCAAATCAAGTTGGGCTCCCATCGACTTTAGTGATGAAAAGTGATGAGTCATCACTTTTCAGAGTTTTGTGGGTGTTGTGGTGACCCCGAAGGTCGCCGACCTAGCTAAATCATTAGAGCATGCCCTGAGCTACATCTGTGCAAATTTTTGCACTTTTAGAATGATTAGCACGAGAAAAAAAACCCTAAGGCCTCCGACTAACATGAATACTCACCCATACGTGTATTGTTTTCTGAGGCTATTTCTAGCCCACGGAATGTTTTTTGTGCAAAACAAATGCCTGCAATGGATTCAGCATCATGACAAACCCCTAGTCAGACCCCTAAGATCCTCCTTAAATACCCCGAAAAATAATCTTTTTCTGTGTATTTTCCTCCTGTATAGAAAGTCAATGGGAGCCCATGTTTCAGGCATTAAGGGGTTAATAATATAAAATGCTCAATGGATATCACTGGTCATCCTCTTGAATCCTTAAGAGGTGACCCCAAGCTACAAGAATCAGTTGAGAAAAAAACTTTAACAGGCGAATCCACGTTCACCCCCATTTTTCCCGGACTAGCAGGTTTCCATGCGAAACATCCCCATTCCGAAACATCCCCATTCCGAAACCAGGTTAGCATTCACCAGCGTCGGCAGGTTAGCATTTCACCAGGTTAGCATTCACCAGCGTTAGTTTTACTGAGGTTGAGGTTAGGTTTAGGTGGTCAGAATAGCAATGATTTGGAGTGCCGATGTGTAACAGATTGGATAAAAAAAATATTTTTAATAAAATCACATACAGTAGTGACACTTTAATAAAATCATAGTTCTAAAATGATGTTCTCACAAGTATAGTAATACAAACGTGTGCGTGCGTGCTTGCGTGTGTCCGTGCACGCATGTGTATGTGTGTTACTTCCACCCTCTCTTCCTCCCACATGCGGGGTCCTGGCACCAGGTTCAGGAAGTGAACTAAAGGCTTTAATTAAAGCTTCCTCCCCCATGCAGCACCTGGGAGGAGGAGATGTGGAGTTAATGCCACCGGCCTCATTAAAACCACTTGTCTGTCTGTGTGTCATGATGCACTCCTCCTCTCTCTCTCTCTCTCTCTCTCTCTCTCTCCCTCTCTCTCTCTCCCTCTCTCTCTATCTCTCTCTCTCTCCCTCTCTCTCTCTCTCTCTCTCACCCCCACAATGCCACAGTGTCATTAGCTGTCATTGATGTCTGATCTGTTCTATGGAAATGGGCGGCATGCGTGGATTAAAGTCCTCATCAGTCGCCACTGAATTGAGTCATTTGGATTCCATAGAAGCCAGCATGTCTTCTGTGGAGGCGATGTCGCGCACCGAAAATAGCCGATCTACAAGCTCACAACACGTCACGCTGCGACTTGTTGTGAGCTTGTAGATCGGCTATTTTTGGCAGTGGTGTAAAGTAGCATTTACTTAGGTACTTACTTTACTTGAGTATTTCCAATTTCCAATACTTTTACTTCTACTTCTCTACATCTTGGATCCAAATATTGTACTTTTACACCACTACATTTATTTGAAAGCAGATATAAATGATAATATTATAAAACATACATGAACCACTTAAGCCCTATTTTATACCTAGGCTCCGACCAGTTTGTAGATATGCTATTTTCAAACATTTTTTATTTTTACGTTTGGTACCTTAAGTACATTTAATGCCAATACTTTCGTACTTTTACTCAAGTACATTTTGAATTCTGCACTTTTTCTTGTATTTTTATATTGCAGTATTGATACTTTTACTTAAGTAAAATATTTGAGTACTTTTTCCATCACTGATTTGAGGTTATTGGTTATTTTAAGATGATTTATATTGAAGTGGTCCAACTAGCAATAGAATACGTGAAGTACGTGTTCTGAGGCATCTTCCGTGACACATGAATGGTCTCAGAAATGTCATAAAAGCCATAAAAACATGTCTTAAAGCCTTAAGGTGGTTGCACACTGCACTGCGTGTTTTCGTTGCTTTTGGAAATCCGAAAGCCGTAGGCCAGGGAGAGAGAGGAAAGAGAGAGAGAGCAGGAAAAATCAACCCTGGTCCGAAAATAAATATGAAACGGGCGGCAGTGTGCAAACGTGATTGACATAACGTGAGGTTGATTTTTTTATTCACGCACTCCGAAATTCACTCCGACATTCGGCCCGAAAAACGCAGCAAAAACGCAGCTTCAACTGGCTGGATGTACTGTATGTAACAGCAGCATCATTAGTTTAGAATGATGATAATACCTAAACGTAATCATAACGTTTCTGTCGTGAGATGCTATTCTGCGTTATTCCATGTGCGTGGATCTGTGAGAGATGGTTTAGATGGTATAGCAGTGATATCCTGGCTCCAGAGGAGCTGCTGACTTGATAGCAGAAAGGAAAAGCTGCTCCGTGGCCATTTCCCTTTGAAAGGCCACCTCGGGGCGCCCACCATGTGCAGCCGTCAGCACAAAAGTGCAATTTTGTTTTGTTCTGCACGCCTTGATGTCTTTAAAGGTTCAAAAGGTTTTGGTACACTGCCAAGAAAGAGAAAAGAAATGGGAAGAAAACCTGGATTTGCATGCCGAAGTAGCCATCGCAAAACACCCTGCCTCACACCAAGATCAGAGATTGTGTGTGGGTGCATTGGCGAGATAGTGGCGCTGTAGAGTGACAATTTCTGACAATGTATAAATCAATATGTATCAATCAATTTGTTATGTATTCTATTTGTGGACATCTTGGTGTATGTTAATTTTGTGAGTGTGGCATCTTGTGGTTCAGGACACTATACCAGTAAGACTCCCTAATCGGGAGATAAGCGACCGTTGGTCGCTTATCTCCACAAATAGGCCAAAAGTTTGTTTTACCAATTATCAAGACATACGGGCAGTTGACAGTTTGCCATGGTTACTCATTGAAGTTGAATCTCCATATATGGAGATAACCTACGCATCACACTAAGTCTGACCTCACCAGCCCATATTTGGGCATGAGCAACTTATGTCTCCATATATGGAGATATGATGACAACACACAGTCCTCAGCCGATGATGTGGCGTGATGTCATACAATACACAAACGAGCCCTACAGTATAAAGGGGCAATTCTTGCCAGGAAAGAAGCATTTCTTCGACTCAGACCTTATCGCCAGGGTTGGCTTATAGCAGCTGTCGGTAGGACCATATATGGATTCTGTTAGTGTGGATCTCCTAACAGGGCATCATCTGGGATACAATCCCTTTTATGCCCATATATGGAGATCCCTAACAGAATCCCTTTCATGCCCATATATGGAGATCCTTAACAGAATCCCTTTTATGCCCATATATGGAGATCCCTAACAGCATCCCTTTTATGCTCATATATGGAGATCGCTAACAGCTAACAGAATCCCTTTTATGCCCATATATGGAGATCCCTAACAGAATCCCTTTTATGCCCATATATGGAGATCCCTAACAGAATCCCTTTTATGCCCATATATGGAGATCCCTAACAGAATCCCTTTTATGCCCATATATGGAGATCCCTAACAGAATCCCTTTTATGCCCATATATGGAGATCCCTAACAGAATCCCTTGTATGCCCATATATGGAGATCCCTAACAGAATCCCTTTTATGCCCATATATGGAGATCCCTAACAGAATCCCTTTTATGCCCATATATTATGGAGAAATCCCTGCTCTGAGTATCTGACATCAGTGTGATGTCACCTGTTTATGCCCATATATGGAGATCCCTGCTCTGCGTATCTGGTTGCTATGGTAAACAGTTGGTTGCTAGGGTAAAAAAACATGGTTGCTATGGTAAACAGTTGGTTGCTAGGGTAAACAGTTGGTTGCTAGGGTAAAACCATGGTTGCTAAGGTGGTTGCTAACGTACACTAACAGACCAGCAACAACAGACTGTTGCCACAGCAACGTACACAAAGGTTTGTGTACACATGTGGTGTGATGTCATACTGAAGATATATGACATCACACCGTACACAAACAAAGGTGTGACGTGTGACGGACGGACGGACGGACAGACGGACGGACGGACGGACGGACGGACGGACGGCCGGTGGAGGTTTTCATAGTAAACTGCTCCCTGACGGTCGCAAATACACCAGTAAGACTCCCTAATCGGGAGATAAGCGACCGTTGGTCGCTTATCTCCACAAATATCACAACCTCCACCTCTCACAATCCCTTTTATGCCCATATATGGAGATCCCTAACATAATCCCTTTCATGCCCATATATGGAGATCCCTAACAGAATCCCTTTTATGCCCATATATGGAGATCCCTAACAGCATCCCTTTTATGCCCATATATGGAGATCACTAACAGCTAACAGAATCCCTTTTATGCCCATATATGGAGATCCCTAACAGAATCCCTTTTATGCCCATATATGGAGATCCCTAACAGAATCCCTTTTATGCCCATATATGGAGATCCCTAACAGAATCCCTTTTATGCCCATATATGGAGATCCCTAACAGAATCCCTTTTATGCCCAGTTGGTTGCTAGGGTAAAAAAACATGGTTGCTATGGTAAACAGTTGGTTGCTAGGGTAAACAGTTGGTTGCTAGGGTAAAACCATGGTTGCTAAGGTGGTTGCTAACGTACACTAACAGACCAGCAACAACAGACTGTTGCCACAGCAACGTACACAAAGGTTTGTGTACACATGTGGTGTGATGTCATACTGAAGATATATGACATCACACCGTACACAAACAAAGGTGTGACGTGTGACGTGTGACGGACGGACGGACGGACGGACGGACGGACGGCCGGTGGAGGTTTTCATAGTAAACTGCTCCCTGTCGGTCGCAATAATATATATTTATTCTATCTATCTATAAAAATACAGAATCCAACTGTGTCATTGACATTGACAGTCCCAGTGTGCTGCATTGTCTCTGACCAGCCTGATGCAACCAGCTGATAGCATCCTCGCCCTTCCTATTTTACGCCGAGTTTCACGGATCCCCTCGGTGAAGGTCGTTCAATGATAATGGTTGCTGCTCACTTTCTGTGTGTGTGTGTGTGTGTGTGTGTGTGTGTGTGTGTGTGTGTGTGTGTGTGTGTGTGTGTGTGTGTGTGTGTGTGTGTGTGTGTGTGTGTGTGTGTGTGTGTGTGTGTGTGTGTGTGTGTGTGTGTGTGTTTACGCTTGTACACAGGCACGTATGTGTTGCTATGACATATCGTCATTGTCGGGCAGAAACCTTGTATCTCCAAGTTTCAAAGTAAAGCCCTGCTTCATCACAAAAGTAGTGAAAACAGCAGATCTACAAGCACACAACGCCTCGCGGTGCGAGGCGTTGTGTGCTTGTAGATCGGCTGTTTTCACTAGTTTAAGTCATTTTTAAAATGATAATGCAAAACGAACAGTTTTGGACATACAAGGTTTCCACCCGCCAGAGACATATTACTATGTGTATGTGTGCGTTCTCTCATGTCTAACCCCTCCTCTCCTCTCCTCTCTCCTCCAGGACTGGCCAGGGCCAAGTCGGTCCCCAGCCACACCTACTCCAACGAGGTGGTGACCCTGTGGTACCGCCCGCCCGACGTCCTGCTGGGGTCCACAGACTACTCTACCTGCCTGGACATGTGGTGGGTACTACCCAGTGACCTTTAACCCCCACATACCTGTACCCCACATCCAACCAACCCACCCACGCCCGTCCACCTCGTGAGGTGGACAAATATAGGGCTGCACAAATATTATTTTTTTAATACTCGAGTGAATTTGCTGTTAGCTGAAGTCTGGGTTTTAACTGGATGTTATCAGAGAACACCAAGGTGCTTTAAACCCACCATTTAGTATTTTAGCAGACACTCGTATACAGAGCTACGTACAAGCAATAAACAATAATTGTAGTCACATACTGTAAGTAGGGTGCAGAGCGAGTGGTGTATAGTGCCTCAAAGCAGCTAGGATATTTTCTTTTTGACTTAATTACAATTTTAGTAAAGTAAGTAGCAAGCCTTACCGAGCCATGAGGCAGCTTGATGTACAATTACACCCCCTGGATATGACGCTAGTAGTATTGATGCCGAGTGCCGCGCAGAGAGGCACTGGATCCCATTTTTCAGAGTCTTTGGTATGACACTCTAACCTTGCCTGGTTAATAAACCAGACCGAACACAACAACACCCCATGGCGGTAGTGGTGTTGTAGTACGGTCTGGAACCATCCATTGAGATTCTATTTCCTCTAACAGCTTCAAGGGTTGGCCAATCAGGGTTGTTTGCTTGGGGCACGTGGTTTGGGGCTCGCGTCACTAGGCTTTAGCCCGCCCCCCCAGAAATGAAAGCTCTTCCTGAAATCCCAGACTCTCTTCCCAAAACGAAGTGTGTGATAGAGGCTGGCAACGACAGGCAAACTCTAACCACAAGGCCACTGAGCTGAGCCGGTTAATTTCAATTCATGGTGTTAAAATATACAGAAAATGCAGATTGTTACCAGCATGATTCTGAGGTTTTATGCCTCCCTGGCCGGGGTCATGAACCTGATATCTCAGGAATGCCTGGAGGTTGGAACAAACATCCTCTTGGACTCAAGGACGAACTGATTAGTACTCTATGATCAAAGTCAAGGTCACTGTACGTACGTGTGTGTGTGTGTGTGTGTGTGTGTGTGTGTGTGTGTGTGTGTGTGTGTGTGTGTGTGTGTGTGTGCGTGTGTGCGTGTGTGTTTGTGCGTGTGTTTGTGCGTGTGTGTTTGTGCCAACAATACACACATTTTATTACATTCACTACATGTGTTATTTGGGGTTTGGAAAGACATTAACGACTGCGATGGTGGAGGCATAATATTTCTAGTTTGTTTTGTTCAGTTTTTCTTTCATCTCTTGTCTCGTATTCTTTCTATGTCCTTCAATCCCAGCTGCTTGGCTCTCCCACTGAGAGAGTGTTGGGTGAGACTGATTCAGTGTGAAGTCTGATCATACCAGCGTTAATGGAAGCACAGCTGAACGCTACGCTGCCCTATACAAAGCCAAAGTACACACACTACATTCTCTGGAGACATTGTGACTTATTTATTTATTTGTCTCAAAGGACAAATCAGCCATCATGATTTAAGGGGATTAACAACTAGCTCATGGACAGATATACAGTCAGTGCAATGCAATACATTTTTGGTGCTGGTGAGTTTAAGACGTCCCCAAACGTCTTTAGGCAGGCAAAGATGGTGAATAGAAATTTAGGCATGCAATTATTTAGAGGTCAAATGATAGTAAACGACCGTGGGCAAGAACATTGTTTCTCAACCTTTTCAGGCTGTGACCCCCAAAATAATCATATTTTAACTGGGGACCCCCCACCCTGACTAGCACTAGCCGGTCGAGGCGTTGTGAGCATGTAGATTGGCTATTTTCACAATATCTGCCTTAAATATTTGACAATTTGGCCAATGTTTATTCGGGCGGCCGAGTGTCTAGTCGGCGTCCTGGCCAACTCGGGAACAATGTAAATAGGGAATGAATGCCCGCCCTTTAACAACTTGGGAGCCAAACTCGTTCAGTGACGAGTTAAGGCCACTAGGTGTCACCAAGCCAAAAGGAGTTATCTCGTTGAGAGACGATTTCCTCCGGAACAGCCTGATGTCAACAATCAGCTCCGAATAAGGAGATTCCGAACGTTTTGCGCTGGTTTCGGAAAACCACGCATCGGGTCGGGTCGAGGCCCGGCACTGCCCTCCGCGCCGCGGCGGGGAACGTGCGTGCCGAATCTGAAGCCGGTGGGACGAACGGTTCTCGAGATACGCGGATTACATACAGACAGACTCACAGAGACTTCTCGCATTCATAGATAGACTAGAAGCTGGGCCGCCCTTTGCGTCTAGTCGGCGACCTGGCCAACTCGGAACAATGTAAATAGGGAATGAATGCCCCGCCCTTTAATGCAAACCCCATTATACCTGTTTTCATAGGACCCGTTTTGACCATCTGTCTGCCTGTGTCCATTTATGCCCATATATGGAGATATCTGTATCTGTCTGTCTGTCTGTCGGCGTCCATTTTATGTCCATATATGGAGATCACTGCAGTTATAGTTCTGGGTCCATTTTATGCCCATATATGGAGATATCTGTCTATCTGCATCCATTTTATGCCCATATATGGAGTATCTGTCTGTGCCTCCAACTGTGTTGCAGACACAGTGCCGGTTCCCCCTTTAATGCAAACCTCATTATTGCGACCGTCAGGGAGCAGTTTACTATGAAAACCTCCACCGGCCGTCCGTCGGTCGGTCGGTCGGTCGGTCGGTCACACGTCACACGTCACACGTCACACCTTTGCCCTGCTCATATCTCCGCATCAGTATGACATCACACCACATGTGTACACAAACCTTTGTGTACGTTGCTGTGGCAACAGTCTGTTGTTCAGAAAGAGAGAGAAAACCAGGTGCTCTTCGGAGAATACGAATAGTAAAAACAAGTAAAAATGGTGCTCTTGGATCGACGGGATCAATTCATCAAAAGGAAAAAAGTGATCCAGGCACTCAGGTAAAAAAGGGAGGAACAAACTTTATTAAAGTCTAAAAGCCGACATGTTTCGACCAGAGGCTGGTCATCATCAGGGCATACTGAAGAAATACAAGCAAACACACTCAATATATCAACTGGGACTGGGCAATCAACAAGAGTCAATTAAGGTGGGGCCTGATTGTGTAATTACACAAGAATGCATAGCAATCAACACACCTGTGTGTCAGACCCAGCTATATCACTGCATCATTTGAGCAGTATAGAGTACAACCAATAAGGCATCAAGTTACAAATATCAACCACAAAGTATAACAATAAACAATAACAAAAATATTTATTACAAATAAAGAAAATAAAGAAAAAGACAATAAAATCACAAAGATAAGATCCAGTTACAAAAAACACATGAAATCAATGTCCTCATTGAGCCCGGGGGGAGTAAGAGCATCCAGGGAGTGAATCCAGAAAGATTCCCTCTGGTTCAACTTCCTTTGGCGATCACCCCCTCTTGTAAGTGGTTTTATATGTTCAATGCCTGTAATACGTAGGAGAGTATCGTTACTGTTGTGGCATTGATTGAAGTGCCTGGCTATGGGGTAATTAAAATTATTGGTGCGAATGGCATATTTATGTTCAGCCAGACGGTCACGGAGGCGGCGCTTAGTTCTGCCCACATAAAACACTTTTGGGCATGTACATGTAAGGCGATAAATAACATGAGTGGTGTTGCAATTAATAAAGTCGTTAATTGTATGTGTTTTCTGTGTTTTCAAATCAATAAATGTTTTTGATTGTAAGATATTGGTACAATGAGGACAGTTCATGCATTTGTACATTCCCATAGGTTTATTAAGCCATGTCTCCTTTTTAATAGGAGCTAGATGGCTGTGCATCAATTTATCACGTAGGGTGGGAGCTCTTCTAAATGAAAATATAGGAGGTTCGGGAAACACTTCTCTGAGGGTGGAATCACTCTCGATAATAGACCAATTGGTTCTTATAATGTGTTGGACCTTAGAAGCTACAGTACTATATTGGCTAACAAAAAAAGGACGGGACTGTAAAGTAGCGGGTCTCCGTTTCTTTTTACGTAGCAATGAGGCTCGATCAATATTATAGGCTTTGTTTCGTGCCTGAGTGACACAGCCCGATTTATAGCCTCTCTCATTGAATCTGTTAGTCATATCCGTAGCTTTCTGGTCAAAATCAACAGGCCTATCACAAATACGGCGTAGCCGTTGGAACTGTCCAAAAGGGATATTTTTTATAAGATGGGGTGGGTGAAAAGAGTCAGCCCTCAGTACTGTGTTTCGCGAAGTTTCTTTTCTGTATAGGGTAGTCTCTCCACACTACCCTATACAGAAAAGAAACTTCGCGAAACACAGTACTGAGGGCTGACTCTTTTCACCCACCCCATCTTATAAAAAATATCCCTTTTGGACAGTTCCAACGGCTACGCCGTATTTGTGATAGGCCTGTTGATTTTGACCAGAAAGCTACGGATATGACTAACAGATTCAATGAGAGAGGCTATAAATCGGGCTGTGTCACTCAGGCACGAAACAAAGCCTATAATATTGATCGAGCCTCATTGCTACGTAAAAAGAAACGGAGACCCGCTACTTTACAGTCCCGTCCTTTTTTTGTTAGCCAATATAGTACTGTAGCTTCTAAGGTCCAACACATTATAAGAACCAATTGGTCTATTATCGAGAGTGATTCCACCCTCAGAGAAGTGTTTCCCGAACCTCCTATATTTTCATTTAGAAGAGCTCCCACCCTACGTGATAAATTGATGCACAGCCATCTAGCTCCTATTAAAAAGGAGACATGGCTTAATAAACCTATGGGAATGTACAAATGCATGAACTGTCCTCATTGTACCAATATCTTACAATCAAAAACATTTATTGATTTGAAAACACAGAAAACACATACAATTAACGACTTTATTAATTGCAACACCACTCATGTTATTTATCGCCTTACATGTACATGCCCAAAAGTGTTTTATGTGGGCAGAACTAAGCGCCGCCTCCGTGACCGTCTGGCTGAACATAAATATGCCATTCGCACCAATAATTTTAATTACCCCATAGCCAGGCACTTCAATCAATGCCACAACAGTAACGATACTCTCCTACGTATTACAGGCATTGAACATATAAAACCACTTACAAGAGGGGGTGATCGCCAAAGGAAGTTGAACCAGAGGGAATCTTTCTGGATTCACTCCCTGGATGCTCTTACTCCCCCCGGGCTCAATGAGGACATTGATTTCATGTGTTTTTTGTAACTGGATCTTATCTTTGTGATTTTATTGTCTTTTTCTTTATTTTCTTTATTTGTAATAAATATTTTTGTTATTGTTTATTGTTATACTTTGTGGTTGATATTTGTAACTTGATGCCTTATTGGTTGTACTCTATACTGCTCAAATGATGCAGTGATATAGCTGGGTCTGACACACAGGTGTGTTGATTGCTATGCATTCTTGTGTAATTACACAATCAGGCCCCACCTTAATTGACTCTTGTTGATTGCCCAGTCCCAGTTGATATATTGAGTGTGTTTGCTTGTATTTCTTCAGTATGCCCTGATGATGACCAGCCTCTGGTCGAAACATGTCGGCTTTTAGACTTTAATAAAGTTTGTTCCTCCCTTTTTTACCTGAGTGCCTGGATCACTTTTTTCCTTTTGAACAGTCTGTTGTTGCTGGTTTGTTAGTGTACGTTAGCAACCACCTTAGCAACCATGGTTTTACCCTAGCAACCAACTGTTTACCCTAGCAACCAACTGTTTACCATAGCAACCATGTTTTTTTACCCTAGCAACCAACTGTTTACCATAGCAACCAGATACGCAGAGCAGGGATCTCCATATATGGGCATAAACAGGTGACATCACACTGATGTCAGATACTCAGAGCAGGGATTTCTCCATAATATATGGGCATAAAAGGGATTCTGTTAGGGATCTCCATATATGGGCATACAAGGGATTCTGTTAGGGATCTCCATATATGGGCATAAAAGGGATTCTGTTAGGGATCTCCATATATGGGCATAAAAGGGATTCTGTTAGGGATCTCCATATATGGGCATAAAAGGGATTCTGTTAGGGATCTCCATATATGGGCATAAAAGGGATTCTGTTAGCTGTTAGTGATCTCCATATATGGGCATAAAAGGGATGCTGTTAGGGATCTCCATATATGGGCATAAAAGGGATTCTGTTAGGGATCTCCATATATGGGCATGAAAGGGATTCTGTTAGGGATCTCCATATATGGGCATAAAAGGGATTGTATCCCAGATGATGCCCTGTTAGGAGATCCACACTAACAGAATCCATATATGGTCCTACCGACAGCTGCTATAAGCCAACCCTGGCGATAAGGTCTGAGTCGAAGAAATGCTTCTTTCCTGGCAAGAATTGCCCCTTTATACTGTAGGGCTCGTTTGTGTATTGTATGACATCACGCCACATCATCGGCTGAGGACTGTGTGATGTCATCATATCTCCATATATGGAGACATAAGTTGCTCATGCCCAAATATGGGCTGGTGAGGTCAGACTTAGTGTGATGCGTAGGTTATCTCCATATATGGAGATTCAACTTCAATGAGTAACCATGGCAAACTGTCAACTGCCCGTATGTCTTGATAATTGGTAAAACAATTTTTTTGGCCTATTTGTGGAGATAAGCGACCAACGGTCGCTTATCTCCCGATTAGGGAGTCTTACTGGTACCTGTTGTCATAGGACCCGTTTTGAACATCTGTTTGCCTGTGTCCATTTATGCCCATATATGGAGATATCTGTATCTGTCTGTCTGCGTCCATTTTATGCCCATATATGGAGATCTTTGACCATCTGTTTGCCTCTGTCCATTTATGTCCATATATGGAGATATCTGTATCTGTCTGTCTGCAATCCATTTTATGCCCATATATGGGGGCATTCATTTTATGCCCATATATGGAGAACGCGCGTGCCCGTGGGACGAACGGTTCTCGAGATACGCGGATTACATACATACATACACACTCACAGAGATTTTTTGTTGACTCATGTGGCGTACGTGATGTCAGAGCCTTTTATGAAGTGATGTCACAATGAGTCAGAGCTTTCGCCGATTTCCTCCGGAACAGCCTGATGTCAACAATCAACCCCGCATAAGGAGATTCCGAACGTTTCGCGCCGGTTCGGGAAAACCGCACGTCGGGTCGGGTCGAGACCCGGCACTGCACTCCGTGCCGCGGCGGGGAACGCGCGTGCCGAATCTGAAGCCGGTGGGACGAACGGTTCTCGAGATACGCGGATTACAGACACACAGACAGACAGACAGACAGACACGCAGAGACTTCTCGCATTTATTGCGACCGTAAGGTCGCAGTTTAGTATGAAAACCTCCACCGGCCGTCCGTCGGTCACACGTGCGGTCGACCGCACGTCACACGTGCGGTCGACGTGTGATGAGGTCACGATGAGTCATCTATGCCCAAATATAGATTTCTAGGTCAGATGGCCCATAGAGTTTGTGATGTCAAACCTAGCAACCCAATATAAACAAACCTGATGTCAGACCTGAAGTATCCTTTTATACCCATATATGGAGATACAGAGATCTCCATATATGGGCATATTAGAAAGCCCATATATGGGCATATACGGATGACATCAGGGATATCCATATATGGGCATAAAAGGGACAAGGGCTTACAGATAAGTGATCTCCATATATGGGCATATCAGAAAGCCCATATATGTTCATATACTGATGACATCAGGAATATCCATATATGGGCATAAAAGGGACAAGGACTTACAGTTAAGAGATCTCCATATATGGGCATAAAGGGACAAGGACTGTTACAGTAGATATAGAGATGTCCATATATGGGCATAAATGAACAAGGACTGACAAACACTGAGATCTCCATATAACCTATGGGAATATAAGGGACGAGGACTGTCAGCTTGTAGACCTATTTTCTAAATATTGTTGTACATTAAAAACTTGAAATGGGTCGTTCTGCATAGTACTTGGGATTTGTTGATGTAAATGTTCACATAGAGTGTAATAATTGGTAAAACAAACTTTTGGCCTATTTGTGGAGATAAGCGACCAACGGTCGCTTATCTCCCGATTAGGGAGTCTTACTGGTAGATAGATTAGAGACATTAAAAATTCCTTAAATTGTCACTTTAGAAATGTGCAGATACCCTCTATACACTTACACTGTATGTTGGTTTGTTTACTGTTGAGAGAGAAAACAATGTTGCACATTAAGTTAATCATCTGGGGACCCCCCGACCCACAGGTTGAGAACCACTGGGCTAGAACATACTCCAGTTCAGACTGAGGGTGGGGAGGTAGGACCAGACGATGGCAGGCAGAGGGGTCTGACAGAGATGTTGACCACATCATACCTCTGGACAGGCAGTCTGCCGGGACCCCCGTTCCAAGGACCCCAGCTGCATCCCACTGTGGCCAATTAAAGATTGCTGCTGCCAGGAGACAAGCGAGGGAGGCTGGGTGGGGGTGGGGGTTGGGGGTGGTGCGGTGGCTGGCCTGTAAGCAAAGAGACGGTAAAGGAGTCTGAAGGACTGAAGAGCCTTCTGTGCAGGTGGGGGAAGATCCACGGGGTTACCCTCCCTTTCCAGCAGGGGCGAGAATGAGACAGACAGACAGACAGACAGACAGATGCATCATAATTTACTATTGAGGCGTTTGGCAGACACTCTCATTCAGAGTGACTTACAAGAGCTTACAGCAGACAGCTCCTGTCAACTCTAATCAATTAATTCATTACAATTCAATTCAATTCAAAAGAGCTTTATTGGCATGAGTAAACATACGTTTACGTTTCCAAAGCAAGTGTCAAAATATAATAAAAACTGTTGAGATTTGAGAACGTATATACAGTTGGAAGGGGTACAGCATTGTGTAAACAGAGCTACAGTATGTCACATTTTGTCGTTATGTACAGTATATACAGGGTATGAAGCTTTTTGGAAAAAATAGCAGCATTTATTTTTTCTCAACACGATTTCAATAGTACACAAATAAAAGAGAATAAAAAAGTCAAGTCAATAAACAAGGTAATTAATCACAAATACAGACCTGCCAACCCGTACGCATTTTGCGTACTAAGCACGCATTTTAAGGCTCTGTACGCAGGTACGATATTTCCCCTCATTGCTACGCAATTTCGGGGAATGGGCGCGACCCGCGGCGTGGTATAACAACAGCGCGGTGCAGCATGTACACTTACGCTACAGTACTCATCATAGAGTTATAATAAGAAGCTACTCATCTCATCTCATAGCTATCGCCGCCCGGTTTGTACAACGGCGATATTAATACGATTAATTTATAAAGAAGATAAACGGAGAATGGCCGTGTTGTGCGATTCATCGGTGTCGCCCCTACAATGCTGCCGTGCAACGAGTAGTCTGACTAACGGGTAATATATTAAGATAACACTCAGCTAAGGTGAATTCACATGTCAGCAGCCACGATGGTGAGAATGAAATGGTTGTTATGGTGTTGTCGCTCCTCTCCGCGACGCGGTTAGGGTTTTAATCAAGTGAATCAATAATATTATACTATTAAACTGCGGTCGCCCCCGCGACAGCTTGTTGTGTATGAAGCCTGTGTTATACTTCGTCATACGACGGTGTTGCACGTGAGCGAAGTCGGGAAATGTCAAAACTTGTGACCAGGTACAATGAACTGTAGCATACATTGACCATGATTAGGCTTTAGAGTAAAGATCCAAACGAATGAAAATAAAATACTGGGCTCCCTGTTCCACTATCTCTAAATGAGTATGAATGGAGGAATTAGGGGGACTATGTGTATTGTCAAAAACATTAAAGGTGAACAAGTTATTTATCACCTGTGAATATATGAAGACATTAATGGTTTGTTAACAATGAGTAGCCTGTATCCTCTATGAATGAATATACAGACTAGACGGTATTTGATCTATACACAATGTAGGCCTATATATCAATTAATGAATGCACTAGAAACCTACATGAGTTGAATACTTTCAACTTCATGCAAATCATGCACAGAAAGGTGGTTTTATTTAGGCTGCTCAATTAACAATGTTTAACAAAGACACAGGTAAATATTTAAAGGTAAATAGCCTACCTGACAATGTAAAGCTATTTTGCTATTTGAATAACATGATTATGTTGATGTATGTTCATTCATTAAGTCACTGGTGAGACTGTTTTGCTAGTCTATTGTTAACTAACTCTGAGCAAGTGCAGTTAGTATATTTTATTAAAGATTTGTCAACAATATTGCCAAAGCAACATTACTGTATTGCCTGGTAATACTAGCCTACTTTTTCTCCAGACCAAATGGCATTTTTATTTAAAAGGTTGTTCTAACATCTTGCCTCCTCCTATTAGTGTAAGTCAAGACATGCAATGTGCTACATTTCTGGTGTGAAATTTTGTTAACATAACTGTAAAGGTCCCACCCAAAAAGGTGCATGGAACCCCCCAAAATATACGCTGTTTTGTGCGGGAAAACAACAAAAATTCGGCGCCGCGCGGCGCGCGGGCACTTCGTGCCCGCGCATGAGTACTCAAAAAAAATTCCCAGGGTTGGCAGGTCTGCAAATATAGTGCAGAGAGATCAGTGTAGTGTCTAAAAAGAAATACCAGGTAAACAAAGAAAACGGTAAAGAAAGCACCTGTCTGGACAACATGCTAAATCCCACTCTTAATGTGTGTTCTCGAGAGAAAAAAAACTCCCCAAGAAAAAGAAATAACCTACAAAAACTAACAAAGACAAGTGACCAAGACACGTCTACAGACAGACAGACAGACAGACAGACAGACAGACAGACAGACAGACAGACAGACAGACAGACAGACAGACAGACAGACAGACAGCAACCCCCCCCCCAGGTCCCTTGAGAAGCATTCTTCCATGAAGGAGCATGATGGCCACCAGGCCATGAAGAAAGGTCGTCGCTGTAGGGATAACAGGCTGTCTGTGCCTCCAGCGGAAGCATCCATCACACACGCCTCAGGTTATAGGATCACATCCATCTGGATGGGAAAGAGAGAGAGAGAGAGAGAGAGAGAGGAAGAGGGAGAGAGAGAGAGAGAGAGAGAGAGAGAGAGAGAGAGAGAGAGACGCAGGATCTCCTCTATTTCTATCAACCCGTCGGTGCCCCAGCCTCCCTTGACATGTGTCAGTCACAGCAGACGCGGGGCAGAGGAGACAAAGGGTGTGTAGTAGCAGAGTAGTGTGCTTTCAGCCCTGTGTGGATTTAAACGGCAACAAGCAGACAGTGCTAGAAGAAGTACTCTTATGTGTTGTTTTACTGAACCAGTTGAACCCCCAGCCACGTCATGTTCAGATGTTTTTTTTTACATAACCCATTATTATTTTATACTTTAGCTATTGAAAAACAGCAGATATACAAGCTCACAGCGCGGCGCCGAGTGCCACATTGCGAGCTTGTACAGTAGATCTGCTATTTTTGTAAAATCGTGAAAAAAATATTTGCAAATCTTTGAATATATATTTTTCAAAGCAAACTTCTGTAACTCAAATCTCTGCTTCTGGGGTTCCTGGAACCACGGCCAAATACATAATCCTTGACATGAAAAAGGTTTTAGAACCAGAAGAAGGATTTAGAAGATAAGACATTTATAGAATCGGGTCAAAATATTCAAAGACTTGGACACATTTTCACAAATGTTCAAAAATAGCAAATATACAAGCTTGTATGTGAGCTTGTACATGTGCTATTTTTCAATAGTTAAAGCGTAACATGATGATTAAAGTGGTTAAAATCGAAAGCGACAAAGACTCGTTCCCAGCCTAGCCCCATCCACGTCCATATGCTGATGTGTTTTACTGAACCACTTGAACCCCAAGCCCTGTCCATATTCTGGGGGGAACACTATCCAACCAGCATCCTAGTATGGATCCCTTTTAAATGTGTCTAGTCTACTCAATGCAATTCAATTCAATTCAAAGGGCTTTATTGGCATGAGAAAAGTACATGTAGTACGTGTACTTTGCCAAAGCAGAAGTGTACACAATAGAATACAATACAATACAATACAATAAAATGCAATACAAAACAATACAATAGGAACAAAATATGTACAGGTGAAAGGAATGTAACAGTTTTCATGCATCAAGGTTACATGCAGGCAGAGCAGGGATATATACAATAGTCTTTAAGGTGGTTGGGTTCCATTTGATATCCTTCTCCTATCACTGCAGTTCACAAATCTTGCTGCTGTGTTTACTGCTGTCTACTCACACACAATCCATCCATTAAGTCCTGAGGCAGATTCTGCTAAATCCTAACAGTTTTCCTGAAAAACGCACATGTTGCTATCCATCTCAAAGGATCCCCCAAAATATATGGATTTGGTCGTGGCGTGGACCCTCCATCTCAAAAACATTTTGTTCCAGGGACAGATCTTACTAAAAAATAGCAAATCTACAAGCAAATATTTCAGTTAAAAATGTCTAAAAAAAATTATCTATTCAAAGATTTAGCTCAAAGAAATAGCTGACCTACAAGCTCCAGAGCTCCTGAGCTTGTACAGTATATCTGCTATTTTCGAATATTCAAAATATAAAATGACACAGATGCCTTCCTGTTTTGAATGGATTAATGGTCATGTTATGTAGGTACTATAACCAGGGGTTTCACTGTCATGATATTCCTGGAAACATTTTTAAATTAGAAAAACATTGGAAAATGTTTGGCTATATATCGTTTTTGGCCATTGATTTTGATAATAAAAACATGCCCAAAACATCTATAAAATCTATTTTTACATGCAATACGCAACAAGGTGTGAGTGTGGCCTAAATGTATGCAGGTACGTCACGTGACCAAAAAGGATAGATCTAAAAGCTAACAACATGTTGTACCGCGATCCATAGTTAGCTTGTAGATCTGTATGTTTAGTCATGTGATGCCCCAAGTCTGTCGTGGGTGGGTAATACTTTGGAAAGTTTAGAAAATACATTGGTAAAAATGTGTGGGAACGCGGTATAACATTAATAGTTAGGCTGACAGGTTAAGAATAGTAGATAGATGACGTGTAGAACAAGCTAGCATCCTTGTGGCGTTTAGTCCTGGCAGTGTGTTCTTTATTATGCCAAGCGCAACTCCGGCGTCGCTAGCTAAACTAACTAAGCGAGAACGCCGACCAACCTCTCTAATGACTCCCATAAATCACAGTTAGCTGGGTTTATTGAGAGTCTGGGGTGTCCACGCGGACTCCTGTGGTGTCCACCGCATTGAAGTTTGCAATCTACCCTGCCTTCCATCCCATAATATTTATGCCCTAATATGTACCGCCATAAAAGCTCCATAAAGTCCACGTGCATCGCGGTCGTATATAACATCCAGTGGCGGAAACCAAGTCACCAAAGTACATGTTGTCGCTGTCTGGCAGAAACCTGTCTCTATCCTATCTCCTATATCAGTGGTTCTCAAACTTTGAAATTTGAAGGTCTCCCCTTTCATTCTGTGCCAAAGGCCAAAATGCCTCCAAGGTAGCTGTGCCACGGTTTTGTATGTTTTTCTTTACTATGCAATGAAAAAAAATGATTTTTTTTTTATAATTTTCATTCAGTGGCAAAAAGAATTTTGTCAATCAGACAAATGGTTCCAGAGATAGAGCTGTTTGAATCAAAAAAAGTGTCCATCCACTAGAATGGACACACATTTTCACACATTTTCTCAATCAGCTAAACGAGGGAGCCAACACACAAACAGAGAAAAGCATCTCTCTGATCTCAGGTCATTTTGACATCTTTAAAAAAAAAAAAAAAATGAAAAAAAAAAAACTTTTTTTCTTTCTATATAAAAAACACAAAAACCGTCATAAACCGTCATTGGCACAGGGGGCTATTGGAAAAAAAAACAGTCAAAACCGTCATGTGGCACAGAATGAGTTAACTTTGACAATGTACAAATGGAACCAAATGGACCTGTTAGGCTTGGAAGGGTCAATTTAGAAGGAACCTAGAGAGTCCCTGAAATCCACTTTTGAGAACCATTGTCCAATCTATCTGCTATTTTTAAATAGACAACGTATAAAAAGGTAAGTAAACATGAAAAAAATAGCTGGCAGTTTGTTTAGTAGTTTGGTTAATATTCTCAGCACAGAATGAGTTAACTAAGTTAAAAAGCACAACTCACTTCACACTGGGTGTGTTTTATATTATGAATGTGTTTTTTATTGATGTATCTATGAGAGCTGCAGTAACACATTCATTTCCCCTTGGGGATGAATTAGGTACCTACTTACCTGGTGGGGACATTTGGTCCTCACACAAGTATTGTAAACTCGCGCACACAGAGTGGGTGGCGAGCAGTGCCTTTGGCCCTGGCCATACCTCTCTCATTGTGCCACCTCTCTTTAAATAGACGTCACAATGATTTAGACTGCAGCACTAACTCTGTTACAGCTCTATAGCTGCTATACTGTAGGAAACAACCACACGGATACATTCACACAAACAGCAGCACATGTCCCCAACAATAATGGCTTTTAAAGATGGGGTGCCGTGATATTTTGTTCATTAAGTATGCCTGGTTTGCAAGTGGTGACCCAGCATGAAGTTAGCCACACCCATATATGTTGGGATGATATTATGATGTCATACTATATCTGTGTAATTCAATTGGCCTTTTGACTCAGAGGCTTTCATCTTTCAGGAAGTAACCAATAATACACAGGAGCATGTTCCTGCTCATAGGGTTATAGGAGATTTCCCTCTTTCATAGTTGTCACCATGTCAAACACACCGAAAAATATAGCTGATCTACAAGTGTGACGGGCACTTTGTGAGCTTGTAGATCAGTGATATTTTGTCTATTTTCCAATGCTGTCCTAAAAAACATTGGTGTTCTCACGAGTATGGTAAAACGAACCTGTGTGTGTGTGCGTGCGTGCGTGCTTGCTTGCGTGCGTGTGTGCGTGCGTGCGTGTGTAAACTGTTGTCAGGGCCCATTTGTCAAAGGGCTATTGTTTCCTGACAGATTCACTTTCTGGCCCAGTGCACTCTCTCTCTCTCTCTCTCTCTCTCTCTCTCTCTCTCTCTCTCTCTCTGCTCTCTGCTCTCTGCTCTCCTTGGCTATGGGTGAAAGGCTCTGAGCATCCACACCGCAAAATGCAGGGAGGCAGGAGAGGTTGAAAAACCCTCTCCCCATCTTAAAATTCATCCAGCCCTTGGGTGTCTGACAACACTACTATCCATCTCCATTACACACCTCCATCATCCATCCATCCATCCATCCATCCATCCATCCATCCATCCATCCATCCATATATCCACAGTTCCACACATCCATAACTCAGACTGACAGTTATGTCTAAGCAGCAACATGTCTAAGCGGTGGGCTTTTCCCCCCATTTTTCCCCCACTTTGTGTTTTTATCACTTTCATTGTTTTTAATTTAGTTTTATGGTTAAAACATTTTTTTTGTTTGTTTTACTGCAGCACTTTGGTCCAACGCTGCTGTTTTTTTAATGTACTGTAAAGGTGGATTATTAAAGTGGATTGGATTGGATCCATTCATTCATCCATCCACACACCTCTACAACCCCCCTGGCCCTGATACTTCTACCAGAGTCCACATCTTCATCTCTCTTTCTGTGGGGGTCCTGTGGGGGAAGAGGTCGATATAGTGAATAAGACCACATCGTTTTCAACCCAACAACAATAGCATGTGTTCAATATAATCCATTAGCCACAAAATGACCTGCAGCTGCTGGATGTCAGCACAATCTAATGGCCATCAGCACAAAAAAAAAAAAAAAAAGATCTGTTCACTTTGGTGCTGATTATCAGGGCAGCACTTCCAACCCTGAGTGAGGTCTTTATCTGCAGGCCCATGTGGCCGTAGCAACATTGGCGGAAAAAAATACTCACATTTTCTACTTGAGTAAAAGTATCAATACTGCATTGTAGAAGTACTCTGTTACAAGTAAAAGTCCAGACTCCAGAATTCAAAATGTACTTGAGTAAAAGTACGAAAGTATTGGCATCAAATTGTATTTAAAGCAGCAAAAGTAAAAGTACAAAAATGTTTGAAAATATCAGATCTACAAGCTCACGACGCGTCGTGACACGCTTGTAGATCAGCTATTTTCAAATAGCCGAGGTATAGAATATGGCTAAAGTGGTTTATGTACTGTTTTAACATATTATAATTTATATCAGCAAAGTAACTAGTAACTATAGTTTTCAAATAAATGTAGTGGAGTAAAAGTACAATAATTGGATCCCAGATGTAGTGGAGTAAAAAGAGCAGATGCATTGCGATGCGCTGAGTTTGTAATCTGCAGTTAAGTAACTAACTAGCTCAAATTATTGTAGCAGAGTAAAAAGTACACTATTTGCCTCTGAAAAAAATGCACATTTTCAGATGAAGTAAATGTATACCTCCTGGTGTGTCTTGACCATTAGGGCTTACAATTAAGAACAGATTGAGGTTAGGTGTTGGGGTTGGAAATGGAATTATGGTTGATTTTTTCGTTATCATGGCAGTGTCGTGCATCACTGTGTGTGTGTGTGTGCGTGCGTGCGTGCGTGCGTGCGTGCGTGCGTGCGTGCGTGCGTGCGTGCGTGGGTGCGTGCGTGCGTGCGTGCGTGCGTGCGTGCGTGCGTGCGTGCGTGCGTACACACAAACGCGTGCGTTTGTGTGTTTTTTGGCTGTGTTTTTTAATAACATATAATGAATGTGTTGTGACTTCCAGGGGTGTGGGCTGCATCTTCATCGAGATGATCCAGGGAGTGGCAGCCTTCCCTGGGATGAAGGACATCCAGGACCAGCTGGAGAGGATATTCCTGGTGAGTCCCTGTTCCTTGCTGTCACATCACAATGTGTACAGAATCTACAGATGTAAAAGTTTATTTCTGTGCGTTCTCAACGCTTGCAGTTGCCCAATAATAGTACCCCGGGGGTGGCAATGAGTGGCTCAGGAGTGCATTTATATAGCGCCTTTCTAGGCTTTCCGAGACTTCCAAAAAAACGATTTACAAATGTACTTCACATTAACACATACTGACGGCAGGGGAAACCATGCAAGGCAGCAACCTGCTCATCGGGAGAAGTTATTATTATTAGTTCAGTGTCTTGCTCACGGACACTTCGACACACAGCCAGGGGATTGAACCCTGAACCTACGGATTCCAAGATGGCCGAAGGAATCTGAAGGTGGAGGAAGGTTCCACAAAGGTTCCAGGTTTGGAAAAAGGCAGAATGTAATTATAGTCTCTCGCACATACTGTAGTCCCGTAATTGTGCAAGTAAGTGACATCACTAAGCAAACAGTAACATGTCTCTGTCCATTCTATAATTAATACATACTGTCAGGTCCTGTACCAGTACATGCTACCACATTTGATACCTATAAGCCATATATATCAAGCCAAGTATATCGCTTGCGTATTATTAGCCTATTAGTATGTGTGTGTGGTCCCAGCATGTAACGTATTAGCCTATTAGCATGTGCGTGTGGTCCCAGTGTGTGAGGGTGAGTGAGCCCTGTGAATCATCTTGCCGTTCGCAGCAGCACAGACTCCTTGAGCCATATATGCTAAACGTCTGACCTCCCCAATCAAAGGTTAATCTCCTCTGAAGCGCTCAAGAGGGGTCGCCTCCAGACCCTTGATCTCCTAACTCAAGGAGAAGGACACGCGTGTGGTCCATCCGCGGTCATTTGAACTCAGAGCGTGCACGAATACTATAACCAGATGGACCTGTAAGCTCAAAGAAACACTCTGAATTTTTCAGTGTACTAAGTGGACAGATAGATGGGCGGCGCCAGAGAGAGGCAGCGTTTCCATGTTAACGGCACTGTTGCCAGATTTGTATGAGAAAAATAAGCAGCCAGGTCTGTGAAAACAAGCCCACTTGGAGCGACCACTTTTACCACTCAAACCCTCTATAGAGTAACTGTATATCGACTATTTGAAAATAGCGGACATTCTGGGGGCAATTTTGATCCTCACAAGTACAGTAATGGAAGTACACACACACACACACACACACACACACACACACACACACACACACACACACACACACACACACTGGCAGTAGGGACGGTGATAAGCCCTAATGCTGTGACGCACAACAACAGCAGGAGAGTGACGCAACAACAAGACCGTCTGGGAGAGTGACTCAAAATCTTGTAGATATGCTATTTTTTTATTATAGTAAAAGCATAAAATAATGTATAAAGTGGTTTAAACTGAAGGTGGGGCAGGGCGGGGCTGGCAGGAGTGGATGTGTATGCCAACTCTGGAAGGCTTGGCAAGGCTCTTTCTCAGTCTGTGATGAGAGCTGACCTTTATCTTCTACCTCCGCAAACAAAGTGGCCTTTAAAAGATGTCTGTGACTCCACATAATCTGTCCACACAGGCTGCACGCCGCAGACAGACCGTGGGTTTTCCGAAGATTCAGAGAGAGAGAGAGAGAGAGAGAGAGAGAGAGAGAGAGAGAGAGAGAGAGAGTGTAGAGAAAGAGAGAGGGAAGGAAAGGATGAAATTGTCAGTGTCCGGCATGGGACGTGCAGAGAATTTTAGAGAGGCTAAAACTTCTAAAAGGGCCTTTTGGTGGAAATATCGAAAATAGCAGTCTCCAAGCTCACAACTGAGCTTGGAGGTCGGTTATTTTCCGTGCGTCATACCACACTGAAATACAGTAGGCATAATCAAGTCAATACCGGAGATAACGGCATGGATTTCTACACAGATAGGGCAATTATTTCAACATAAGATCCTGCATTCAAGTTCAGGAAAAAAAAAAAACAATTCGCTTGAATGCTGCCTTCAGGTGAGGAAAGAGGGCATTTGCATTTCTTTCACCATAGTAAAAACTGCATTTATGGTCTGGAAAGGGTACTTTTTACAGACGGATGAAGGGCAGGGGCTGACGTCTATGTGTGCACTTGCCTGATGTCCGGCTATCCTCTGACAGATGGGCTTGTTTCAGTACGAACATGGTGGACCGCCGTGCCCCGTTTACCCACACATCTCCATATTTATCTGTCTGCTCTGCCTTCGGCTTGACAGCTGAGTACACACAAACACACCGAATAAATACGAGCGCTGTGATTTGGAAGGGAAACGTATCGAGGCAGAGTCCTGTTTTATAGCCGGTTGGTTGGTTGTGAGGCTTTGGTGGAATATTCACAATAATATACTGTACACTCAGGGGCGTCACACCAAATTCTGGGCCCTGGGTACAAGGATTCACTGTGGGCCCCCCATAAATGTTAACTATTGAAAAATAGCAGATATACAAGCTCACAGCGCGGCACCGAGTGCCGCGCTGCAAGCTTGTAGATCTGCTATTTTTGGAAAAATCGTGAAAATGTGCGCAAGAAACGTATGTTTCTATGTCATGTGAAGGACCCCGAAGATGATATGTATTTGGCCACAGACCCGCATCTCAAAATATTTAGTTCCAGGGACCCCCCAGAAGCAAAATCTGAGTTACAAATGTTCACTTAAAAAATACATATATTCAAAGATTTGCACACATTTTCACGACTTTTCAACGCTGTGAGCTTGTATATCTGCTATTTTTCAATAGCTAAAGTTACTAGGGCCCCTCCACCTTGGGCCCTGGTAACTCAGTCCCACTTTCCTACCCCTTGTGACGCCCCTGTGTACGCTGGACAATGTTTGGTCAGAAGAACCTGGGCTAGGAAGTTCTCAGCCTCCACAATCAATACGAGCTGTTGAAGCTGTGGAGTGGTTGAAAGTAACTAAGTACATTTATATTTACTTACTTACTACTTACTGAAGTACTGCGCTTAATTTCCATTTTGAGGTACTTTTACTTTATTCTATTTTTCAATACTTTATACTTTCACCTCTCTACATCTCAGAGACAAAAGTTGTACTTTTTACTCTCTGTGACACTGCGATATTTAAAAAATGTTATTACAAGTTACTTTGCAATGCGACACGCTTGTAAATCAGCTCTTTTCAAAAAGCTTTTGGAATGGGACATTCTGAGAACTTTTTCTTGTGGTACTCTTGAGTATAGTTTGATACCTATACTTACAGTATGTACTTTTGCCCAAATAACATTTTAATTCAGGCCTTTTGCTTGTAACAGAGTATTTCTACATGGTGTTATTGATATTTTTTACTTCACCCACTGACCAGAACCTTAGCTAGAAAGTGAAGTCGACGGGGTGTCGATCCCTCAACAATAAAAGCTGGTATGAAGTGCTAATTGAAGTTGTGTGCATGTGAACGGCACTCCCTAATTGATGTATGGATTAGAAAGGCTTGACTCGGCCAACAGAGCTTTGTATAAATGAACTGTGTGTGAATGTGGGAGCATTGGCATCGAGATCAGCCAGGGGTTTTATTCTGAAGCAATTATACGCCAGTGGAGGTAAGACATTAAGTCAGGCTCTAGCTCAAGGCCAGAGCCCCATATCACTGCTGTCGGCTGGAAACCCTGTATGTCCAACACCGCTACTTTTCAGGAAATGGAAATAAAGAACTTTGTGTTCCAGTAGTTGTAGTTTTTATTTAGTCACAACTTACCGTAAGCTCTTGTTAATTCTTTTAATTATTTCAATATTTATAAACTCCACAAACACACATGACCACTTAAACTCTCAAAAAAAAGGGGGAAAAAAATAAAGACATATAGTAGTTCTACAGGCTCACAATGTGTCACTATGAGATGTATTGTGAGCTCATAGATCTACTATTATTGCTACTTTAGCGCTATGCTTTTGTATGACAAAGTAGAGCATTCATTTATGGAAATATGGAGATACAAGCTATCATGCCTGACAGCGGCTATAATGGAAAGGCTCATTGTAGTGGTTGTGTATCGCTCATTGTCAGGCACGTGCACACATAGACATCAAAGGGGGCTTGAGCCCCTGCCCTTTTATCTGTCTGTAAAATGTGCCCTCTCCAGACCATGAATGCAGTTGGTGAAACTATGGTGAAAGAATTAGGCAAATTAGGCAAATTATCTCTTTCCATGCCTGAAGGCGGCATTCAAGAGAATTGCCTTTTCCTGAACTTGAATGCGCTGAAAGAATTGACCTCTCTGTGCAGAAATCCATGCCGTTACGCCACATCTCCAGTATTGACTTGATTATGCTTAGTTCAGTGTGGTATAAGGCACCGAAAATAGCCAACCTCCAAGCTCACAACGCGTCGCAGCGTGACACATTGTGAACTTGGAGGTGGGCTATTGTCTATATTTTCACCAAAAGGCCCTTTTAGAGATTTCAGCCCCTGCCTCTCTAACATTCTCTGTGCGTCCCTGCTCATTGCAGTGGTTGTGTCTCTTCATAAGGTTTGATCCTGGTCTAATCCTCTCTATGCTGGGAACACATAGGAGGTATTAGAACACACCGACACAGGAAGAGACCGCTCTAATCAAACCACTGCTGATAAGACTTCACCTTAACAACCCCCTCTCTCACTCCAGCTCTTACGACCATTCCCAGCAACACAAATTATCCTGTAACAACACAAATTATCCTGAACAAATTATCCTGTAACAAAGACTATAACGATCGGATTCACCCTAGGTGGGGATGGCAAAAGGGCCTTTCTGTGTGGAGTTTGCATGTTCTCCTGTGTCTCCTAGGGTAGCTAGGGAGGAGAAAGGAACTGGTTGGAATAACGTGTTCCTTCCACACGCTACGTCCATACCGGGGAAATCCCCCCTGTCAGGTGAAAAGAAACAACTTGGACTACTCATGCATTGAAGGAAACATGAGGTCAGTCCGTTGTCTCCCCACGCGCGGCAGAGGGAGAGCAGAGCCCAGGATTACATAGCTTAGGCAATTGGCACTGGGTGAAAAAATGGGTTACAAAATCGTGGGATAATTTTTTTTTTTTATTAAAAAAAAAGAAAAAAATATCGGATTTAACTATAAATTGGTTGTTAAAAAACTGTGGATGGCAGGGTCCACACCACCACTATAACGATGGTGGTAAACAATATTGTTTTGGGTCACTTTCATAGTGTTTTGTTATAAACGGAGTATCTAGCCTCTGATAATTATTAATCAGAGTCCCGAATACATATGATACACGAAAGAAGAAGAAGTCCTTGTGCCTATTTGAGTGGTGCTAACCATTCCGTCCTTGTCCCTTTTATGCCCATATATGGAGATCCCTGAGGTCATCAATATTAAGCACATATCTGGGAATGCCCATATATGGACCAGGGTTTCCGCTAGGCATTTTTGGGGCCGTATGGCCGTATGGCCGTCCTGCGTATCTAAAATAGCAGACATACAAGCTCACAGCGCGGCGCGTTGCTGACGTGTTGTGAGCTTGAAGCTCTTATATTTTCAATGCGCGTAACCATCGTACAACGAATATAGACTGATCAAATGCGCTCAGCGCAGCATGAACCATCAGCAGCAGCAGCAGCGGTGAGCTCCGCTGTCGTCAGACTCACAGAACATGATACAAATTTAAAATTATGATAGGTTTTAATGGTTGTAGCTTTACTGCTTTAGACAAATACTTATGTGAATAATAAGATTACATTATAAAATAGCCTAAGAGGCATTTTCCCAGCCGGCCACGGCGGCCGGTGGACTTTATAATTACCGGCCAATTAAACATTTAACCGGCCAATGGCTAACGGAATCTCTGATATGGACAGCATTATGCCCATATATGGACATACTGGCCGGTCGATTTGACATATGGCCCAAGTGCGTGCTACCAGAACTGTGAGAGTTATGTGGCAAAAAAAAAAAAAAAAGAAGTTTATCTACGGGGGAAAGATGGGTGAATGGATGGAATAAAGTCAGACACATACTATAGTCTGCTAAAAACATCAATAAAAACTGAAACATAAAAAAAAGAAAAACGTCTTGGAGGACACAGCCCCTTAACATTTAAGTCTCTGAATATATCCAACTCCCCCGTCTCCCAACCTACCCCACCTGGAACTAGCTTGGAGGCAAACCCACCCACCCAGCCCCACACCGCCCCCACACCGCCCCCACCCAGCCCCACACCGCCCCCACACCGCCCCCAACCACCCGCTCTCCCTATAGAACGTCTGCTGCATGCGGGGGGAGTGGGGTGCAGCTTCACCCCTGTATACCCAGATTGGCTACGGGCCATCCCACTGCTGGGCTTCTGCACTGTCTTTCTCTCTGCTGTCTGTCTGTGTGTGTGTGTGTGTGTGTGTGTGTGTGTGTGTGTGTGTGTGTGTGTGTGTGTGTGTGTGTGTGTGTGTGTGTGTGTGTGTGTGTGTGTGTGTGTGTGTGTGTGTGTGTGTGTGCGTGCGCGTGCAGCCGTGCGCGTTTGCGTGTGCACGCAGGGACATGCAGGGACATGCAGAGAATGTCAGAGAGGCAGGGGCTGAAATTTATAAAAGGGCCTTTTGGTGAAAATATCAAAAATGGCAGACCTCCGCGCAACGTGACGCGTTGTGAGCTTGGAGGTTGGCTATTTCGGTACTTGTTACCATACTAAAGCATAAGCAAGTCAATTAGCCTTATTCACCTGGCGGCCATGTTTGAAATTTGCATTGAAACCGGGTGGCGACTGGGGTGGCAACCGGGGTGTGGCATTGCATTAACTTTAATGGCAATGTCAACGCCGTGTGAATATGGTCAATACTGGCAATTCTTTGAACATAAGATGTTGCATTCAAGTTCAGGAGAGTTTGGAAAAGGCAATTCTCTTGAATGCTGCCTTCAGGTGTGGCATGGAAAGACATTTCTTTCACCATAGTATACTGCATTTATGGTCTGCAGAAGGCACTTTTTACAGACAGATAAAAGGGCAGGGGCTCAAGCCCCCTTTGATGTCTATGTGTACATGTGTGTATGTGTGTGCATGTGCGTGCGTGTGTGTGCTGGAGGAAGGAAGGGGTGTTGAGATCACCCCCCACCACCACCCTCTTACAGATGTGATCTTCAGACAGACCCCAATTTTCTCCTCGGCACAAAAGACAATCAATAAAGCAGCGTTTTCCTTATCTCTGCGCTCTCCCCTCCCTGGACGTCCTCCTTCTGTAGCAGATTTCCCTCCCGCCCCGCGGCCAGGGGGGCTTACACCCCTCTTTCCTCCATCTCTCCATCAACCAGGGACGTGCTGGGCCTCTGATTCAGCCCGGGAAAAAGAGTTGGAGAGGCCCTCATTGCGCGCTATAGAGAGAGATCTCTCTCTATAGCGCTGCTGCTGCTACTCAAAGATTTGTGACAAAGTGACAAGCCAGTGGGCCAATTTACATGAGTTATATTTCGTCGTTGTCGGGTGGAAACCTTGTTATGTCCCAAAACCGTTTGTTTTGTATTTATCATTTTAAAAAGGATTTAAACTAGTGAAAACAGCCGATCTACAAGCACACAACGCCTCACGCTGCGAGGCGTTGTGTGCTTGTAGATCTTCTGTTTTCACGACTTTTGTGCGACGGCCTTGTATGATGAAGCAGGGCTTTGCTTTGCGAAAAAATGTACAAATTTGAAACTTGGAGATACGAGGTTTCTGCCCGACAGTGACGATTTACTTTGTTGGCCGCCCAGCCCCCAAAATGGAACAAAGGCCGACATTTTATTATTATTTTTCTTTTCCTAATGGCCGGCCTGGACCGGC
>NC_137811.1:25005219-25047719 GCF_963921795.1 Nannobrachium achirus
GTGTGTGTGTGTGTGTGTGTGTGTGTGTGTGTGTATGTGACAAGTTGCATCAGTCGCTGAACAAGAGTTGATCTCCGTGACTGAAATGCGTACGCTGTTGTGCACTTTTGTGTGTGCATCGTTTTCCTCTATACTAAAGGGCCATACACACTGATCGTGTGTGAGCGCACAGATCCCATTCATTTTCAAAGGAGGCTTGCGTGTAGCCCGTCGAGCGCGACGCGGCAGAATTCACACTGAACGCACACTGACAAGGACAGATCTAATTTGAATGAAGTTCATGTCAACCGACTTATTTCAAATCTTGTGCGTGCGTGAGCTCTTGAAGCCAATGAAAGCGGCGCGTAGGTATGGCTGTGGGGAATGACATGGAAGTGATCTGACAGAGCGACTGTCAATCACAGCTGTCGGGGACTGGAGGTGCACAGAATTGTGTTCCTATGCGCTTAGACTGCGTTTGTGTTTTTTTTTGGTGTGAACCCCGGTTAAATTATGTGTGCATGCTTGCATGCGTGTGTGCGTGCGTGTGTATGTGCGTGCGTGCGTGCATGCGTACTGTACATCCCAGGTACACTCAGTACATCAAAGTACCTACAGTATCTCCCCCATGACATCATCAACATACAAGTCGAGACACCCATTTGTGCCTGCCGCACGGGAACTCCTGCAGCAATGCAGTGATTACAACATCAGTGCGGCAAGATGGGCAGATCACGTTTGGAGCATGGAGTGGGAGGTAAACACCTCTAGACTCCATGTCTTCGTCCCCGACGTTGGTTTTCCCCCTACTGGGGTGGACCTGCCTAGACTGGCATGGGTGAGGCTTAATCGCCTCCGGACCGGCGTCGGGCGTTTCCGCTCATCCATGCATAGATGGGGCCTGGCCCCTAGTGCGACCTGTGAGTGTGGCGCAGAGGAACAGACAGCAGACCATGTCATTCTGGAATGCCCCTTGTATCGGGCTCCTAATGGGATGCATGGCCTGCTGTCTGTGGATGATGATACAGTGACGTGGTTGCTGGAGGTGTGTCCAGACATATAGCCCGGGTGAACCCCCCCCAGGACGGAGGTGGTAAAAGGATAGCCCCTCGGCCCCGTACCTGGGGGAGCGGAGAGATATTACCTAACCCAAACGACAGAGAGAGATAGTATCGGCTTTTTGATATGTGGAGTAATAATCATTTCCACAAGTCAGGTCACCTATCGTCGTTGTCGGGTGAAGACCAAAACTGTTCGTTTTGCATTTACCATTTTAAAAATGATTTTAAACTAGTGAAAACAGCCGATCTACAAGCACACAACGCCTCGCACTGCGAGGCGTTGTGTGCTTGTAGATCTGCTGTTTTCACTACTTTTGTGCGACGGCCTTGTGTGATGAAGCGGGGCTTTACTTTGCGAAAGAACGGACACATTTGAAACTTGGAGATACGAGGTTTCCACCCGACAACGACGCTATGCTCTCAGAGAGAGATCAGAGAGAGAGAGAGAGAGACGTCTGGACATAGAGAATTAATCCAAAGAGAGAGACAGGGAGGGAGAGTGACAGAGAGAGAGCGGTGATACATGGGAGGACATGCTGAGGAAATAGATGACATGATTTCAGAAACAGCGACGGAGCAGCAGTGCCCCGCGATGGAGAGGACCGGGGGGGAGGAGCTTATCGCTTACGTTCCCCGTGACGCCTGCGGGGTCTTGATGAGGTTCTGATCCACTACACACACACACACACACACACACACACACACACACACACACACACACACACACACACACACACACACACACACACACACGCATGCACGCACGCGGACGCCCGCGCACGCACGCGCACACACACTTTGAGATTACCCTGAATCTCTTTGGACATCGGTGGGGGCCGAAGAGGATGGAATCGGGGTCTGTGGTTGCTTGGATGGTGTTTGAGGGGTGGGACTACTGGGGGCATTTTTTTTTGTTCTTTTTTTTGACTGGGGCAGGATAATATTTCAAAGATACTGATGATCGCGGTCAGGTTTTTAGACAAAGAGAAATGGGCAAGGAATGGCGATACAAGCTTTAACATGGAGTTAGTGCTGTTCTGTACAATTTTCTGAAATTGCATTAAATGTTCAACAGTGAACATTGTGAAATTTACTATTTTGTTGTGAAGTGCTTAAGTGATTCTTTCATTATGTACGTTTTTTTTAATAATTTGAGAAATGTCCCTGTTAGGTCTCATGCTAAAAACAAAACCCAGTGAGAGATACAGTAATAGGAGAGATAGCTGTTGCAGCTTGGGCTGGAATACTGGTATTGGGATGGAGCAGGGACGTGCGGAGAATGTTCAAGAGGCAGGTTGCTGAAATTTCTAAAAGGGCATTTTGGTGAAACTTGTGTGCATGTATTTCTACACAGAGAGGTCAATTCTTTCAACATAAGATGCTGCATTCAAGTTCAGGAGAGTTTGGACAAGGCAATTCTCTTGAATGCTGCCTTCAGGTATGGCATGGAAAAGGGGGCATTTGGCATTTCTTTCACCATAGTAAAGATTGCATTCATGGTCTGGAGAGGGCACTTTCAGACATCCCAAGTCTCCCGGATGTTGCGGGAGTCTCCCGGAAATCAGTGTCTCCTCCCGGACACCCGCGAGTGGCACTGAACCTCCCAGAAATCCCGGCCGCTCCCGCAAATGCTTGGCATATCCGGCTGGATCCTGCGACCCGCAATGCAAATAAATGTGTTCTCATTCGTCGTCGAACTGTCAATCTTGCAGCCTGTTGTGTGTGTCTCACTGTGAGAGTGTCAGAACTTTCTCCCAAATAGGTAAGAAAGACATCATGCTATAAATTAAACCGATTATATTAAGCCTAAAATGGTTCCGCCGCCGTGCAGAACCGTTTTTAACAGTTTTTAACCATTTTTAACCGTAGAAAAATGTGTAAAATCCGACAAAAACCCAGATATTTTTTCGCACGCACGAGCGCACAGGGGACCTCCCGGAAATGCTGATCTCAAAGTTGGGATGCCTGCACTTTTTTTACAGACAGATAAAAGGGCAGGGGCTCAAGCCCCCTTTGATGTCTAGGTGTGCAGGTGCCTGGGCTGGGGCAGGAATCTGGGTTATCGGTACCAGACTGGGGATTTGTCACTCGGGCCGAAATCCCACTCTACTCTGTCTAGATCTGTCCCGCTGTGCTGCTGCTCTGCGTGTGTCTGTGACCTGCTTTCTGCTGCTGGTGGAAAGAAACTAAGTACATTTACTCAAGTAGTCTACTGTACTTTTTGAGATAGATATCGTCGTTGTCGGGTGGAAACCTTGTATGTCCAAAACCGCGGTGCGAGGCGTTGTGTGCTTGTAGATCTATATATATCTATATAGATCTATATATATATATATATATATATATATATCGTCACTGTCGAGCAGTATTATTACGAAAGCCACTTCAGCCCTATTTAAAGGCTTTAAAAAAAGACGATCTACAAGCTCACAATGTATTGTAGATCTCCTATTTTCTAAATGTTTGTTAAAAATGTTATACATTTGAAAGCGTGCATATCGAGGGCTTGGAGCGCAAAAGGCCCAAGTGACATTTTGATGAATCTTTTTTTTTTGGGTGCGGATCGGGGCAGTTACTGGCAAGTTACTATCTCTGTTCCCGTGGCACTGGTGTGACTATTGTCATTGCAGGCTCCTGAACAGTGTTGTGCCAAATTTGGTGTCTATTGGGGCCACGGTGTGTCTGTGGCACCATGGGGCCCCTGGTTTGGTATACTGCACGTGCACTTAGGCCTTTTGTGCTCCAAGTTCAACTGAAGGTTTTCACTTGAGCCTTTTTTGGTTTTTAGGCTTTAGTTATTATTACGCATTTTTTTCACCATATGATAGAGTTCGTGAAGACCTTTAAAATGATGTAAAAAAGTCATTTTCGCCAAAAATGGCACTTGGGCCCTTTGCGCTCCAGGCCCTCGATATTGAGTTTTTTTTTTGTACTTTTAAGCACATCTTGATGCCAATACTTTTGTTCCTTTTACTCAAGAGTGTTTCTACAATATAGTATCGATACTTAGCTATAGTCAACTTCTTCTTGAAAAACGGATGCTAAAATAAAAATAATGTTTCGAAAATATTTTATAAAAAAATAAGCTTCATATAAAATGACCACAAAAAGCGTAAAATAATGATAAAATAATCATTTTGGCCATTGTCAGACCGACACTTTGTTTACATTCTAGTCTATAGACTAGGATGTAAACAAAGTGTCGGCCCTACAATGAAAAAAGTTGACTATAGCTCCTTTAAGTAAAACATTTGATTACTTCTTCCACCACTGTCTGTGACTATCTGCAGCCAGCCAGCCAGATCCCTCTAATCTCTTCATTAGAATGAACGTCTTCATTCTACACTGTGTGTGAGTACAGGAATACATACTGTTAATCCACCATTCATCTCCTAATTTAACCCTGTCCCCATATGAAGACTATAAGGCCCTGTGTAAACAACACATGGTGTGGCCCGGGGAGGGGAGTGTCCCCTACTGCAACACTGGTTCTCTATGACGGGGTTCTGAATTATTGATACAGGAGTTAAGAACTTAGGCGTCTGTAACTCTGAGAGTATACAAACCAGTTAAGCGATTCCCAAACTGTGGCACACAAGTGCCCTCCAGGGGGTGAGTGAGTGACACGAAAAGGCGAATGGTGCTGCTAATGGTGTTATTTTAAATATTGTCGTTGTCGGGTGAAAACCTTGTATGTCCAAAACCAGCCGATCTACAAGATCGGCTGTTTTCACTACTTTGTGCGACGGCCTTATACGATGAAGCAGGGCTTTACTTTGCGAAAGAACTTACAAATTTGAAACTTGGAGATACGAGATTTCCACCCGACAATGACGATATATGCCAATATATGTCAAGTATGCAAACAGACAAAAAAGGTTTGTGGACCGCCAAGTTAACCCATTAAGGCCTGAGGCTGACATCGTTGAATCATTTTTGGGATTTTTTTTTTAACACAAATCCTCTCTTCCCGGGGGGTCCGCGGCACAACACCTTTTCAGGTGGGAGTCCGCGGCCACATACATATCAGTTTGGGGGTCCTTGATGTGAGTTGAGACCTAACTACTCTACAGTATGGATAAAACCCTGACTAATGAAGTTGTGTGTGTCATTGTGGGTGGTCTGTATTTGCCTGGTAGCAGGAGGGAGGGAGGGGGTATGTAGGTTGTGTATACATATAGGTTTAGGGGATGTCTGTGTATACACGGCTCAGAGGTCGCGCCCTGTGACCCCAAAGGAATGACAGGGCGACATGCAGTTGCTTCCCCTGCATACGTTACATACATAGAGACATACAGACAGACAGACAGACGGAGGGTGCTATGCAGACAGATAAATGGCTGTGCGTGAAACATCATCGCTAGCTATCTCTGCCGCTCGGATCCATTTCACCATGAAATGACTTCACTAAGGGGAAGGTTGTGACCCCACACACACACCCACCTCCCCGCTGTTTAAGACATACTTAACAGGGATTCTTTTTTTGTTCTTTGTGTGCACCCATCTTAAACTTGAAACCGAAAGTGCTAGAAAGCAGTAAGTATGTAAGTGCTTTACTTATGTACCGTACTTGAGTATTTCCAATTTCCAATACATTTACTTTCACTCCACTACATCTCTGATCCAAATATTGTACTTTTAGTTAAAACTTTAGTCACTAGTTACTTTGCAGATTGATTATTATTACAAAACATACATTAACCACTTAAACCCTATACATTTCGGCCATCTGAAAATAGCCCATCTACAAGCTCACAATGTGTTGTGGCGTGATGCATTGTGAGCTTGTAGATCTGCTATTTTCAAAAGATTTGTATACATTTGAAAACTTGAAATGGGACATTCTGCATAGCGAGTACTCTTACTTTTGATACTTAAAGTACATTTTGATACTAATACTTTTGTTCTTTTACACAAGTGAATTTGAATTATGGACTTTTACTTTTACTTGTAACAGAGTATTTATGAATTGCAGTATCGATACATTTCTTTACTAGTACTTTTCGAGGACTTTTTACACCACTGTCAGAAAGACATCTCCTTAAAAAACGCTGTGCTAGACAGAATGTGGTTATTCTGCTGGATCTCTCTCTTTCACTCTCTCCTGATCCAACCCCCTGATCTTGGTGTGTGTGTGTGTGTGTGTGTGCGTGCGTGCGTGCGTGTGTGTGTGTGTGTGTGTGTGTGTGCGTGCGTGCGTGCGTGTGTGCGCGTGAGAGGGGGTCTTGATGGCTGTTGTCTTGGCGTGAGGACAGTGATGTGTCAGCCTCATCAGCCCCGCCCCGGGACCCCCCCCGCTGATGTAACTCTCCTCTTCTATCCACCCCGTCTGATGTTACCCGCACCACGCTGACACACACACACACACACACACACACACACACACACACACACACACACACACACACACACACACACACACACCGCCCCTAATCCCCCCCACCCCCCCCCCCCCCACCCCGCAACCCTCCTCCTCCTCGCTTCCCCTTCTACTTCAAAGGGCATTAAAACTCCTGCCATCAATAATGCAAGCTGTTTCTCAAGTCCACGGTACCAGATTGGGATCCCGCTCTCTCTCACACACACACACACTCTCTCTCACACACACACACACCTACACTCACCCCGTCTAACCCCCTACACCCCCCCCCCCCCCCTGTCCCATAAGTGCCTCCCCACTGCACCCATCCAACCCTGAAGGAGGAACCCTCCCAGTGCAGCGCGGGACAGGTGGGCCATCCCTCTCCATCTGTGTTGAAATCCCCCCCCATCCATCCATCCACCCTACCATCCCTCTCCACTCAACGCCCCCTTGGGTTGTACCTCCCAGTGGTGGTAAAAGTACTCACTTTCTTTACCTAAGTAAAGTATTGATACTGCAATGTACCGGTATAGTAAAACTTTTACTATACTGGTACATTGCAGTAAAAAGTCAAGTAAAAGTAAAAGTCTGGAAAATGTACTTGAGTAAATGTACGAAAGTATTGGTTCCCGGAGTGTACCGAATGTAATTATTATTTATTAAGCAGAATGGCCCATTTCACAAGTTCAAAATGTATAAAAGGAATCTTTTGAAAATAGCCGATCTACAAGCTCACAATGCATCACAGCACATTGTGAGCTTGCAGATCTGCTATTTTCAAATGGCCAATTTACTATATATAGCTATTATATAGGGATGAAGTGGTTAGTGTGTTTTGTAATAATAATCCAAATCTACAAAGTAACTAGTAACTAACTAAACTTTTCATATAATCGTATTGGAGTAAAAAGTACAATATTGTCCTCTGAGATGCAGTGGAGTTGAAGTAAAAGTACTGAAAATAGGGAAATACTCCGGTAAAGTAAAAACACCTCAAAGTTGTACAAAAAAAAGTACAGTACTTGAGTAAATGTACTTTAGTTACTACTGCTCGTGCCTCCCAGCCCATCCCGCCCGGGGAATGGAGTGGAGCCCCGGGCCGAGCCCCGCGCTCCTCGTGTGAAACGGGATCCGCTTGATCCACGCGTGGCCTCCGCAGACGGTCAGAGGCCCTGGCAGATTAGGCCTGTCCATCAGCCACTGTTAATGGTCTGCTGGAGAGAGGCTGGCAGGGAGCGGAGCCTGGCTGGCTTAAACCCTACGCAGGCCTTATATAGGGAAACCTCAAGGTCACATATCGTCATTGTCGGGCGGAAAACCTTGTATGTCCAAAACCGTTCGTTTTGCATTTATCGTAAAAAACAAAATTGAAATAGTGAAAATAGAGGATCTGCAAGCACACAACGCCTCGCTGTGCTTGTAGACTAGTAGATCACTAGTTTTGTGCAACGGTCTTGTATGATGATGAAGCAGGGCTTTGCTTTACGAAAAAACGTATATGTTTGAAACTTGGAGATGAGAGGTTTCTGCCCGACGGTGACGATATGCTCTGAAATGTGTTGCCGTGCCTCAGCAACAATGTATGGATGGATGGGGCCATGTGTCATAAACCCCCCATTCATATCCCCCCTCCTCCCCTCCCCGGGCTCAATACTGTACGTGGGTGGGTGACGTGACGTAACGTTTTCGCTGTCCTCGGTGTCAAACATGTATAAATAAAAAATATATTTGTCAAAAACCTTCTGAATATTGTGCAGGACATTAAGCTTTATGTGAACTTACTCAAGATTAAAACATTTCATTCCTCATTTCTTCAGAATCTTCAACCAAACATGGCAAAACTCATATGGTGTGACTGTCCTGACCTTGTTTCTCAAAGTGGGAACTTGAATAAAACTAAGAAAAAGAATTGCTAAAAATCATTTGAAAATGAATTTAGGCTAAAAAAAAATGTCTATTTTGAGCCTATATCTTTTCAAAGTCAAAGCATAATGTTTTCAGTCATTTCTGATCAAAAACATTTTGTCCCCCAACCCAAAATCATTTGGTGTGACACTAGTTTGGAAAAATTAAACAGGCAATTATTTGGACACCTATTGGCTAGAGAGGTCCTTCTTCTGTAAGGCTATTCAGCACTCCCAGCACAACTGCAAGACAGGTGTCTGAGGTGAGTTATGATTTTAACATTTTCATGAAATGCCATCTTGTTGAAACGTTCACAAACTCACCATTCTGGATGTCTTTTGGTGTGACACCTTTTCTTTAAAAAAAGCTTAAGTTATTTGAAGTTTTGGTCATATTTCCATGTAGATCTAGGCTGCTTTGTTATAGCTAGCATGCTGTTAGCATGCTAATGTGTACATAGTAGCCTCAAGGTAAACCTAAATGCAGAAAACAGTAATATGGTGTGACACTTAATCATATGGTGTGACAGGTCTGCTTGTCACGCCATATGACTTGATTGTCACACCATATGATTTATACTGTATTTAACTACAGATATAACAATAAATAACAAAGTTCCATGTTTCTTTTGTACATTTAAACATTTGTTTTAAACATTTTTACATAAAATGTAATTTAGCTTCATTCAGTGATACTTCAAATTCATCAGACAGAGCAGAAACCCCTTCACAGAAACCTTAACATATTGTTTCAATCTAAACAATATTTTCTCTTTGTCTTAAACTATACATTCCATTTTCTTTTGTCAGCTGGGAAATGACAAGTGCTGAGAGAACGAGAAAGTACAGGGAGAAACTAAACAATGACCCAGCAAGGAGAGAGGAGCCAAAGGGGCGAGACTGCATTTTCTAAGAAGAGCAGGAGGTTGTCTGTGGCATAGCAGAACCACAACAAGGCAGCCGGTTTGCTACCCTCACCAAATACGACTGGCTGATGTACAATACAGTCTAAATGTATAATCTAATCTGATCTAATACTTTTGTACTTTCACTCACTGGACTGGACAGTGGACAGTGTTAAGGTAGGACCCGAGACAAAACTAGCGAAAATAGCTGATCTACAAGCGCTCAACACGTTGTGCTTGTAGATCAGCTATTTTTGGAGTTGCGCAACCCAGCACTCTTTAGCTAGTGGAGATGTGGTGTAATGTCATGATTCCTAATTACATTTGTTCAACACAAAATGCTGTGTTCAAGTTCAGGAGACTTCGGAAAAAAGCAATTTACCTGAATGCTGAGTTCTGTTTCCACTAATTGGTGTTAATAAAATGTTGCCTTGGCTCCAAGTGTGGCTATGCGCCTTATTGTCTCTTTAGGATCCTTCTGCCGTGGGCCGGCAGAAGACTTAGGTGTGTGTAGCATTCCTGTGCACATCCTCATCATCCATCTACTACTACAATTCTTTCTTATCCCATGTTAAAGCCCTACAATAATATCCTGTTCAGAAATATTAAGGCCATGTTATCCTGGGTAATTGTTTAATCAATCAGTAAAGTTCAGTACTCACTAATAGGTAGGTTAAACACAGTTTGTTTTGACACATGAAGATATGATCATACGGTGTGACACTAAATCATTTGGTGTGACATTCCAAATAGTGAAAAATCATACCTTTATTAATGATTAAACCAAAAAAATGTTTATGCATTACATAGAGAATATTATCAGGAAGAGTCACAAATATTTGTGTAATTTTAGAGAAAGTTTTGACAGAATACATTTAAAATATGTTGTAAGATCATGAACATGGGCCTCACACAGAGTGTCGATTATGAAAAAAACATACAGATATAATTAATTTTCAAAAAACTATAGTGGATCACTGGTTAGTTATGATAAAGGACTTTGATAAAGTGAGTAACTTAAGAAAGATGTACTCCATTTTCATTTTATGAACAATTATTTTCATGTCACACCATATGACGATTTTAGGCACAAGTACAACAAACTGCTGAATAAAGTCTGATTCCAATAAAATATCTAAAAACAGAATGTATTTCCATAAGGTTGAGAGTGAGTAGAACAAAAGTAAATAACTTTTATGCCTGCAATTTAAAGTTTTTTTAAAAACACATTTTTTGGGGCGTCACGTCACTGACCCACAAACACTGACTCTGACATACTTCAACGGAGACTGTATCGCAGTGTTCCCCAATTAGTTTTCCCCAAGGGCCGAATTATGTCTAGGGTACCAAGCCGAGGGCCACAACATTGCAGGGGGCGACGGCGGCGTTCCCGCTACTCCAGCGACAATTCAGATATCGTCGTTGTCGGGTGGAAATCTTGTATGTCCAAAACCGTTCATTTTACATTTATGATTTTAAAAATGATTTAAACGAGTGAAAACAGCCGATCTACAAGCACACAACGCCTCGCTGTGCGAGGCGTTGTGTGCTTGTAGATCTGCTGTTTTCACTACTTTTGTGCGACGGCCTTGTATGATTTGCGAAAGAACGTACAAATTTGGAGATACGAGATTTCCAGCCGACAACGACGATATACTAGTGTTGTTGCTGCTCTTATACCACCATTATTACTGGGGTTGGTGTGGGCCAGACAGTAGCCCCCCGCGGGCCGCAAATGGCCCGCGGGCCGCCTATTGGGGAACCCTGCTGTATGGTAACACGGTAGTGTCATCAGTGTATTCCATTCTAACACCAAAGGAGGTTTCTTGCACTGATAATACTGTTGACTCTGTTTTGAAAGACAAGTGTAAATCTGTTGGTGTCATCGTAATTAGAACGGCTGACTCACTCCCTAGCTTTCGCCGTGGCCTGAAGACTCGTCTCTTCAGACTCCACCTAGTCTGGGATCACTTCACTTTTCGGGCTTGTAACCGGTCTGGAGCGGAAACCACAAAACGTCATGTTGTAGTACTCAAAGGACTACAATTTGGCTGGAACTATCCACCGGAAACAGTTTTAACCCAAAATAATTCCCCTGCACTCAAGGACATACTTTTAGGGCCTACCTAATAAACTCCTTGATGCGGAGTAGTTTTGCTTTTGAAAGTTTTGTTTGGTATATGCATCTTTTTTTAGTCCAACTCGTAGCGACTGGAAAGACTACACTAGGCTACTCGAGCATTTTAAAAGGGATTGGGGAAACAAACGGAGGGAACCAAATCAGAGCGACGTCGATTCTTCTTGTGGTTTCCGCGTTGGGCGGAAACCAAACGGGCTGTTGTGAACGAACACCAGGCTTTCTCTCAGAAAGCCTGGTGGGCGAGGTTAGACTCCACCTAAGCCCATAGCACTTACCGTAGCACCCGCCTACCCTCAGTAGTGGCATTTCCATAAACTTAATCGAATTAGGGAAGCGAATTATCAGAAATACGCATTAAGACAAAGTGAATTTAGCATGTTTCCATTTGCGGGTGTCATTTGAATTAGCGACGTCGCAAGAGTTGATAGGGCTGATTTTTTTTCAGACCGAACCTGAGCACTGCACCCGTCTGCACGTCTGACTGCTGCCTGTCACTCGGTCGCTGTCTAGTAGCGGGAAGAAGGGATTATCAGTCGTCATCATCATGGCCTCAAATAACTTTTAAATATATTACAATTTGCGACGAGTCTCTTACGAAATTGGCAAGAGTTCCTCTCAATACATAAAGCTACCGATTCACCGGGAAAACCGCGGTCGCGTCGCTCGCTGCACTGGAAGTTTCAGCGTCCTCTGGAAGGTCAGGTGGCCGATCTGGAAGCTCACAACGCGGCGCGGAGACGTGGATGCGAGCTGCTGTGCCTGTGAGCTTGTAGATTGGGCACTTCAGGCACGCAACACCGTGGGATGAGGAAGGGTTCGCTCGCCACCGATGGCTTGAGGTGAAAACGGGGGGAATTTACACATGGTCCGTGTCACTCCGTGTGTAACAAACAACAGGTTTGTTTTGTGGGCTAACGCTATACCATGGACAAAGCGGCAGGGGAAATGGACCTAGAACGTCATACTTTATTCGAATGTATTGTCTGACCCGTTTCCATTTACTTTTGCGCATTTAGTTTATCCGATTAAGCCTCAAAATCCTCCTCCTCCAAGCGGATAATCTTTTTTGCGTATAATGAAAGTTTATTCGCAAATTGAAGTGTTTCCATATAAACATTTTGCAAATCAGCCGTTAATGCGCAAAAAGTAGCTTTATGGAAACGCCACTAATGACCATACAAGCTAGATAGCATTCTTAGGTTTTATTTAAAGTTTTTGTACTGATTAGGTGCTTGGCCTACCTATGTTATTATTTTTTTTCTAGATTGATATTTCTATGCAATTGATGTATTGATGTTGGTGTATTGATGTATTACCTAACCTATCCCAACCCTACCCTCCCCTGCCCCTTCTTTGTATATACTTACTTACTTACTGTTTTAGACTCTTTTTTTGTTCTCTCATTATTTCTTTTCTTTACATATCTACTGCATAGTACTGTGTTCTATTCGTCTGTCATTCAATGTTATATGAGATACTTAAATGGTTTCCTGTGGAAATAAGCTTAGTCTTTTCATGGATCTCCTTTTAGTAGACCTTGTACCAGTGAACTGTACCGGCATGAAACTCTACCTTTTCCTATGCAAACTTCTAATACAGTCTTCAATCAATCAAACCTTGCTTATTGTAAATCGCTCTGGATTAAGAGCGTCTGCTAAATGCCTAAACTGTAAACTGTAATGACACTGCGGTTGTGTGTATTTGTTTCTGCATAGTGCGTGATAACGCGATCTTCTTGTTCGTGTCCACAAGAAAGTCAGTTACAAAGCTTGGCTGTAGATGTGCTTCATTCGCTGGCCCTTCTCATTAAACTCCGCCAAGTCCGATGTTGTGCAGGGCCGTTCCAGGTGTTTCTGCGATACTTGGTTCTTCTTTTGACTCCTACAGCAGCTGTTGTGAGTGCGTTACTACTCCTATAGCTGTATCTTACAGTACTGATTTTACCCTGTATCTTAACTGCCCTACTGTTTCCGGCGACTGAATTCCCCCACGCACGGGATCAGTGAAGGTCTGTCTATCCATCTATAGCCTACGCACGACATCAATGTGCACCTAAAATAGCCAAACCTAAATTGCAAGCTCACAACACGTCGCGTCCACAGCGAAAGCGAATCAGAATCAGTTCTATTGTCACGTCCATAATACACACTAATGCCACTCATTAATAAGAGGCAAAGCCATTTAAAAACATTAAAAAGGTAGAGAGAGCAGACAACATTGGTAAAAAGAAAAAAATGTATTCATCTCAAGATGTTGGTTTTTGGGGCAGCATATGGAGAGTGTTCAGGGTTCACCTAGGAGCTTGTAGATCTGCTATTTTTCAACCTTATGGAATCATAAGTGAGGGGCGTCAACCTGTTGTTATTGTCTGGGCTGAGTGCTATCTCTGCAGTCTAATGCAGGGGTTCCCAAACTTTTTTGTCTCAGGGCACCCCATAAATATTGTCTTTAATCCGAGGCACCCCTACATTATGATTTTCACTCCCAGCACCTTATATTTATAGCATATCGTCGTTGTCGGGTGGAAACCGTTCGTTTTGTATTTATCATCTAAAAACTAGTGAAAACAGCAGATCTACAAGCACGCCTCGCATCGCGAGTCGTTGTGTGCTTGTAGATCTGCTGTTTTCACTAGTTTTGTGCAACGGTCTTGTAACTTGGAAATACGAGGTTTCTGCCCGACAGTGACAATATTTTAGTGATTATGTTGCGAGGAAAACGTTGAGATAATAGCCATTTTGGTTAGAACTGACTGAAAATAACTGTGTACTTCAAGTTTAAAATGATACTAAATATTTTTTCAAGTGTCCAAATAAATTCCAAATATTATCAAATTATTATGGAACCATAACTGAGGTGCGTCAACCTGTTGTTATTGTCTGGACTGAGCGCTATCTCTGCAGTCTAACGACTCTCCCAGGGAGTTAACCCATATGCCCAGTCATTGCCATACGGTCAAGGTTATCCCGCCCGCTCCAGAAAAAAACATCTGTTTCTCCAGTGTGTGGAAAAAGAGAAACCTCATCTCACGCCTCAATATGAATCCAATAAGTTGACAGATCTGTCTCCAAATTGCCTGGGTTCCCAGGGCAGGCGGTGCTTATTGGAACTGTAACAGTAGCCTATATTGTGGCCCGTTTTGAGCGCTTGTTGCCAATTACAGGGGAGAAGGATTCCATCTTGGAGTGATGTTTTGGTTGATGTGCCTCGGGTGCAGAGTGTCCAGAGCGAGGTGAGGGGAACGCTGTGTTATATAGGGTGACCCACTCTGACAGATTGGGGCGAAATGTACTCCTAAATGAACCCATTTTCAGGGCCAAGAGATGCAGTCGTCTCCTCCAATGTCACAGTAATGTCACTCAAAACGTCACGGTGGCAAACTAGTTCCTCCTCCCCGGGTCCATTTTGGTTCCAATTCTACCATCCCAATCTTAAATTCATAGCCTATCTTCTAGACCAGGGGTCTTCAATGTTTTCAGGCCAAGGACCCCTTAGCTGAGAGAGATGAAGCAGGGACCCCCACGACCTTATCATAGATTCCATATAGTTTCATTGTTTCACAGCACAATCGTCTGTGTTTTTTGGGTTCGTGTCAATTTGTGTTTTCAGATATTTAACCACTTGAACCGTCAATACTTAATAAACTTGACCTTTGTATTTAGTCTGCTCTTTTTCCCCTCTGCACCAAAGCTCTTTGCCGAAAATAGCCGATCTACAAGCTCACACCGCCTCGCAGCGTTGTGAGCTTTTAGATCTGCTATTTTTGGCTAAGGTTCTCCGAATATGGATGGCTAGGGTTCAAGTGGTTAATATAAAAAAGGAGAAAAAAAAAAGGTTTCTATCACTCAAAGATATGGAGGACCCCCTGTAGTAACTCTGGGGACCCCCTAGGGGTCCCGGACCCCCTGTTGAAGACCCCGTTCTAAACTTCTGGTGACTATTGATATTGACCTCTTACCTTCTTCCTCCTCATCTCCTTTGAAGAGTACCGTAATGAAACACACATTTATTTATTTTTTTACTGTAAACCTTAGTGTCAATCCTGCTCATGACTAAACAGTAAAAAACTATTGTACATCGAAGAAATGTTGTCATTGCTGCCATCTGCAGGTTGAACTGTTCACTCTGACAACATAATGTCTGTCAAAAAAATGTATACAGACAATTTTCAACTATCTGTGGTAAAAGTAAAAGTATAAAAGTATAGGCATCAAAATGTACTTAAAGTAGCACAAGTAGAATGTGTACTTTTATCGTCACTGTCAGGCAGGAACCTCGTATCTCCAAGTTTCAGATTTGTATAGTTTTTTGCAAAGTAAAGCCCTGCTTCTTCATACAAGGCCGTCGCACAAAAGTAGCGAAAACAGCAGATCTACAAGCACACAACGCCTCGCGGTGCGAGGCGTTGTGTGCTTGTAGATCGGCTGTTTTCACTAGTTTAAATCATGTTTTAAATGATCATTTCAAAATGAACGGTTTTGGACATACAAGGTTTCCACCCGACAACGACGTTATGCAAAATGCCCCATCCAACCTCCCTGGCAGTGCAGAACATCAGTCAGCTCTTTGCCCCCCACAGCTAAATGAATTTACATTTGGTGGAGGCTATAACACCGAGAGCAGACCATGAGACGTGCACAGTTTGTTCTAAGACTAGCAAACGTTTTCTTTTTGCATAATTGCATTTGTCAGGACCACTTTCGTCAAAATTAAACATTGTAATTGCTTATTAAAACAGAAATCTAATTACAAGTATTCAAGCTTTGATTATATTTGGGGGGCTCTATTGTGGGATCTCCCCTGCCCCTCCATTCACATGCAGTACATGGACTTTATGCAATGTACTGCAGTACTATATCATATACATTATATTTCTACTCTCTACTATTATTTGAAACCTTTAGTTACAAGCTATTACTTTGCATATTTACCACTCTATTTTATACTTTGGCTGTTTGAAAAATAGCAGATTGCAGGAGTTGATCCATATTTTTACTTGCAAAATGTATATTTCTTTGCTACATTTACTTGAGTAAAGAGGTACTTTTGCCGCCACTGAAGTTATGGAAGCAAAATACCCTCTTTTGCATAATTGAATTTAAAATGTACTATGTCAACTTGCAGGAAAACAACTAATTATGATTCATAGAATCATTAGTCTTTACTGTAATGGACATTGATTTGTGTGGTTTTACATCCCCAGTAGGGTAAACACAGAAAACATGGGACAGAATTGATCTAATTAACATTTGAATTGATTTCTGATATATAGGATTGTTCATCAACGATATCACTTATCTTTGTACCTTCATGAACCCCAGAGAAAGGCTCCTACAGTATACTGTTGGTGACCAAGTGGCCGCTAGCGCCACCTCTAGGACAAATAGACCAAACTTTCCTCTTTCTATTGCAGTGGTTCTCAATCTTTTCTTGTGCCACGGTACCCCCAGAAGAGATATATTTTACATAATTATAGGCCTATTATCTCCTCTGGGGGTCCGTGGGACAAAACCTTTTCAGATGGGCTCAAATGCATCAATTTGGGGGGAAAAGTTTGAGAACCAGTGCTCTAGGGCAGGGGTCTTACACGTTTTCAGGCAAAGGAGAGGGAGATAAAGTAGCGACCCCCATTACATATTGTATAAAATTGTGTCGCAGATTTTCATCGACTTGTTTGACAGCACTGTCATCAGTATTATGTTAGCCACATTGATAGTAAATTTGACCTTTCACTCTGTACTTAGTCTGATCTTTTTTTAACCTCAATAGCTGATCTACAAGCTCGTAAATCTGCTATTTTTGGCTAAAGTTCTCCACAGAATAGGGAGGCGAGGGTTCAAGTTGTTCATTTCAAAGAATTATCCTATCACACAAAGATTTTGGGGCCCCCCTGTAGTAACCCTAATGACCCTCTAGGGGTCCCGGACCCCCTGATGAAGACCCCTGCTCTAGGGCGGTATTTCCCAAATCTACAAGCATTTTTTTAATTGATTATTTTATCAATGATTTTTTATAATCGATTGAAGCGATTGGTTTGATTAACTGTTGCACTTCTGCGCTCGGGTGGTAAAGTGCCTTACCACCACCGCGGATCCAATATTTCTAGCAATTTTGGTTTATTTTCTTCCTTTCTTTTTTCTTCTCTTCTGGGGGTCCTTGGTACAAAACATTTTGTCACTGTAGGAGGCAGAAACCTCCTAACCTTGTATAAAAGTTTCAAATTTGTATGTTTTTTTGTAAAGTAAAGCCCTGCTTCATCATACAAGACTGTCGCACAAAACGAGTGAAAATATAGCAGATCTACAAGCACACAACGCCTCGCATCGCGAGGCGTTGTGTCATCTATTTTCACTATTTTAAATCATTTTTAAAATGATAAATGCAAAACGGAACGGTTTTGGACATACAAGGTTCCCACCTGACAAAAACAATTTTCAGATCGCAGCCAAATACATCTCAATTTGGGGGTCCTTGACATGAACAGGTTTGAGAACCACTGCTCTAATGCATGTGCTTCAGAACAATAGGACCATGTGTTGTACTTCTTCTATAGTGAGGGAGAAGGCCCTTGACAGCAGGGTGGGTGTGAGCGTTTAGTGTTTACTTTGGTTCACAGTCCGGCCCTGCAGCCCAGGCCGTCAGTGCTGAGTGACAGGCTGGGCCCATGCACGCCGCCCCGCATCTCCCACACCTCATTCTCCCTGCCACCGCCGTCCCGCCCCACCCTGCCCGCACGCCCCCCGTAACCGTGACCGGCAGGCCGCTGGGGAACCGAAGAACAAACACACGTGCACACACACAGACAAGAGATCAGGGGGGAAATCAGGCGGCACACGGCCACAGAGGACCAAAGTTACACATGGCTTTGACTTTATATGAGGCAGCGGGGCTGTGTGTGTGCGTGTACGTGTGTGTGTGTGTGTGTTTGCGGGTGCGGGTGCAAGTGTGGCTATTCTTTTGAGAGCCAACTGTCTCCACAAATATTGTAGAATTTGATAAATATACATTGTGAGGACAATATGTATTTTCATTTTCCCAGTCCTCACTGAGTTGTTTTTATGGTTAAAAACATTTTTAAAGTTAAAGTACGTAGGCCTACACCTAAGAGCGAATTTCAAGATATCTGAAATATAATTTTGTCTAGGAGAAATCAAATCCTAGATATCTTGAAATAAAGTTTCTACTAATAGCAATGTTATTATATGAACATCTTTAATTACAATTACGACTATTGAGAAGAATGCAGTTTTGACTATAGGAGAAACGTGATTTTGGATATCTAAAACTCATAATACAGATAGGAGGCCAGTGGGTTCATTAAATGTTAAAACGGCTTGCCATACCAGTAGCCCGTACACCTCCACCAAAGGGACCACCGAGCATGTTTGCACTATTTGATGTATTTAATGGGGAATGCGACGTGCATGTGTGCACGTGATTGAAGCTCTAATCACATCCAGGGCGGTTGACACATTCAGCTGGTGATGTATGAATGCCGTTGGGTCCCCTAGCGTAGCATGGCGCCTAGCGTCCTGCTGGTGTTAGCCGCGGAGAGGTGGCAGTCACCGCGGTCATGATGTATGAGACCGCTAGCGCCCCTAGCATAACCCGCTAAGACCGGGTAACGCGGTATTACGCCTTATTACTTGAACCATTATGTAAATGCTTTAGCTATTGAAAAATAGCAGATATACAAGCTCACAGCTGCGAGCTTGTAGATCTGCTATTTTTGAATAAATCGTGTCTTTGAATATTTTTCACTGTAAATGTCTTCTAAATCTTTCTAAGGTTTTAAAAAAAACAAAAAACGCTTGTTTCCATGTCAGTGGTTCTCAAACTTTTTCACATCAAGGACCCCAAAAATTATATGTGTTTGGCCACGAACCCCCCCCCATCTCAAAATATTTGGTTCCAGGGACCCCCCGAAGCAAAATTTGAGTTACAAATGTTTGCTTTTAAAAAGATATATTGCAAAAAAAATACACTATTTTTCAAAAATAGCAGATCTACAAGCTTGCAGCACGGCATTATTTTAAAGCATAACATAATGGTTAAAGTGGTTCCAGCAGGTCTTGCTGGGATAACATAACGCCTAGCATCACGCTGGCGTTAACCACGCAGAGGTGACAGTCACCGCGGTCATGATGAAATGACCACGGTGTGTGTGACGGGATGCTGTTTGTGTGGCGCTGTCATTAAGCTATAGGTCTAGCAAACCCCCCCTGGCGCTAGCTGTCATTAAGCTACTGTACCAAAGTAACTCCGCCACTGATGGCTAATAAGTACATTTACTCAAATAACTTGAAACACGGCGCAAAAATCGACACGCTTCGCTACTTTTACTTACGTAAACACATCCGAGTACTTGTTCCTCTACACACAGTGAGGGATGGTGTTTGTGTGGCACTGTAATTAAGCTAGCACGCCAACATATGCGCACACGCACGCCCGCGTGCACACACACACACACACACACACACACACACACACACACACACACACACACACACACACAGGGTGACGGGTGAGGGGACAGCTAATTTCACTCCCCCACCCCTCCGGGGACATAATGATGGTGGTGGGGGGGGTTTCCATTTGTGTGTGTGTGTGTGTGTGTGTGTGTGTGTGTGTGTGTGTGTGTGTGTGTGTGTGTGTGTGTGTGTGTGTGTGTGTGTGTGTGTGTGTGTGTGTGTGTGTGTGTGTGTGTGTGGGTGCGGGGACATTGTGTGCACATTGCTGTACCTTTTTTTATCAAGACCCTTGACAGCTTAATCCTCTCCTCTGCTCCTATGCGGGCAAGGCCGGCGGCGCACGTGCGCACGTGCGCACGTGCCTGTAGATTTTGTGTAATTACTTTTTCCCTGTGTCCTTGATGGAGCGATAACACGAGATGCTGTAGAATTATTTTACTATTATTATTTTCTTTATTGAAATGTCTTTACTTTTGTTTATTTTTTATTTCCCATCGTGCCACACAATATGGCAAATGTCACCACTGCGCCATTTCCACCAAGTCAGCATCTCGAAAAATAATAATATTATGGGACGTTGGCAAGTAGGCCACGAGCCTCACCTTGTGCAAGGTATGGAGAAAATAACGGAAGCTTGCGAGAGGCAAAACCTCTGCCGTCAGCAACAACAACACTGCAGTTATAGGATACTTTTTATTAGCAGTATAAAGGTTCATATCACTTAGAGAGAGGTCGGGAACAATGCCCATAACAATGAAACTGTGAAGGAATAATCGTCTATGTCAGTTGTAGACCGCATTATGTCCAAAACTGTTACTTTTCAAGATTCAAATTTAACCCATTTAGGCCTAGAATTATTTAATGCTTTAACTATTGAAAAATAGCAGATCTACAATATTTTGAGACGGGGGTCCGCGGCCAAATACATGTAATTTTGGGGGTCCTTGACATGAAAAAGTTTGAGAACCACTGATTTAGAAGACATTTATAGAATCGGGTCAAAAGTATTCGAAGACTTGCACAAATGTTCACGATTTCAAAAGAAAATGCAGATCTACAAGCTCGCAGCGCTGCACTCAGTGCCGCGTTGAAGGTAAGAGATAAGTGGTTTCTGCCCGACACCAATGTAATCACACATAGAGCGGTCCTATTCACTAATCAGCGCAACGGTAATCATTGTTTTCACCTGTGACTCGGCTGTGACTTAGGCTTGGCACCTAACATCGGGGCTAATGGCATTCTTTCTGCAGCCAAATTATTATAATTTCTTTATTTTTTGCATAACGACCTTGCTCTCAAATGCAATCGAGTTTTATTTCTTTTATACAGCCGTTATAAACGCAGCGCTCCGAGTGCGTTAGCTCCATCAAAGATGAGACGACATAAAAAGTGGATCATATCCCTGAGGGGTCTTTTGGCAGCAGAATACAGATTGAGTGCAGCATATAAAGGATACGCCATAAACATCCCAACGCCAGTAAATAAAGTGCAACGTCAGGAAAGTCACATACTGTGCATAGTAATAATGGAGATACAGTTGGTTTGCAACATGTGTCAGAGAGGGCGAGATCATTTAGCGACCTCCAACCGGGTTGCAACCTGGTTGGTAGTTTTCAGCGACCGGGTCGCTAAATCTACCGACCGGGCCGCAAAATCACCGACCGGGTCGCTAAATCTACCGACCGGGTCGCTAAATGTACTGTAAATTGTAAATGCTGCATTTGCTTTGCATTGTTCTGTTTGCTATAGTGACATAGGCTGGCATTGCTCATACTAATTCCTCACTGCATGTCGGATATTATTGGTCTGGACTCCCGAGCAGAATTTTCATTTCCAAGGGGTGGGTTAAAGAAATGTCTATGAACACAATTTGTTTGACCAGACCAATGCTGGGCCCTGATTGGTCACCCAACTCTTTGGGGTGAGGATATTAATCCACACATTGAGTGGGGGCCAGACCCTATCCGCCAAGGGTGTATGGGATTTGTCTGAGCCTAGTATTAGAGAGTTCTGCCAATGTGGGGTCAGAAACAGCGGCGGTCACGCGGTTCATGTAACTCGAAATGTCACTATTCCCCCATAGACTCCCATGCATTCCGCAAACTTGCGGTTCGGCGCTTTGTCACTATTCGCCAACCAGCATGTGTATGTAGAAGACCTGGCCCCATGAAGTGAACGGAGATGACGCAACTCTCCTTGAATGGCTCTGGGGTTTGTTTAAAAACATTATGGTAGTCTGAGTGATGTCAGATGTTCGCCGGCCCTCCCATTAGGCAATGTTAATGTAGGATATGCACTGAAACGTTTTGAAACTACCACAAGATATAAAGTATAATGTCAGCTCTAAAACACGTGTTGTCCATTTAGTCATTCAATGGAATGACATTGCATCACTTTAGCAGCTGAGGCCTTGCTAGCTGCATATCGTCACTGTCGGGCAGAAACCTCGTATCTCCAAGTTTCAAAATGGCACGTTCTTTCGTAAATGAAAGCCCTACTTCATCATACAAGAGTGTTGCACAGAATTAGTGAAAATAGCAGATCTACAAGCACACAACGCCTCGCACCGCGAGGCGTTGTGTGCTTGTAGATCTGCTATTTTCACACCTTTAACTCGTTTTAAAATAATAATAAAAAAGGGAATGGCTTTGGACATACAAGGTTTCCACGATGTGCAAAACTGCTCCTTCCCCCTGGTGCTTATCAGTCACTCTCAGCCCTCAGTGGAAGACATGGTACGCTAGTGCCCTCTGCTGGCGGTTGCTGTTTTTGCATCAGCGCCATCACCAGATCAACTCTGTTCCAGACACTATAGCCACTCTGTTGTGCAGCATGTAGGTCTACGCATCACGTCAGGCACGTGCACACATAGACATCAAAGGGGGCTTGAGCCCCTGCCCTTTTATCTGTCTGTAAAAAGTGCCCTCTCCAGACCATGAATTAATGCAGTTTTTACTATGGTGAAAGAAATGCAATTGCCCTCTTTCCATGCCATACCTGAAGGCAGCGTTCAAGAGAATTGCCTTGTCTAAACTCTCCTAAACTTGAAAGCAGCATCTTATGTTGAAATAATTGCCCTCTCTGTGTAGAACACAGAGAGGGCAACATTTCAAGTATTCACTTAGTTCAGTGTGATATCAGGCACTGAAAATAGCCGACCTCCAAGCTCGCATTCGCTATTTTCAATATTTCCACCAAAATGCCCTTTTAGAAATGTCACACCCGGGGCGCCTGGTGGCCTAGTGGACCAGGCACATACCATATAGGCATTGCCATTTCGGCATCAATGCCCGTCAGCGTCGCCGGTTCGATTCCTGATCCGGGTCACTCCCTGTCTCTCCCCCATTTCCTGTCAGTCTACTGTCCTATCCAATAAAGGCAAAAAGTCCCAAAACAAATATTTTTTTTTAAAAAAGAAAAAGAAATGTCACACCCTGCCAGTGTTGTAGTGGTGATTTTTGAGCAGTGCTAAGCGCTCCCACGTCTGGCTTTGTGTGTGATCTTTTTAACTGGCGTGGCGTGCTGTTTTAATAATGTCACACGCACGCGCATGCATTTTATTTTAATGAAGTGTGATTCATTTTACTTATAGGTCTATATGAGTTTATATAAATAGTAGGAAACATGTGGGGCACCTGCTGGCCTAGCGGTCCAGGCAAGCGCATACCATATAGGCTCTGATGCCTGGCAGAGTGTTGCGGGTTCGAGTCCCGATCCCGGTGACCTTTGCTGTGTGTCATTCCCCATTTCTCTCCCGGTTTCCTGTCAGTCTACTGTCCTATCAGTAAAGGCATAAAAGCCCCCAAAATATATACGGTATATATATCGTCGTTGTCTCCAAGTTTCAAATGTGTCCGTTCTTTCGCAAAGTAAAGCCCTGCTTCATCATTCAAGGCTGTTGCACAAAAGTAGTAAAAACAGCAGATCTACAAGCATACAACGCCTCGCAATGCGAGGCGTTGTGTGCTTGTAGATCTGCTGTTTTCACTAGTTTAAATCATTTTTAAAATGATAAATGCCAAACGAACGGTTTTGGACATGCAAGGTTTTCACCCGACAACGACGATATATAATAATAATTGTGGGAAACATGTTTGTATAGGAACTGTTGTGTTGGTTCTCGTCTGTGGTCCGTACCATCTCAGTACTGTGGAGTACAATTATTGTTGTCATATCCACTCCAGCGGTCAGCAGCGGTGAGTGTGGCGTTGATAATGACATCTTGTCCAGAGCTCAACACTGGGGGGATTCGGGGGCCTGCATGGCCTCGGTCCTGCTGCTGCACCTCCAATCCACCGTCCTTTCAATCTTTTTTTTTATTTTTCTCAATCACTTTTCCTCGATCTGTTAATCAGTAGTGATCTGTCACTAGGGATGGGCATCGTCTGCGATACTTTTAATGGTATCGATTGCATGACGTCGATACTATCGGGTATTGGTTCACGTAAACGATACCTCTTTTCGATACTCTGGAAGGCACCCCTGGCCGGTCGCATCTGTAACATTTGGGATACTGAGAGTTTAATGACTGCTTTAGTAGGCTACACTCGTTACTGTGGAAAATAGCCGACAATAGCCTATAATGTTTATTATTATGATGATTATCCAACGTCTATACTCTCCGCTCCGCCACACTGTGTGATCAACATCATCTCCGCTCTACCGCAGCAGCCAGCGAGTCACCACTCTTTCCGTGTTGAAGTTAAACTTAAATAAAAAGTATCGAAAATGGTATCGAAAAGGGTATCGTATCGATTCCCATGGGTATCGAAAAAGGTATCGTATCGATTCAAAGGTGAACGATACCCATCCCTATCTGTCAGTCAGTATTGTGCTATCATTCTTATAGTGCTGCCTTTCAAAATGTGCACCATCTGCGTGGGTCCCCGCCCCCCCTCCCCACCCCCCCCCCCACATGCAGCAAAGAGTCATGACTACGCTTACATGTATTTCTATTAATAGTTCATAAATTATGCAAATCCCGGTCCAAATCCATTATGCAGATGTCCAGACCAGAGTCTCATCTCTCCTCTCGTCGGTCCGCCCTGTCTGTCTGTCTGTCTGTCTGTCTGTCTGTCTGTCTGTCTGTCTGTCTGTCTGTCTGTCTGTCTTGTGTAAGACACAAGACAAGTCTGTCACATTCTAATACTTCATCGTACGACCGCGTCGCTTTCCTAAAATAACAGATCTCCAAGGCGCGGCATAAGTCGTACGAAAGGCGAGGAGCTAATTATGGGTGTTCAGATTTAGAATCCTGATCATGAGCCTCTCTCTTTCTCACCCCGCGTTCCCGTCTCTCTAGCGCTGAGCAGAAAGGCTCTAGAATGTGCTTGGGAAAACAACATAAAACATTTTGGCAGTTGCTGTTAGGACTGTATTGTGAAGGTTGGAGAGAAGTATTGGCCAATCTGGAATCCATTATGCAGCCGAGGCGCAGTAGATGCATCACATTGAAGGCATGTCCGCTCTCCCCTGTATTTCGTCATCATAAACCCATGGTGTGTGTGTGTGTGTGTGTGTGTGTGTGTGTGTGTGTGTGTGTGTGTGTGTGTGTGTGTGTGTGTGTGTGTGTGTGTGTGCGCGTGCGCGTGTGCGTGTGCGTGTGTGTGTGTGACTGTGCACGTGTGTGCGTGAGAATTCCGCCCGGCGCCCAGACCCTCCTGGGAGAATTCACTCCACACAGCCAATGGGCTGTGTGCTTTTGAATGTCACATCTTGTCCAATAGCCAATCATGCGGAGAGTTGAGTCATTGCTTCCCATTAGCAGGACAGTCACGCACGCAAAGAAATGCACGCACGCACGCACGCGCACATACACGCACACGTACACGCACACCTCACAATGTCTATTTCTCAAATTGTCGTCATCGGGTGGAAACCTTGTATGTCCAAAACCGTTCGTTTTGTATTTATCATTTAAAAAAATTAACAAAACTTTTGGAAAATAGCCAATCTACAAGCACACAATGCCTCGCTGTGCGAGGAGTTGTGTGCTTGTAGATCGGCTATTTTCACTGGTTTTGTGCGACAGTCCTGTATGGTGAAGCAGCGCTTTACTTTACGAAAAAAGAAATACAAATTTGAAACTGGAGATACCGTACGAGGTTTCTGCCCGACAGTGACGAAATGTTACTATACTTCTGGGGACATTATAGGCCCTCACAGGTACAGTAATAACAAGTACACTCACTAACGCACGCACGCACACAAGCACGCACGTCCCACATGCACATACTCGTCATGCACGCACGAAAAACTATCTGCAGCCAATTATCTAAATCACTACAACGGAGAGTTTCCTTTGGCTGCATGCGGTCCAGAGGGAGAGAGAAGAAGCAGTTGTTGGATGGAAGAATAAAGTGTTACAGTGTGTGTGTGTGTGTGTGTGTGTGTGTGTGTGTGTGTGTGTGAGAGAACATGTGACTAGAGATGCTTTCTGAGAGACTCATTTATAGGGATGGGTATCGTTCACCTTTGAATCGATACGATACCTTTTTCGATACCTGGGAATCGATACAATACCCTTTTCGATACCATTTTCGATACTTTTTATTTAAGTTTAACTGCTCTACCACTGCTGCCGATGATGTTGATCACACAGTGTGGCGGAGCGGAGAGTATAGACGTTGGATAATCATCATAATAATAAACATTATAGGCTATTGTCGGCTATTTTCCACAGTAACGAGTGTAGCCTACTAAAGCAGTCATTAAACTCTCAGTAGCCCAACTGTTACAGATGCGACCGGCCAGGGGTGCGTTCCAGAGTATCGAAACGAGGTAACGTTCGTTTTTACGTGAACCGATACCCGATAGTATCGAGGTCATGCAATGGATACCATTAAAAGTATCGCAGACGATACCCATCCCTACTCATTTAGGCTCTTTACCTTTCCAAGAAGAAGTGGTGGTAGAAGTAAATGTTGTACAGTAATTGACTAAAATGTATTTTATACTTATACTACTGGATTATTTCAGCATTTCAATACTTCTACGCGGAGGCAAATATTGTACTTTTCTTTACTCCACTACAATGATTTCAAAACGTTAGTTACTAGTTACTCGGTTCACCGGCGCCTAACTCTGTCCCCACTAGGGGAGCACAAATCCTGGAATCTTTTTTTTTTTTTTGGCGGCGGCGCGAAGCGGCGCCGCGAAAATTGGTTATTTGCGGTTATAAAGTCGTCTAAAAGTCGACTAAAACGGGTTTCCTTTATTAAGTCATTTTCGGGTGTCTTTGGGGCTTCAGGGGAGGACCTGGATATGTTGCTTGGTGCGCACCTTTTTTTTAATAGGCTCTGACATGACCAAATAAATAGAACACTAGGTCTATGCAAGCCTTTCAGAGCTGCACATTAAATAGTTATCCTATTCAACAGTGCCATTTTTAAAAGCAATGATGAATAGATGGAGAACTATGGCAGATTGTATCAAGATATGCTGCACAGTGCACACCTCGTAGTTGCTCATGCAAGACAATATAAATAATAGCCTAGTAAAGAGAAAAGACGCCGGCGATGGCCGATCTCGTCTTTTGCACCTGATAACTGCACAGCAAGCGTTTTATTGGAGCTACAAGCTCTGCTCCCACAACGTGAAAGCCTTGTGATGCGACATAAACCAGCATGAGAGAGACAGACAGAGAGACAGACATATGAGATGCTCTACTCACATAATACTGTATGCTGCTGGCTGCGGAGATTCCGAGAGGTTAACGTGCCGTATTTCCAAAGTGTGTTCTTGTTTAAGTCACAGCATGGTTTAAATATCCTATCGTAAATATGAACTGTGGCTATAATATGTTGTTTTTAATCCACGTGGGTCCGTGTTTACTTAGTTACACTAGAGTTTCGAGTGTCATGGCAGCTGGGTTAAGACGGACTTCCTCTAAAATCGGATTTCAAAATAAGAGAAATAAGAGTCACTTGTAATGATTAGTCAACACACTACTTTTATTTTTAGGTCTACTTAACTCATACAGTGCCTATCCCGAACTAGTCCGGGATATTCGGGATCAAAAACAATTTGCTATTTTACTTACCCCGAGCTGCTTGGAGCAACGTGGGTGGTCCCGGCTCGCCCAGCGCTAGCCAACGAGCTACGCTAGATGCTCCGACGATTTATTCCATTGAAAATGGTTTAAAATAAAGTTTAGACCCCCCCCCCAATGTTCACCCAATGTTCATTGTAAGCGGCGCGACGTATTCCAGGGTGCCTATCCCGAACTAGTCCGGGATATTTAATGAAATGGAATAAAATGATAAGAGGCCTTCTGAAGCCTGGCTTGATTTTTGTAGCTACTAGCCGAAAGCTAACAACGTCCCGGCCGGACGTTATTTGCGAACGAAATCGCCAATCTCCGCCTAATCCAATGAAAGACCGCATCTTTGGAGGCTTGTATCTCTGGATTGTGTGCTCTGGAAGCGGCGCGAGGTTTATTTACGGCGAAATCGCCCAAAAATGATCTTTTAGATGACAAAATGGGAATAGCCATTCTGTTAGCATCTTCATCCGGGACATTTCCATGCCGTGCATGAACGTGAGCACGTGAGGTCCTGGAAGGTTAGGTCCTGGAAGCTAAAGCGCTCGCCTATGAGAGATGCGCTGGCATTCTTTGGCCCCTAGAGGGCGCTGGCACTCAATGAGTTAAAGGACGTACGTGTTAACGTGCAGTAAGTGACGCCAGAGCTAGGGTCTGACGCTAAATAAATAATTAAATAAGTACGCAAAAGCACTTCACGTTGTTTGATCGGCACGCAATATTCCTGCGGGGGGGGGTGGGGGCGGCAGATCTGGGGGAGCCGTTGCTCCCCTTGGCTCCATTGAATAGGCGCCAGTGACTCGGTTCACTAGTTCAAATACGGTGTAGGAAACACATCGCTAGTGTAACAGCAGGGAAAAGAGTTCTCCACACACTAGCAGCACTGTTTCACAATACAGATCTGTCTCTCTCAGGTATTGTGGTGTCAGAAATGTATAGATTGCCAAATATATGTTTGGCCTTCAGGTCAAACTCATTTGAAGGTCTCACTGTGTTAAAGGAGCTATAGTCAACTTTTTCTTGAAAAACGGACGCTAAAATAAAAATAATGTCGAAAATATTTTATACATTTTTTTAAGCCTTATCAATCCATATAAAAGAATAGAAGGGGGATATAAACAAAGTCAGCCTGACAATGGCCAAAATGATAATTTTATCATTATTTTACGCTTTTTGTGGTCATTTTTGAATAGAAACACACATATATGAAGCTTAATCCTTTTTATAAAATATTTTCAACATTATTTTTATTTTAGCGTCCATTTTTCAAGAAAAAAGTTTACTACAGGTATATCTCCTTTAATTACAACTCTACTCAACTACAGCGGTCCATCTTAACAGCTGAGCTGTCTCCCTGACCAGGGACGTGCTGGCCATTGGGAAAAGCGGGACAACTCCCGAACGGCCGGTTCATTCCTGGCCGGTCCAGGCCGGCCATTAGGAAAACATTTAAAATAAAATGTCGGCCTTCGTTCCATTTTGGGGGCTGGGCAACAAAGTAAATCGTCACTGTCAGGCAGAAACCTTATATCTCCAAGTTTCAAATTTGTAATTTTTTTCGCAAAGCAAAGCCCTGCTTCATACAATGCCGTCGCACAAAAGTAGTGAAAACAGCAGATCTACAACGCCTCGCGGTGCGAGGCGTTGTGTGCTTGTAGATCGGCTGTTTTCACTAGTTTAAATCATTTTTAAAATGATAAATACAAAACAAACGGTTTTGGACGTACAAGGTTTCCACCCAACAACAACGAAATATAACTCATGTAATTGGCCCACTGGCTTGTCACTTGTCATGATCTGAAATGGCAAATCTTTGAGTAGCAGCAGCGCTATAGAGAGAGATCTCTCTCTATCTCTGTTAGAATGGACTATAAGAACTGTCTGAAAATGGGACTGAGGAGGGTTGTGCACCGAGAGGGCTGCTCCTCATGATCTGTAATGCAGGGGTTTTCAAAGTGGGTGACGGGGCACCCTGGGGTGCCGCGACGGCAGTCCAGGGGTGCCGCGAGATAATTTGATAATATTTGGAATTTATTTGGACACTTAAAAAATATTTAGTATCATTTTAAACTTGAAGTTATTTTCAGTTAAAAATGGATATTATCTCAACGTTTTCCTCGCAACATAATCGCTGAAATATGGCATAAATATAAGGTGCTGGGAGTGAAAATTATGAATATAATGTAGCGCTACTTCGGATGAAAATAACATTCATAGGGGTGGCCCTGAGCCAAAAAAGTTTGGAAACCCCTGCTCTAATGCTGGGACTCTGCTCAACTTTTAGATTTTTAAATAAAACTTTGTCAATCCTTCATCCTTGTGGAACATTAATGTCTCTCTGTCTCAGGTGCTTTAAGCTCTGTATAATGTGGACGTGTCTCTCTGTTTCTCTGTCTCTCTGTCTCAGGTGCTGGGCACGCCGTCTGAAGACTCCTGGCCTGGAGTTCACTCCCTGCCTCACTTCAAACCAGGTGAGACCCTCGTCTGTCCCTGTTAGTCCTGTGCAACATTAATTCCTCTGATCAGGTGCTTTAATCTGCCCCAGAGTTCCAGTGTGAAGCAGGCCAGATTGCCAGCCAGATGCCCACATGGTGCCACCTAGGCCGGCCAACTAGCAGAAATTCAAATATGAGACACCCAGGCAAGGCGTCCAGTATTGAAAGAAATAATAAAAAATAAAAATCCCAGAAAAAAAAATCAAATCTCACTGTATATAATTAGGTAACAAGGCTATTTTTGTCAAAGAGATTTGGTGTAGACAGAAAAAACGTTGGTTTACAACCTGTATAATACTAGTAAGACGCCTCAGGGCGACAAGCGACCTTGCCCTAAAGGGCGAGGTTGCGCCATCTTTTGGCCATCTGGCCAGTGAAGTATATCGGACCAGTTACCCATATATGGAGACCCCTGGTACCCATATATGGAGATCAATGTACTGTATATGGAGATATGCTGTGAGAGCCCAAACATGCTTACTCAGTTATTCATTATGTGAAAGTCCTATGACGTCTATGACATCTGACATCATACATACAATCCCTTTTATGCCCATACATGGAGATCCCTGTCTGTGTGTTATGTGGCCGATGTGGCCTCCATATATGGGCATTCCCATATGAGGTCCTGTTAGATATGGGCTTAACTCATATTATGCCATAAACGTACTATACGTCTTTGTTCTCCAGTGCCATAAACGCACTTTACGTCTTTTTAATTAATCAAAAGTTTTATCTTTCATACCATAATTTTAATTTCAAAAAAATCGCTCCAAACGTTAGCCTAAAGCCTCCGTGACCGGAGCGCCACGACCGATTTGACTGTAGCACCGGTGAACACAGTCCGACGGGAAACCAGTATAACCGAACATTGGTTCCCGTCCACATTAGCGTTAGCTATACACGTTAGTTTATACACTTGCCGTGCTTCCCAGACGAAGTATAAGTACTCAAAAAACTCGAAAAAATAACGCGATTCCAGCCGTGCCATCCATTCGGCCATCAGAGCCCTTGATAGCGATCGCCAGGGCTCTGAAGTGTGTAGCATGTTAGCAAAAAGGCCTGGCCAAAATGTAAACAACTAGGCCCGGACCAAAAAAGAATGGACGTGTCTCTTCCTTCTTCTATTTGTCCATCAGATAGTAGGAGACCACCACCTGGTGGTTTTCAAAGGCCATAGCACTCTAGAGAACACACAGGCCCAATGACAGCATAAACATATGATGATGATCAAGACATCTTACACATGTTCTATTGAAGCCCAAATCTAATGATAGGATATATCTATATAAATATACATTTTTTCCTTTGTAAGAGGGGTAGTGTGGCTTTCGATAGAAGCATAGATTTATATATGTAATTTAAGTACAAAATATGATTTTGGCCCCCATAAAAAGGTAAAATTAAACAAAATGGATGGCACCAGTTTTGTAGATTTTTAATAAAGGGTGGCATTCAGTGGGTTTTTAATATTGATCAGGGATCTCCATATATGGGCATAAAGGGATTATGTTAGTCTTCAGGTTCCCCTGACATCACAGTGATGTCAGAGCGTGATGTCAGAGTGGCAGACCCATAGACCGTAAAAAAGCGTACACGCCCGGACGGACGGAGACATGATGTGCCGTTTTACATACTAAACTGCAGCCTTCGGTCGCAAATATATGTGTGCTATTGATTGATTCTGCAAAATCAGGAACAAAGTGTGTCCTTTTATCAGTTCAATAAGGGACAGGGTTAGGGTCGTCTTTTAGTTTCCAAAATAATGATTCAGATGAAATACTGCCATGCAGACGAGATGGGGAGGTTTGCATGCGAGATGCCTTTTGTGGTTTTTGTTTGTTTCCTCATAAAAAAAAACAAAGCCAAGAGTACTTGGCGAGGACCAACTGGGTGATAAAAATGAACCCGGAAGGCTTTCTGAGGACCCATGGGGTGATGAAATGAACCAACGGGGTGATTTATCCCATTCAAACCGAGAAAGCATCTCCTGATTTTATTGCCTTGGCTAATCAAATAATAGCAGATGTTACAAGCTCACAGCGCTGCGAGCTTGTACATCTTCTATTTTTGAACATTGTTGAACGATCTTGAATGTGTGAGAGCCGTACTTTCTATTTCTGTTTTATCTATTAGTTTGTTCATTAAGGTCCACAGAATGTGGCCTGCTTTGCCGGAAACATTGCGAAAAAAGGTTTTGGCCATTTGTATATTCACTGTCCCATTGACCTCACTGTGATGAGTCATCACTTTTCACAGTTTTGTGGGGCCGTTTTCAGCCCAAGGAATGTTTTTCGTGCGAAACAAATGCTTGCAATGGATTCAGAATCATGAAAAACCCATAGTTTGATCCTCACATGCTACTTAAAGCAGATTTTTTTCTTTTTTTGATATTTTTCTTCTCCTTTATAGTGAAGTCGATGGGACAGTGAATATACAAATGGCCATAACATTTTTCTGCAATGTTTCCGGCAGGCCTCTCATTCTCTGGACCTTAAAACGAATAGATAAAACAGAAATAAAAAGTACGACATGACATCACAGGTTCAACCCAGTTCCTTGAGCTTTTGGGCCTGTGGGTCCCCGACTAAACACATTCAAACTAAATGTAACGCCCAACTCCTACATTCCAAGTGCTTGTCAGGGTGGGGGTCCCCAGTTCAAATATGATTAATTTGGGGGGTCATGGCCTGAAAAGGTTGAGAACTACAGATTCAGAAGGTATTTGTAAAATGGGCCTCAGATCTCAATGGGTTACTAGAGAGCATGAACAGAGCTGATATGAAGAGCAGCTCAGTTTTATGGGTTCCAACGTCTGTGGAATAGAAGACTCCCACCGTCACAATAACATCCTGACCGTGCACGTCACATGCACACATGCCTCTGATCTCATCCCACACACGCAAACGTGCGCACATGTGTGTGTGTGTGTGTGTCGGGACTATATCTCCACAAGTATGGTTGAATTTGAGAATCAGACATGTATTTATGTGTCTTCACGTGGACTGGGCATCTGGCATAGCGGGCATTTTTTAAACCAAATATTTTATTTTGCCCCTGTTGTAGGATAGTTATGGTCATATTTGGGCTGGGCGGCCACAAAGTGGAGAGGGCCAATTCCTCAGTAGCACAGGTCCAGAGAAACACACACACACACACACACACACACACACACACACACACACACACGCACACGCACACGCACACACACACACACACACACACACACACACACACACACACACAGACACACACAGACACACACACACACGCACACACAGAGCGAGCACAGCTGTCCTGCACAGCGTGTGAGAGACACTAACAAGAGCCAACTGCAGCCATGGCCACAGGATGTGAGATTAGCTGTTTTTGAGTGTGTGGAGATAAGATGTGTGCGTGCGTGCGTGCGTGCGTGCGTGCGTGCGTGCGTGCGTGCGTGCGTGCGTGCGTGCGTGCGTGCTGTGTGTGTGTGTGTGTGTGTGTGTGCGTGTGTGTCTAGGTGTGTGTGACAGTGTGTGATCGTGACTGTGTATCACACCAGTTACTCACCTAATTGGTCACCAGAGATGGATGTCTGCTTCTCATGGCTTTGTCACGCCACATTGACCCCCTCCCCCCTCTCCCCCTCAACAAGCCCCCCTTTATCCTCCCATAACCACCCCCACCACCCTGTCATGCCCATGTGTTGTAAGCTTGTAGATCTACTATTATTGACATTTTTGCAGGCAGTTAGTCTATTCATTATTTTGATTGCAATTTGAAAAGCAGTCAGCAGGTGGCAGTATTGTCTCGTCCATGGTGTGACTGTGAACGCTTCACCCTCCCTCTGAGCTGTACTGGGTCTTCTGTATTTTTATTGCTTAAGAACTCTGCCTGTTCTTTTCTGGGCCAGATATTATTTACAAGAATCTAGAGTTCTTTCACTGCTGTGTTCACAACACCACCACGAACCTTTAGACTTCAAACACCACACGCACAATGTGATTTTGGAGTTTAGTCTTGGCCTGGCTGGTGAGTGCGACCAGGGGCGTCACAAGGGGTAGGAAAGTGGGACTGAGTTACTAGGGCCCAAGGTGGTGGAGGGGCCTTAATTATTTTATAATTTAGCTATTGAAAAATAGCAGATATACAAGCTCACAGCGCGGCACCGAGTGCTGCGCTGCGAGCTTGTAGATCTGCTATTTTTTTTTAAAGTGTGTGCAAATCTTTGAATATATGTATTTTTTAAAGGAACATTTGTAACTCAAAGTCCCTGGAACTCAATATTTTGAGATGGAGGTCCATGGCCAATACATGAAAAGGTTTGAGCTCCACTGACATCGAAACATAGGTTTTTCAAAAAACCTTAGAAGGATTTTCATGATTTTTCAAAAATAGCAGATCTACAAGCTTGTGAGCTTGTATATCTGCTATTTTTCAATAGTTAAAGCACAGGGGCCCCACAGTGAATCTTTGTACCCAGGGCCCAGAATTTGGTGCGACACCCCTGAGTGCGACGAGGTCTGCTATGTGCTTGCAGTTTATGTGGGGCAGAGGAAAGTGACTAGGTACGTTTCATAGCTGTCGCGGAGAAACCTCTCATGCCCATATTTTAACGTTTTGCTTTTTAAAAAACGTTGTAAAACTAACAGCCTAGTTCATCATAGTACAGCGTCACACAAAAGTTTCAAATGTAGCAGCTCTAAAACTCTACTTTGAATCCTGAAACTGTTTTGGACATATGAGGTTTCACACTCGACAGGGATGATGTACTCAAGTTAAATATATACAATGTAGAGGTGCATTTTTCCATTTCATACTTTTTACTCCAGTACAATTATTGGAAAACGGTAGGTTCCGTACGGAACCATTGTTTACTTAGATATGGAAGGATGACCTCCCACTTGGGTAATGACGCCCCCTGGCGATCATTCAGAGAAACTACTTCAGCTCCCGTACTAACGTAGGTAGGAAGGGCCTGTCACTCAAACCGGAGTGACCCGCCTCCAGGCTATATAAGCCCCCGGAGGCGGAAGTAACATCCTCTTAATACCACTCTCTGCCACATTCAGTGAAACAGAGGGGCATTACGTGGGAGGTCATCCTTCCATATCTAAGTAAACAATGGTTCCGTACGGAACCTACCGTTTACTGTCAATATTCCAGGATGACCTCCCACTTGGGATTCTTAAACTCCCCTCTAAGCCACAACCTACTCTCATACCCCCACACACCCCTCATACGGGTGAGCACAGCCCAAACGGGCGTGACCCATCACCCAGAAGGTCCCAGGCCCACCGGACCTGGGTGTGAAGGCATGAGAAAATAAGGACCCTGACAGACCGAAGTCCGCCTCAATCAACTAAATGAAAAGGACAAGTCCGCCTTATAAGTAAGACACACTATATAAGGAAAACACAGGGTCCCCCCCAAAATACCCCAGGTGGCTACATGCCCACCTGTGGGAGGGGAAGATCCGACTCCTCTATGACGTAGAGGAGGCAACTGCACCCAGAACCGAATGCGCTAGCGAAGAGGATTCGATATCCAGGTGATAGTAGGCTGCAAAGGTAGAAGGCGAAGACCAATTCGCCGAAACACAAATCTCCTGAACGGAGACTCCCTTTGCCAGTGCCCACGAAGTAGCCACACCTCTAGTGCTATGGGCTTTAAGTGCCGCCGGCACTTCCACACCCGCACTAGAGTAAGCCAGCCTAATAGCATCCACAATCCACCTCGAAAGAGTGGGTCTAGACACCGGCTTTCTGACAAGAACATTGCCCATTTCCACGAAGAGCTGAGAAGAAGCTCTAGAACCAGCAGTCCTGTCACAGTAGGCCTTCAATGCCCTGACAGGACAAAGGCAATTCAGCCGTTCATCCTCCACCGAGACAAACGGAGGAGGATGAAAAGCCAAAAGAACAACAGGCTCCTTAGGAACCACCATGTTCTTAGGAACAAACTTAAGATGAGGCTTGAGCAACACCTTGAGATCATTGTTCATAAACTGCATGCACTCCGCAGACACCGAGAGAGCTTGCAGGTCACCAACTCTTTTAGCCGTGGCCAAAGCCAGCAAAAGAGCCGTCTTGAAACTCAAAAGTTTCAAAGGCATCCCTACAAGCGGCTCAAAGGGAGCCCGACATAGGCCCCCTAGAACCACCTGCAGATCCCAAACTGGGAACAAAGACCTAGTCACCGGCCTCAAACGTTCAACTCCTTGCATGAACTTGATGACCTCCGGGACTTTAGAAGGTGCCTTGCCCGCCACCCCCAGGTGACAGGCATTAATAACCGCCAAATACCCCCTAAGGGTAGAAAATGCAAGACCACTTCTCAAGCGGTCCTGCATAAATTCCAGAATTTCCTGGGCTGACGCCACATGGGCCACCACCGGTGGAACACGCGACTCACACCAGTCCTCAAAGGCATTCCACCTTCCATCATAAGACGCCCTCGTAGAAGGCGCCTTAGCACTCTGAATGGTAGCAACCACTTCAGAAGAAAAACCAGCCGCCAGCAGGTTTAACCTTTCACGTGCCAAACCCACAGGTCTAGGACCTGCAGGTCTTGGTGGAAGATCTCCCCCCTAGCCTGACTCAACAGATCCCTGCACTGAGGCAGCTGCCAACCCGGTTCGCAAAGGAGAGGGGCGATCGCCGACCTCCACGTGCCCTTGTAGGGAGCCACCAGGAGCATCTCCAGACCGAACCTCCTGACTCTCTCCAGAGTGGGTCGGATTAAGTCGAAGGGGGGAAACGCGTACAGTAGACCTCTCGGCCACGTGTGCGCTAAGGCGTCCAACCCCAAGGGAGGACTGCCCTTCACCGCGAAGAACAACGGACACTTCGTATTCTCCGCTGACGCAAACAGGTCCGCCACTGGCTGACCGAACTTGCGAAAAATCTGGTTCGCCACCCTGGGGTGGAGAGACCAATCCTCGTAGCGAGAACCTCCCCTGGACAGGAGATCTGCTCCGCTGTTGAGGAGACCTGGGACGTGTAAGGCCCTGATCGACTTGAGGCGCGACAAGCACCAAACCGTCAATTCTCGAGCCAGACGGTCCAGTGGCAACGACGACAGGCCCCCCTGTTTGTTGACATAAAACATGGCCGTCGTATTGTCTGTCCTGACCAGGACGTGACAATGCAAAATCCAAGGCTCGAAATGCTTGAGCGCCAGGAGTATAGCCATCAACTCCAAATAGTTGATGTGACGACCCCTCATCTCCAGAGGCCAAAGCCCCTGCGCTGTGCGCCCCTCGAAAGTGGCTCCCCATCCACTGAGACTGGCGTCTGTCGCGATCGACTTGCGGGAAACCACCTCGCCAATCGAGACTCCGCTGGTGAGGAACCCCTCCACCAGCCACGGAGACAGGGCGATCGCGCAGGAAGGGGAAACCGTAACCTTCTTGTACTTCAAGGAGGGCGGGATCCCGAGGGATAACATCCATCTTTGAAAAGGTCTCATATGAAACCTGCCCAAACGCAACAGATATACTGCGGAAGCCATCATTCCCGTCAGTACCATGCAACTCCTGTAAGTGACCTCCTGGTCCACTTGAAAGGAGTCGAGACATTCCCGAAACCTGTCCACCCTCTCCTCTGAGAGACGGGCCGACATGTCGGATGAGTCCAGAAGGACCCCAATGAATGTAAGACGACTTGCTGGAGTCAGCATGCTCTTGCCGTGGTTGACTATGAAACCTAAGGCCTTCAGGTGAGCCAAAACCACTTGTGTGTGACGCGCCACTTCGTGGGCGGAGCTCGCTGAAATCATCCAATCGTCGATGTACGTCGCCAACCTGACGCCCTGCTGTCTCAGCGGGGCGATGGCTGCTTCGGTCACTTTCACGAAAACCCTCGGGCTCAGTGACAGACCGAAAGGGAGTACTGTGTACTCGTACAGGCGACCCTCGAAGGCGAACCGTAGGAATTTCCTGTGTGGGGGATAAATCTGGACGTGCTGATAAGCATCCTTCAGATCCACTGAACAGTGGAAATCCCCTTGCCTGACCGACCGTAACATGGTGGGTACAGTTAGCATCCTGAAAACGTATTTCTTCAGGTACACGTTTAGTGCCTTTAGGTCCAGGATGGGACGTAGCCCCCCCCCCTTTTTGGGCACCAGGAAATAACGGCTCCAAAATCCCATGCGGGATTGGGTCCTGTCCAGCTCCACTATAGCACCCTTGCTTAGCAAGGAGCTGATCTCTTCTCTCAAAAGATTTGCTTTTAAACCACGCGCCCTGGTATGAATAACCCTGCTCGAAAGCGGGGGTATGTCTGCGAACTGTAACCTGTAACCCCTGGTTATCGTTCGAAATACCCAATGGCTCGGGTTGCATAACTTCCACTGGCGCGCGCAGCGTGCTAGCGTGTTTTGAGCGAGAGAAACCCCACCACTGTGCTTCCGTGACGGCGGAGCTTTTTTGGCGGCCGGACCGGAAGTGGGGAACCTGCGTATCCGTATCCGGAACGACCGGATGCGGAGCGCAAGGGTTCAATAGGCCGCATGGCGGAAACACCTTCTGGTTGTACCGCTTGACTAGCGGAGCTATTTTGCGGCGGGACCGGAAGTGGGGAACCTGCGTATCCGTATCCGGAACACCCGGATGCGGAGCGCAGGGGTTCAATAGGCCGCAAGGCGGGAACACCTTCTGATTGTACCGCTTGACTAGCGGAGCTTTTTTGCGGCCGGACCGGAAGCGGGGAGCTAGCGAATCCGTATCCGGTGAAACCGGAAGCGTTCGGTTTTCGCTCGATAGAGCAACAGGAAGAGCAAAGCGATTCGACTGATAAACAGACTCGCCCACAACTAAAGCATTCTCCCCTGACAGGAGAGGAACTTTTACGTTTAATACCTGCTCTAAGGCCTTTATGCTTGTCCCTTGACCCGGGCTCATAGTAGGCCGACAGAATTTCTGACTCAAGGTTAAATTCATAGCATCGCTCACGCGAGGGAAAATCCACTCGCGCGCATGAGGAACCACATAATTGTTTGACGTTAACATTACTGGTTGCTGATAAAACCTGTGACTGATTAAAGAGTCCTGACGGGACTCCATCATTCTTACAGGAGGCATGCATAAAGGAGTCATATTGTCGACGCGAGGGATATTCCACTCGCGCGCTTGAGGAACCACATAAATGTTTGACATTAACATTACTGGTTGCTGATAAAACCTGTGATTGATTAACGAGTCCTGACAGGACTTCATCATTACTACAGGAGGCATGCATTTATCTTAGCCCCTGTCCTAAGGCCTTTATGTTTGTCCCTTGACGAGGGCTCATTAGTAGGCCGGCAGAATTTTGTGACTCATTGTTAATTCATTGCATTGACCACGCGAGGGATATTCTCCTCGCGTGTACGGGGAACCATCTAAATGTTTGACATAACATTACTGGTTGCTGATAAAACCTGTGATTGACTACAGAGTCCTGACAGGACTACATCAATTTTACAGGAGGCATGCAAGATGGAGTCGTCTGTGCAATAGAGTTGGACAGAAACAGACTTGTTCTTTCAACAGATTTATCTGGGACACAAGAGGCATATACATTGACATTCTCATCTTCATTTCCCCGACGCGGGGAAGGCCTTTATGATTGTCCCTTGACGAGGGCTCATTAGTAGGCCGGCAGAATTTTGTGACTCATTGTTAATTCATTGCATTAACCACGCGAGGGATATTCTCCTCGCGTGTAAGGGGAACCATCTAAATGTTTGACATAACATTACTGGTTGCTGACAAAACCTGTGATTGACAAAGGAGTCCTGACAGGACTACATCAATTTTACAGGAGGCATGCAAGATGGAGTCATCTGCGCAATAGAGTTGGACAGAAACAGACTTTGTTCTTTCAACAGATTTATCTGGGACACAAGAGGCATATTCATTGACATTCTCATTTTTATTTCCCCCGACGCGGGGAAAATAAACGTCCTCGTTTGGGGGGAGGGGAACCGGGTGACACCACGGACCCCTGCCCCAACACAATCCCCCTCTACAATGTCCGCAACTAAAGCATTCTCCCCTGACAGGGGAGGAACTTTTACGTTTAATACCTGCGCTATGGCCTTCCTGCTTGTCCCGTGACGAGGGCTCATAGTAGGCCGACAGAATTAGTGACTCATCGTTAAATTCATTGCATTGTTCACGCGAGGGATATTCCCCTCGCGTGTAAGAGGAACCATATAAATGTTTGACATTAACAATACTGGTTGCTGATAAAACCCGTGATTGATTAAAAAGTCCTGACAGGACTTTCAATACTTTTACAGGAGTCATGCAAGATGGAGTCATCTGTGCTAGTGCAATAGAGTTGGACAGAAACAGACTTTGTTCTTTCAACAGATCTATCTGGGACACAGGAGGCATATACATCGACATTCTCATTTTCATTTCCCCGACGCGGGGTACAGAAAATAAACGTCGTGCCCACCACTCTATACTGGGGTCTGACAGAACCCAGAAAAGATTGTGCTTGTGTAACTTCCATGAGGATTGTAGCGCTTTAGTGAATCCAACATCTCCGTTGCAGAAAACCAACGTCCTCTGCCATCGCTCCACCCGCTCCACCCGCCTGACTGGCGGGTGGAGGGGCAGTTGAAGTGCTGGCGCCGCAGGGGCCTTACCTTTCACTGTAAAGACAGGGCGAGAGCCATCCTCCTCCGCCATGTCCTCCTCCTTCTCGTCCTCAGAGTATCCTGAGTACGAACCCTAGCTCTGACTGGAGCTCAGGTCTGATTCGCGCCTGAAGGATCGGACTGCTTTGTTAAAGTTCACGTCGAAGGGGACGTCCCCGACGGTCACATCACAACGCTACTCTTTAGGCACCGCGCCCGTAGGAGAAATGGTCACCGGAGGGATATTGTTAGACTTCTTAGTCACCTTCCTCGCGGTAACTCCGCCAGACCCGCCAGCTCCAGTGACAGTGGAGCTAGCTGCGGTCGGCTGCACGGCAGGCGGTGTCTCACGTCGCTTGGCGCCATCTTGACCAAGGCGCGCTGCTGAACAAGCGGTGCCCCGGACGGCAGCGCCGCACCTTGACTATCGGTGCGGGCCGCCTGGGGCGGACAGCCTGGGCTGTAGGATCCAGAGCGTTGAGCCCTCCTGGTGGAGCGCAGGCTCCGAGGCCTGCCCTAGCCAGGTGGAACCGATGTACCATAGCGAAGCAGTGTAGTTAACGTTAACAAGGAAGCTGTCGAGCAACGAGCTAACGGCTAATGCTAGGCCAAACTTGGTTCAGGCAGAAACATACATTCCCTCGGCAGAAAGGCAAGAGGGACCATAGCGAAACACGTAGCTAACGTTAACAAGGAAGCTGTCGAGCAACGAGCTAACGGCTAATGCTAGGCCACGCTTGGTTCAGGCAGAGGCCTTAACAAGCTAACAGCAGAACAAACATACATTCCCTCGGCAGAAAGCAAGAGGGTTCATAGCGAAGCAGTGTAGCTAACGTTAACAAAGGAAGCTGACGAGCTAACAAGCTAACGGCTAAAGCTAGGCCACGCTTGATTCGGGCAGGGCCTGAACAAGCGGTAAGCAGTGTAGCTAACGTTAACAAAGAGCAGACGAGCTAACAAGCTAACGGCTAATGCTATGCCACGCTTGGTTCGGGCAGAGGCCTGAACAAGCGGTAAACTTCTTTGTTAAAGCAGTAGAAAACCGTCGGTTTAAGACGGGACAAGAATAAATATTCTTAAGTACGGGTTTAATTCAACACTCGCCGGTGGGCGACTCCAATGCCACCGCTTTAGGCTAATGCGCGAAGAATAATAATACAAAGGCTGAGTTTCAACTTATCTGAATGTGATATCGCAGAGAGTGAAAAGAGGATGTTACTTCCGCCTCCGGGGGCTTATATAGCCTGGAGGCGGGTCACTCCGGTTTGAGTGACAGGCCCTTCCTACCTACGTTAGTACGGGAGCTGAAGTAGTTTCTCTGAATGATCGCCAGGGGGCGTCATTACCCAAGTGGGAGGTCATCCTGGAATATTGACAGTAAACCTCTGTTACTAGTTGCTATGCATTTAGATTATGATTACAAAACATCAATTAACCAATTAAGCTCTATAGTTATACTTTCAAAACACATCGCAACACACTGTGAGCTTGTAGATTGGCTATTTTTGAAAAAAGTTTAACTTTTTGGTAC
>NC_137811.1:25050219-25075219 GCF_963921795.1 Nannobrachium achirus
CACAAAAAAATGGAGGGGATTCACTCGCGACCAATACAAACCGGTCAGTGTGTTAGAGATTCATACAGTTTGACATGATGTTTTTGGTCTCTCTCTCTCCTTCACAGATCGTTTTACGGTGTACAGCGCCAAGAAGCTCAGACAAGCCTGGAATAAGTAAGTAATGATAATAACAATAAGTAAGCAATAATAATAATAATAATGAGTACACTTCTCCTGGCATCTTACAGGTCACTAGTAGTGAACTGGTTCTCAAAGTGGAGTCCGGTGGAGAATGGTTGAGAACCAGAGCGCTACTATAGCGCCGTGTGCATGTTGTTGATGTACCTGCAGGAATTCCACTACGCTGGCGTCTGTCTGTCTGTCTTTGTGCGTGCGTGCGTGCGTGCGTGCGTGCGTGCGTGCGTGCGTGCGTGTGCGTGCGTGCGTGTGTGAGAGAGAGAGAGAGGGAAAGTGAGTGAGTGTGTGTCACTGTCTGTGCATGTATGAGCCAATGTTGGGGTCAGAGGGCCTTTCTTTCTTTTCTTTTTGCTGACGCGAACGTTTTATGAACTTCCTGTCCTTGAAAGGAAGTTCTTATGGGAAAGCTGGTTCCTCCTCCCTCCCTCCCTCCCTCCCTCCCTCCGCTCTCTCAGAGGGGGAGGGGTCACCTCTGTAACCCCCCCTCGGGCGCTGACTGACTGTCTGTCTGTCTGTCTGTCTGTCTGTCTGTCTGTCTGCATACATACTGAACAATCACGTTAAAGTTCTCAGTGATGTCAGTTGTTGTTATGAGATGAACCCATTGACAGTAGGCCTGCTTTATCTATTGAAAAATAGCAGATATAGATCTGCTAGTTTTGAAAAATCGTGAGCATTTGTGCAAGACTATTTTTTTACCCGATCTTCTAAATGTCATCTAAATCCTTCTTCTGAATCAGTGGTTCTCAAACCTCTTCATGCGAAATGGAACCCCAAAATCACATGCATTTGGCCGCGGACCCCCATCTCAAAATATGTTGTTTCAGGGACCCCCCAGAAGCAAATATTTGAGTTACAAATGTTCGCTTTTAAAAAGATACAGTATATTCAAAGAAATCTTTTTTTTTTTTTTCAAAAATAGCACATCTACAAGCTCACAGCGCGGCACTCGGTGCCGCGCTGTGAGCTTGTATATCTGCTAATTTTCAATAGTTAAAGCATTACATAATTAAATGGGTTAAAGAGTTCAAGAGTCTTTCATAAAATACACTCTGATGGTCTTCACAGATATTTCATAAAAGCAAAGATTAAAGCCTCACGCTGCAATGTCTCAACTTGGTTGTGCTGTATGTATGAACAGCAGGAACATCATATAATTCAACATGTTGTGGGAATTGTTTAGGAGACACAGCGCTGGTTTGTGTGGGCTTTGCAATCAAATTCAGCAGATCCACAAGTTCGAAGCGCGTCGCGTTTGGAGCTTGCCGATCTGCTACTTGTGATGCTTTGGTGCGATGTTGTAGTACAGAAGACCAAAATGTCACTATGTGAAAGTGGTCCCATCCTCCTAACCATCAGGAGCTCTGTTAGTACAGCTCCCTTGGAGCAGTTGGCTCAGGGGCACTGCCAGTGGCGTCAGTTCAGCAAAAGCTAGGGTACGGCAAAGATGGGAGTCCTCATGGAAAAGAGGCATTACATTTTGGATAACACGGTTCTATTGTGAAAATAGCCGATCTACATGCTCACAACGCCTCGCGCTGCGAGGCGTTGTGAGCATGTAGATCGGCTATTTTCACAATGTCTGAAAAACAAAATATGTATAGTTTTTTTCAGTTTTTCCCCCAGGTTTCTACGGTGTCTTGGGCTGGATATGGCAGCCTGAAATGGTTGTTAGTAAGCGTGCCACAATTAACAATAATGCATTGCACCTGTGCAGCTGACCTGCGGAAGCTGGGAATATACCATTTTGTCAAGCTGGGGAGAATACAAGTGTGGAGAATATAATCATAATACCTTGTTAAAGTGACCATTTTGTTAAATTTAGCATTTCTAGTTATTTTACTGTAATTTAACAACATAATAGACAAAAAGACATTCATGGTTTTATATTTAAAAGTAACTTTTATTCTCCCCCCTGGACCCAGGGTATGGCAGCTGCTTACCGCTGCCATACCCAGTTGACGCCCCTGGGCACTGCTGATTTCCAGACGGCTCTCTCTAGCCTACCCTAGCTGTGCGCGCAAACGGTGCGTTATTATTATAAAAACGGGCAACAGCCTGCGGCATCACCCACATCTGGAGGGGCGGGCACTGTGGCAGGTGGACACACAAGTGGAACGAAGACCCTCACAGATGCCCTGTTCCCCATGAATGGCGAGCGCCGCGGGGTGAACATTAGTCACGGCGAGGGTCATCCCATGGCGTGGAAGCGACCCTGCACTCTTAACCCATTTAGGCCTGAACACAATATGACGCAATGTTTTATGCTTTAAATATTAAAAAATAGCAGATATACAAGCTCACAGCGCGGCACCGAGTGCCGCGCTGCGAGCTTGTAGATCTGCTATTTTTGAAAAATCGTGAAAATTTGAATTTTGACCCGATTCTATAAGTGTCTTTTGAATCCTTCTAAAGTTTTTTTGAAAAACCTATGTTTCTATGTCAGCAATCTGGCCAGCCATCGTCAAAGAAAAGGTCCTTTTCACTTAACTGGAGCTCAGTTAGTCTGTTCTTGAGACACTACTATGTCAGTGGTTCTCAAACCTTTTCATGTGAAGGACCCCAAAAATTATATGAATTTGGCCACGGACCCGTATCTCAAAATATTTAGTTCCAGGGACCACCCAGAAGCAAAATTTGAGTTACAAACGTTCGCTTTGAAAATACATTACATATATTCAAAGATTTGCACACATTTTCCCGACTTTTTCAAAAATAGCAGATCTACAAGCTCGCAGCGCGGCACTCGGTGCCGCGCTGTGAGCTTGTATATCTGCTATTTTTCAATAGTTAAAGCATAAAATATTGCGTCATAATGTGTTCAGGCCTAAATGGGTTAACCCATTTAGGTCTAGAATTATTGAATGCTTTAACTATTGAAAAATAGCAGATATGATTTATGCTTAGTTTGCATGCCACCGCCGCAGAGCATCTCCTATTATTGAAAAATCGTGAAAATGTGTGCACATTTTTCAATATGTATTTTTCAAAGCAAACTTTTGTAACTCAAATCTCTGGGGGGTCCCTGGAACAACATATTTTGAGATGGGGGGTCTGCGGCCAAATAAATGTAATTTTTGGGGTCCTTGACATGAAAACGTTTGAGAACCTCTGATTCAGAGGAAGGATTTAGAAGTCGGGTCTAAGTTCGGGGTCAAAGGTATTCAAAGGCTTGCGCACATTTTCACGATTTAAAAAAAATAGCAGGTCTACAAGCGCTGCGAGCTTGTATATCTGCTATTTTTCAATAGTTAAAGCATAAAATAGTGGTTAAAGTGGTTGAAATCTAACGCGACTCGGGGCGCGTTCCGGGGTCTTTGAGGGTTAAATATCGAGATAAGAGGTTTCTGTGTGTGTGTGTGTGTGTGTGTGTGTGTGTGTGTGTGTGTGTGTGTGTGTGTGTGTGTGTGTGTGTGTGTGTGTGTGTGTGTGTGTGTGCGTGTGTGTGTGCGTGAGCGTGCGCGTGCGCGTGCACGTGCGCATACAGTGTGCGGCGGACAGTGAGAGAGCCGGTCAGTCAGTCAGTGGTTCCTGTCGTACCAGACAGAGGCCCGCTTGACAGTGGAGACACAGCAGAGCCTCAGTAACAGGCTGACTGACAGACAGATGGACGGGCCGCTCCGGTGCGGGTCGCTCTCCCATGCCCTCCGTATCTGACCCCACCCCTGCCCTCCCCTGTCCCCTGTGCCCCGCGGGGCGGGGATGCCAACGGGCTGCCCCGTTCACACGACTCTCCCCCTGCCCGTCTGTCTGTCTGTCTGTCTGTCTGTCTGTCTGTCTGTCTGTCTGTCTGTCTCGGTTGGTGGAATTATTTTTTCTTAAGTAAAAGTAGCAATACAGACACAATGTTACAAGTTATGTATTCAAACTTGGAATTGAGTAAAAAGTGCAAAAGTGCTGGCATAAAAATAAACTTAAAGTACCAGAAGTAAAGATGCTCACTCTGTGAATAACCACGATTATTATATTTTTTTCTTTTCAAAGGTTTGCCAAATCTGTCATAAATGGTCTTTCGAAAAACAGCCATTGCAATGAGTTGCTGTAATAATCAAAATCTACAGAGTAACTTGAAACTACAGTTTCTTTTGCAATATTTGTCTCTTGAGTTGAACTATGAACTAAATGAAAATGTATGGACAAACTCAAGTGACGGGGGGGAAAAAAGTACCTCAAAAACTGTACTTGAGTATAAAACGTACTCAGTTACTTTCCACCACTGGCCTGTACGTGCGTGTGTGCGTGTGTGCGTGCGCGTGCGTGTCCTGGTCGGCGCTGTGTTCCCTGGCACAGCTCCAGTCCATGAGGAAATAAATATGTGAAGAAAGAGACGGAGCAGGAATGTTAACGACCGCCGCGTCTCCGCGGATCCTTTTATCGCGTGCCAGCCGGCGATGGGGCTGATATGGACACATACATACGCTCACTTTGTCCCCGCTTGCTTACAGAGCTGCCCTGCTCGGACCCGTTTCATCCAACTTCCGCTCTTTCCCCCCCACCTCCTCCTCCTCTCTCTCTCTCTCAGCGAGACCTTCTGTCATTCTTTGCCCCTGACATCTCGTCCCACTGTCAGGGATACTGATTTGTTGTAGTTGTGGGCAGGGGGGTCACAAAGGGGCAGGAAAGTGGGACTGAGTTACTACTAGGGCCCAAGGTGGTGGAGGGGCCTTAATTGTTTTATGCTTTAGCTATTGAAAAATAGCAGATATACAAGCTCACAGCGCGGCACCGAGTGCCGCGCTGCGAGCTTGTAGATCTGCTATTTTTGAAAAGTCGTGAAAATGTGTGCAAATCTTTGAATATATGTATTTTTTTTAAGCGAACATTTGTAACTCAAATTTTGCTTCTGGGGCGTCCCTGGAACTCAATATTTTGAGATAGGGTTCCGTGGCCAAATACATACCATTTTGGGGGTCCTTCACACGAAAAGGTTTGAGCTCCACTGACATAGAAAACATAGGTTTTTCAAAAAACCTCAGAAGGATTTGAAATATTCAAAGACTTTCATGATCTTTCAAAAATAGCAGATCTACAAGCTCGCAGCGCGGCACTCGGTGCCGCGCTGTGAGCTTGTATATCTGCTATTTTTCAATAGTTAAAGCACAAGGGCCCCGCAGTGAATCCTTGTACCCAGGGCCCAGAATTTGTGCCGCGCTGTGAGCTTGTATATCTCCTATTTTTCAATAGTTAAAGCACAAGGGCCCCGCATTGAATCCTTGCACCCAGGGCCCAGAATTTGGTGCGACGCCCCTGGTTGTGGGAGCACAGCTGTGGCTCAACAGGTGGAGCGGGCCGTTTTGGAGCCCGGAAGGTCCCCCCCCCGGGTTCGATTCCTGGCTACTCGCTGGCTTTGTGCCAAAGTGTCCTTGAGCAAGACACTTGAAGCCCCGACTGCTCCCGATGAGCAGGTCGGTGCCTTGCACGGTTTCCTCTGCCGTCGCTGTGTGTGAATGGGATGTTCATTGTAAAGCAGGGGTCTTCAACGTTTTCAGGCCAAGGACCCCTTAGTTGAGAGAGAGATGAAGCAGGGACCCCCACAACCATTTCATAGATTCCATAATGTTTCATCGTTTGACAGCACAATCATCAGTGTATTTTGGAGTCATGTGTGTGTTTTCAGATATTTAACCACTTGAATCGTCACTACTTAATAAAGCTTGACCTTTTACTCTGTACTTAGTCCGCTCTTTTTCCCCTCTACACCAAACCTCGTTGCCAAAAATAGCCGATCTACAAGCTCACAACGCCTCGCGCTGCGAGGCGTTGTTAGCTTGTAGATCGGCTATTTTTGGCTAAAGTTCTCAGAATAAGGACACTAGGGTTCAAGTGGTTATAAAAAAGGAGAAAAAGGTTTCTATCACACAAAGATTTGGAGGACCCCCTATAGTAACTCTGAGGACCCCCAGGGGTACCGGACCCCCTGTTGAATCCCCTTGTTGTAAAGCATTAAAATGCTGCACAGTCGAGCCGGCACTATACTGTACCAGTGGTTCTCAACCTTTTTAGGGCTTTTTTTAAAAGATAGTTTTGGGGATTTTTGGGCTTTATTTATAGTTGCACAGTAGGGACAGACAGGAAACAGGGAGAGAGAGATGGGGGGATACATGCAGCAAAGTTCGTCGGGAACGGGACTCGAACTGGCGAAACGCTGTCAGGCTATATTGTAGCCTAGCTGGGAGTTCTGACTGCTCCAGTCTGTACTGAATAACTGCTAACTCGCATAACGCCTTCAGACTGGGACGAACAGGTCAGTGTGTGTGAGATTCACCCCACGGTGAACTAGAACTACTCTCTGTCGAGGTGCCAACTTGCGCCATGTGCACAAGTTGCAGTACCAGCAGAGCGCGCCATGAGGTGCGCTCACCACTGGCATCACCACTGGTGATGCCAGTGACATCACCACTGGCATCACCAGGAATGCTGGTCCCACATTGGCTGTTATTGATGACATTACCAGAAATGCTGGTCCGTGATTGGGCTACAGGCTTGAACACACACAGCTACCTTCCATACCTACCTACCTAACATACGCAGTACTTGCACGCTCTGCTGGTGCAAGTAATGATAACGATCTCCCACCGTGCAACGGAATTGTGCTGCATATTGGACCCAGTCCCTTCCCCTTGGTCTGAAGTCTCTCAACCTTCTTCCAGAAGGTCTCTGGCTTGAATGTCCACAGATCATCAAAGCGCCTATGGTCCCAGTTGCCACCACTAAATATGTATAGTTCTTCTCCATTGTAGGCAAAGTCTGAATGATCCCAGCGTTCAGCAGTATCGACAATACTTTGTCAACACTAATAACTTTGTCAACACTAATAAGCCCAGATATATACAGTATAATGTATACGAAGATAAGAAGAGGAACTTGCTTTTGTCACAAAAACAAACTTACCCTAAACCGGTGCGTCTCAAATTGGGATCCAGGGTTCCAGGGGGTCCCCAGCGAAAGTAATCAATATGGTATCACAATCATTTAATCCATATATATCGTCACTGTCGGGTGAAAACCTTGTATGTCTAAAACCATTCGTTTTTTATATCATCTAAAAAAATGAACTAAACTAGTGAAAACAGCCGATCTACAAGCACAGTGCTTGTAGATCTGCTGTTTTCACTACTTTTTTGCAACGGCCTTGTCTGATGAAGCAGGGCTTTACCTTGCGAAAAAACATACAAATTTGAAACTTGGAGATACGAGGTTTCTGCCCGACAGTGACGATATATAGATTATATATATATTCACATGTTCTACTGAGAAATAGCCCAGGTTAATTTAAAAACACCCTGAAACTTAAATGTATGAATTTCACATGACTATATACTGACGGGCCATAAATAATACATTTTAGGAAGGAAGCTGTGGGCCATATAATATCTGCACTCATGCCACGATTGGCTCCTGGGCTGGACTTTTTGCATATGTCTGCTCTATGATATGCACATGGTCAGAATACAACACAACACATCATAAGGTAAAAGGTGAACAGTATAGCAATAATATAAGGTGTGATTCTACCATAATTCTTTCACAGCACTCAGGATTGTTTCAGTGATGTAATTAAGTACATTTACATTAGTACATTAAGTACTTACTGGGGTAATTCAAATTTTCAATGATTGTACTTCTACTCCTCTACATCGCAAAGGCAAATATTGCACTTTTTACTCTTTGCTATTTTAAAATTGAAGTTACTAATTTCTTAGATTTTGATTATCATTACAAAACTACTTCAGACCTACAGTATAGAGAGTATGCGTGTGACATCATCATCATACCCGGTTAGTTATGCGGGAATGCCTACTGAGTGGCAAAGAACGTCTTTTTCAGGCCTTGCCAGCCCATATACTCCAAACAGAATTGTCCTATCTGATTGCTATCTATGACTTTATGCATACCCTCTATATACTTTGGCAATTTGAAAAAGCATTTGAAAAGTTTATTTACTTTTTCTACTTTTACTCAAGTAAATTTTTAATACAGGACTCGTAGTCTGCTTGTAACAGACTATTTTTACAATAGGGCATTGATTTTGTTATTTAAGTAAACCATGTGAGTAATTCTTCCATCACTGGATGTGTGTTGTAACAGACAAAGTGTCTGCATGTCAAGCCTTGCCTGTCAATCAGTTAAGATCCACTTTCTTTTCATTCTTTCTTCGTCCACTCCATTCCGTCACTTTGTTTGGCGCCCTCATCATCAACATCGCCCAGTGACTCACACACGTCAGCGGCGGTAAAAGGACGTTCTCCTGCACCGCCGCCGTCGTTGGATCATGGCAACGACGATGTTGTGTTTTGACAGAACCAACAAAAGCCCTGTTTCCAGCTCGTTGCTATGGCCTCGTCGTTGCTATAGCTTGGCCATGTCCCGCACAGCTGAAAGAAAGAAATCTAGGGCGCGATCTCTTCCGCGCCGTCCGGGGCTGAAGCCAGTGGCGTCTGTTCGGCATAAAGCTAAGGTATGGCAACATGACTGGTGTCTTCGCACGCGTGCAAGACACCAGTCATGTTGCCATACCTCAGCAACAGGCGTGATGAATTTGTTTTAACACATCGGGTGCCGAGGTTTAATCAAGATTGAATAGGCAGTTGCCATGGAAACCCGCCATTTTACCTTTTTCTGCAGCTCCAAGGAAAAAGTAATCTGAGTAAATGTAATCTGAGTATGTCCGGAATTTTTTTTACGATAGTATTTTCTTTCACTCCGAACAGAAAAATAACAAGCAAGGGCATCAGTGCTTTTGTAACGGCCGGTAGAGAAGGCCGCGTTTTAAACATGAACGTGATTTAAAATTGTTAGATTAGGAGATAAATGCACTTTTGTGCAGCAGCATAAAGGGGATTCCAGACGGTACGCGGTCACCGCCTGCTAGTAATTCATTTTCAATGAGAGGCGGGCGGCTATTTCTTCCGCGCAGCGCAGTTTAGAGGCGGCGAGGCAAGCGGGCGCAGTCCCGTGAATATCCCCGCGAGCGTGCTCGTTTGTGCATGCGTACGCGGGCGGTGAGAGATGGATTGTGTTCATCTTTGTGAAATACCGCGCAGCGTTTACTCAAAGAGCGAGTGTGTTTGTGGATCACCGCGGCGCGGTCCTCGCAGATCCAAGCGGGAGCCCCGGCGGCAACCGCTGTCCGTCTGTAGAGCGCCTAACACTGCTCTCTACGAGGGAACAGGAATTCCCGGTCACGTGATACCCTGTTGCATTTCGGGAATTGGAGTGTTTCTCTTCACAGGCGGGTGCCTCATACAGTAAACTTCATCTTACTGTAGATTGCTGTACCACGCGTCGAGATATCAAAGAGTTTAACACGTTGGGTTAAGAAGTCCATATTATTATTTTTCCCCTGTAGCCAAGGTATGGCAGCTGCCATACCTTTGCCATACCCAATAGACGCCTCTGGCTGAAGCGGAACATGGGAGCCAGGTGTCTGGCCTTCCCTCGCTCCTCCATTCACTAATACTTTTGTTTGGTTTTCCGTGGGAGGAAGGACATTTTTGCATTCTTTTATTTTCTTGCGGAAGGTGGAACGCACGCACGCTCCAGTTCTCTTTCTTTTTGACCGTGAGTCACGGAGCCGGAGTGTAGTGTGGTGTTGTTTGGTATAATAGTCTGGGGGGAGAGATATCGATCGCAGATGTTTGCGTGCGTGCGTGTATGTGCGCAGATGTTACGTGCACTGCTCTGTTGTTTACCCTGCTGGCTGCTGACCGAGCAGAGCAGAGCGGAGCGGGGCTGAGCCTTGGCTGACAGCGCCTGGCGGAAAGGAATGCACACCTAGATCAACAGCTTTAGAAGAGCAGCGAGCAGCTCTCATGTTCCCATGTTCATGTGTCCAGGTGATGCCCCCAAGGGCGGCACAAGGGTGGGGGGGGGGGCGGGGGGGGGGGGCGGGGCGGTGGAGTGGGACTGAGTCACTAGGGCCAAAAGGTGGAGGGGCCTTAATTATTAGTTATATACTTTAGCTATTGAAAAATAGCAGATATACAAGCTCACAGCTTGTATAGCTGCGAGCTTGTAGATCTGCTATTTTTGAAGAAAAAAAAAGACGTGAAAATGTGTGCAAATCTTTGAATATATGTGTGTTTTAAGCGAACGTTTGTAACTCAAATTTTGCTTCTGGGGGGTCCCTGGAACTAAATATTTTGAGATGGGGGTCCGTGGCCAAATACATATCATTTTTGGGGGTCCTTCACATGAAAAGGTTTGAGAACCACTGACATAGAAACATAGGTTTTTCAAAAAACCTTCAAAGACTACAAGCTCGCAGCGCGGCACTCGGCAAGTAGTAACCGCTGCAGCCTGCGGGAAGTCTGCAGACGCGGGTTTACAGACCCGGGTCTGCAGACCCAGGTCAAACTCCCTATACTGCTCCAAGTGGCAGACTTCGGAACTGACGGTCAGTTGCAGTGCATAGGAAATTTTCATTGTGTAATATATTATAGGCTATATATTTATATATACTTACAGTAGCCTATATTAATATTGCTATATTTGTGCTATATTTAGATATTCTGGTTCCTATTTCATACAGTCCATCCATGTAGATCTAATTCCATCAGTAGTTTCACTGTTTTCCTGGGAAGGCTTTCCCGGAGACCGTGGGGGTCCGCGGGGGTCCGTGAACAGCGTGGCGGGGCCCCGGTGCTAGGTGGGCGGCCAGGGACCCCTGGGGTGGGGACCCATCCCGGGTCTGCAGACTCCTTCCCGCAGGCTGCAGCCGTTAGCTACTCGCACTCGGTGCATCACGCTCTGACATCAATGTGATGTCAGGGGAACCACTAACAGAATCCCTTTTATGCCCATATATGGAGTTCCCTGATGTCATCAATATTAAGCCCATATCTAACAGGACTTATGGGAATGCCCATATGTGGAGGCCACATTGGCCACAAACCACACTAACAGAATCCTACAAAAAAGTAAAGTACTACATACTGTAGTAGGTTCAGCTGTGTCCTGCAGCTGTATAGATTGTTCACACACTGACTTCATGTAATCCTCTCTCTCTCAACATCACGAGTTGTGTGCGTGCGTGAGGGATAGAGATAGAGACGGAGAGACAAGCAAGAGGCCCTGATGGACTTCATTAAATTCATCCCTGCCTCTGACTGATCTAAAAGCTCACATCACACGGCAGCACAACACACTGTGAGCTTGTAGATCAGATGTTTTGGGTGTGTGCCGCCACCATACAATGAAATATAAGGCAGGCTGATCTTCACCTCCGGCTCTGCTTGTGATTGTTAGTGGATTAGTTGCTCCCTCTGTCCTTCCCTTTCTCTGTCTCTCTGTCCCTTTCTCTCCATCTCTTTCTGTCCTTTCCTCTCTCTCGTCTCACCGTCTCTCTGCCTCAACATCTCTCTGTCCCTCTGCCCCTCTCTCTGTCTGTCCCGTTCTCTCTCTCTGTTTTTCTGTCTCTCTCTCCCTCTCGTCCTCCCCTCTCTCTCTCTCTCTCTCTCTCTCTCTCTCTCTCTCTCTCTCTCTCTCTCTCTCTCTCTCTCTCTCTCTCTCTGTCTCTCTAAGTGGAGCAGGGATCTCAGTGTGAGAGAGTCAGAGCGGTGTTGCAGTGCTTATGTTCTCAGAGTTGGGCTCTGAAGACGCCCGCGGAACACGAGGGGCTCCAACCAACCACAGAACAACATCATGGTTATTTAATGAGCCCTGCTGACTAATTAAAAGACTGACTTTTGATGCCGTTCGTACGTTTTCTCTCTTTTTTTGCTGTGCGCGGCGCCCTCGGCATCACCGCTAGGTGTAAGGGAGGGGTGGGGGGGCTGCATGGGTTCAGGAGTTCAGTGACTTCACTACACTTACTGTACATAGTATTGTGTTCTTATGGAGAGTCACACACACACACACACACAGACACACACGCATGCACGCACGTACGCACACGCACCCAGTCACACAAACGCACGCGCACATGCGCGCGCACACACACACACACACACTCACACTCACACACAACACACACATACAAACACACACACACACACACACACACACACACACACACACACACACACACACACACACACACACACACACACACACACACACACACACACACACACACACACACACACATACAAACACACACACACACAAACTCGTGCACATTAAGTTTGTATTATTATACTATCATATCATTGCTGTCGGGCAGAAACCTCTTGTCCCCGTATTTAAACTTTTTGTGTTCTTCCATAAATTAACGCCTTTTTCGACATATTAGTTTTTTTCAACCCACAGACGGTATTCTATTTCTCAAATTCTACTGTACTTGCTCTCACACGTATATAGCAACACACGCACACACGCACGCACGCGCGCACACACACACACACACACACACACACACACACACACACACACACACACACACACACACACACACACACACACACACACACACACACACACACACACACACACACACACACACACACACACACACACACACACACACACACACACACCGGCAGGGTGATGAAAGCCCACAGGGAGCTGAGAGGCTGGTAGGCAGTGTGTCTGTCTTCACTCCAAAACCCTTTCATTTCTGCCTGTGACCCGGTCACACTGTTATGGACATGCCCGGGAGATGTGTGTGTGCGTGCGTGCGTGCGTGCGTGCGTGCGTGCGCGTGCGTGCGTGCGTGCGTGCGTGCGTGCGTGCGTGCGTGCGTGCGTGCGTGCGTGCGTGCGTGCGTGCGTGCGTGCGTGCGTGTGTGTGTGTGCGTGCGCGCGTGTGTGTATGTATGTGTGTGTGCGTGTATGCTGAGTACCAGTGTTAACGCGTTACTGTAACACAACTACCTTTAACAGCCACATTACTCCTTACTTTGCCATTCTGAATCTTGAATTTGACTCTAAAGTGCATCACATTGGCTTGTATCTCTCGAGAGCACCAAGTGACATGCTATTGTATCATGAAGACATATGCCATGATGTTGTAAATGTAACTCTACTGCACCTATAATATGTGTGTCCTTGTAATGGATCTCCTTTGTGTGGACATAATTAGGGCTGTCACGATTATGACATTTTACATGACGATTAAGTGTCACTCAAATAATTGCAATTAACGATGTAATTGTGCTTTTGTCGTTGTCAATTACATTTCTGTTTGGCTTTTAGGCTTTTAAGTTGCACATGGTAGATATGACACATAACCTAAATATACAAAGAAATTACTGACATATTTGACAACTTTATAGTTAAAAAAAGAACATTGATAGTGGAAATAGCCGATCTACAAGCTCACAACGCGTCGCGATGCGACGCGTTGTGAGCTTGTAGATCTGCTATTTCCACATTCTTTTTTTTACCTTTGTTTATATGAAAATCTTTCAACATGGAAACGATTATGACGATCATGAAAAATAATCGTGATTATGTCAAATAATCGCGATTAGAGGATTATGTAATAATTGTGACGGCCCTAGACATAAATACATGGTTATAATGTGTGTTTGTGTGTCTCCAGGCTGGGCTACGTGGACCATGCAGAGGAGTTGGCCTCCAGGTTCCTCCAGTGCTTCCCAAAGAACCGTCTCTCCGCCCACAACGCCCTGAACCACGAGTACTTCAGCCACCTGCCTCCACGGCTCTGGGAGCTGCAGGACAGTACGTACTCGCACGCTCACGCATGCACACACACACTAGGGAGGGGACGATATGAAATCGCGATTTACGATATTATCGCGATGATCAAAATCCATTATCCTGGGGCGGAACATTTGCCAAAAACATTGCAGATCTACAAGCTCACAAGTAGATGAGCTAGTAAATCGGCAATTTTCTGGCAAAGACGTTAAAATTTTACGTCTAAACGACGATAAACGATAATATCGCTTATCGTCCCATCCCTAACACACACACACACACACACACACACACACACACACACACACACACACACACACAGAAACACACATTGTGTTTGTTCTATGACCATGCCAAACTTTATCTCCTCAATAGGCTTATGCATGACGTTGCTGTCGAGGCAGAAAGCTCTTATATTCGTATTCCACGTTAAATATTTACGTAAATCACCGTCCCGCTTGATCATACCAGGCTGTCACATAAAAGCGTCAAACTGAGAAGATCTGCTACTTTCGGCATTTTCGAAAAGTTGAATCCTGAAACGTAACGGTCCTGGACATGAGGTTTCCACCAGACAGAGACCGTTAGAACTTAGACGTAAGATGTGCGGTATCGTACTCCCTAATCCTCCCCAGTCTCCACTGTAGTCTCTCTGTCTCTCTCTGTCTCTCTCTCTCTCTCTGTGAATAACAGAAACAGAGGGCTGTCTTGGGGTTGTTTTGGTTCATGTGGGGGGAGAGAGAGAGAGAGAGATTATTATTATTATTAGGGTTCGGTCGTCCCGTCGGGACGAGCACCAGCCCAGCTGGACCTCTCTAGCTTGGACGCAGCCGCGAGATCCACCGCCGTTTGATTCTCTGGCTCCTCTTGACTTGTCTTCACCCCAAAGCTAAGACAGATGGGAGCGTTGCTCTTGTAATAATTTAGGTTGGAGAGGGGTCTCTCTCTCTCTCTCTCTCTCTCTCTCTCTCTCTCTCTCTCTCTCTCTCTCAGAAATAATGTGAAAAAGCATGTGATACGTTGTAAGTTTTCAACATGTTAACTTTAGTTATTATATGGATATTAATGCTGTTGACGCCCCGAGTGGGGCTGCCATGTGGGAGACTTAACCTGCATCTAACAGATAGAGAGAGAGAGGGGGGGGGGGGGGGCAGAGAGCCAGAGGCAGCACGGCAGTTACAGATACAGTCAAAGGTGCACTCTGAGGGAGTGGTGGAAAACGTACATTTCACATTTATTACATAAATAAAAGTATCAATACTGCAATAAAAATACTAGTTACAAGTAAAAGTCCGGAAATTCAAAATGTACTTGAGTAAAAGTATGAAAGTGTTGGCATCTAAATGTACTTAAAGTACAATGTACAAAATGTTTGAAAATAGCAGATCTCCAAGCTCACAACGAGTCACGATAAATATAGTGGAGTAAAAGTACAATATTTGGATCCGAGATGTAGTGGAGTAGAAGTAAAAGTAATGGAAATTGAAGTAAAGTACAAATACCTAAAAATTTTACTTAAGTAAATGTCACCATTTACACCATTGCTCTAAGGTAAAACAAGGCTAGCAACACCAAAACTTTAGGAGTCAAAAGATGAAGAAGAACGACCCAAAACACCATTGAAACTAGAAAAGGTGCTCCTGATCTGACAGGTCTTCACCAAGTCAGGTAGGTTATTGTGGGCCAGCAATGTTCAGAATTCGCCAATCAGGATGGAATATGACAAACCTAACAGATCCGTCTTGATCACATGACTATAGAGATCATGTGTACCGATTTGTATAAAAGTGTGAAATTAGGATAAAATCTGAATCTGGCGCTATCAAAGGCAAATGTGAAAAATACAGGTTTGATTGATTGAAGAATTTATTAGAAGTTTGCAATAGAAAAAAGTACAGTTTCATGACAGTACAAATCACTGGTACAAGGTCAACTAAAAGGAGATCCTAGAAAGCCGAGGCTTATTTCCACAGGAACCACACTTTAAGTATCTCATATAACATTGAAAGACAGACGGATAGAACATAGTACTTTATCTAGGATAATATCAGTTTCAAAAGCATAACATCAAATACAAAAGGCAGAATACAAAGAAGAAGGGGGGGGGGGAGCATGGGGGCTTAGTCTATTTACAAGTCACGGGTAGCTGCTGTCTGAAGGTGACTTTTCATACCAATTTTGAAGGAGGCTAGGGATTTGCTCTCCTTTAGGGCTTGTGGAAGGGCGTTCCACATGTTGATGGTTCCAGGTTTTTCCTTGGCCTCTGGGGAGTGTGCATACAACGTTTTACACAGATCTGATCTATATATACAATATTATACATACATATCGTCAGTGTCGGGCAGAAACCTTATATCTCCAAGTTTCAAGTTTGTACGTTTTTTCACCAAGTACAGCCCTGCTTCATCACACAAGAATGTCGCACAAAAGTAGTGAAAACAGCCGATCTACAAGCACACAACGCCTCGCCTCGCACCGCGAGGCGTTGTGTGCTTGTAGATCGGCTGTTTTCACTAGTTTAGTTTGTTTTTTTTAAATGATAAATACAAAACGAACGCTTTTGGACATAGACAGTTTCCACCCGACAACGACCATATACATATACATATACATATACATATACATATACATATACATATACATATACATAGAGAGAGAGAGGGAGAGATTCTCACAATGCTTCAGTCAACATATCAATTAAAGCTGCGGTGCTATCAGTGGAGCAGCATGAGCATGATGTCAGGAGGACATCCAGATTATGTGACAAGGCCTACGACATCTCCAATCCTGTTAGTGTGCTATTCATTAGCACTGTCTGTCTGTCTGCCAGGCCACAGAGAAGAGACAGCCCACAGGGTGGGCATTCTAATGTGAGAATCCCCCGCTTTTTTTTTATTCCCCCAGATTACGATTTTCTTGTTCTTTTTTGGCTGTATTAATCCTGTTATCAGCACCCAGCAGGTTGTTACACACACGCACGCACGCACGCGCGCACGCACGCACGCACGCACGCACGCACGCACGCACGCACGCACGCACGCACGCACACACGCACGCACACACGCACACACGCACACACACTCTGTTCACTCTATATGCTTTCTCCCTGTGTTTTAGCCTCTCTAAAATTGTCTGTGTTTGCACACACACACACACACACACACACACACACACACACACACACACACACACACACACACACGCACACGCACACAAAACAAAGCACGCGGAAACATTCTTGGCTTGTGACAAGGAAAAGAATCGTAGTGATTAAATAAAATAGGGGGAAAAAAGCTGCTTTTTTTCCCTCTTCTAAATGAGGACAGTATAGTGGATAAACAGCCTTCTAAATGGCACGGTATCCTCTGTGTGCACAAAGACAGAGAAAGCGGAAAAGAGACACAAACAGAGGGATGGAAAGAAAGATCGGGATGCTGGGGGGGAGGAGGATGGGGGGGGGGGAGCTGGAATTATGCAGAAGAGAAAAGAAAACGAGATAAAGAAATGGCTAATTAGTGCAGCCTTCAGCATTTGGCTACAAACCCAGCATGGTAATCATCTATCCTCCAGCAAAGTGTTGTCTGTGCCAGTGGGAATGCCCGGGTATGAGGAGGGGAGGGGGGAGAGGAGAGGGGAGGGCACGCGGGGGAATTCGGGCCCTGCCGTTAATAGTGAGCCTTGCTCTACATTCGGCATGCCTTACGGCAAAAAATAGCAGATCTACAAGCTCGCAGCGCGGCACTCGGTGCCACGCTGTGAGCTTGTATACCGGTATCTGTCTTGTATGTCTGTCCGTGTAGGCTTTTTTACGGTTTATGGGTTTGATGCATCATGCTCTGACATCACTGTGATGTCAGGGGAACCACACTAACAGAATCCCTTTTATGCCCTTATATGGAGATCCCTGATGTCATCAATATTAAGCCCATATCTAACAGGACCTCATATGGGAATGCCCATATATGGAGGAAGACAGCACATATCTGCGTGGCTGGTTCTACAGCAGGGATCTCCATATATGGGTGATGTCATAGATGTCATAGGACTTTCACATAACGAATAACTGAGTAAGCATGTTTGGGCTCTCACAGCATATCTCCATATACAGTACATGGATCTCCATATGAGTACATGGGGTCTCCATATTATGGAGTCACGGTTGCACAGATAATCTGTAGTATCACAGGATTAGAGTCACACCGACACCGCCAAACAACTGAATGCGATATCTTGTCCCTGGCTACACCAAGGATATGTGCGGAAGACCAGAGAGTCTGTGTACAAAATGCATACGCGTGCGTAAAAAATAGAACCAATCCTATTTTTAGGAATGCGTATCCGTGGTTCGCGCTATCCGTGTGCCGATATCATTGATATATATTGGATCTTACCAAAACGTGCATACGCACGCACGTCCCACGCACACACTGACGCGCGTAAAAAGGCTCTGTTTAGTCCGGCCGTAATGCTGAGGAAAGTGTCAGAAATGATGTCATGGTATGCATGTTTCTGACCTCTCCACGACCCTGCACCTCTGAGACACAGAGAAATGAGTGCCGTCTTATAATGAGAATTAGTCCGGAGCAATTATACAGTATATAGAGATAAGGTTGGAAATGGGTCAGTTGTTCCTTTAAGTACTGTAGATAAATGGCAGCCAGTGGGTGTGGTTGTACATCCGTTTGCTCTCGTAGGTTGGTGTAAAGTAACTAAGTACATTTACGCAAGTACTGTACTTACAGTGCAGTTTTTAGGTACTTTTACTTTACTGCAGCAGGGCCCATTCAATACTTCATACTTCTACTCCACCAAAGCTCAGAGAGAATAGTACTTCTTGCTCCATTACAATTATTTGAAAGTTGTAGTTACTAGACTAATTACTTAGTCATACAGATATAGCTAATTAATGCGAAACGTTAACCGCTTATGACCTATTGTATACTACTATTTGAAAATAGACAATCTACAAAAAAAGTAGCAAATCGACAAGCTCAAAACGTATTGCTTCACACTGCGCATTTCTAGCTTGTAGATCTGCTACTTTTGATGCTTTTGCCATGTTTTTATTCTCTAGCTAGTCGGTGTGCCATGCCAACATACATTTTAATGACACCCTCCCTAGTCAAAGTTCAGAATTTTACTGAATGTAGAATTATGTGCTGGATGTAAGTTGCTGCAAATTAGGTGACTTATTGTAATTGACCACGGTTAAAACAATATTTGATTTTAAAATACAAATCCTCTCTCTCTCTCTCTCACACTTCTGCCAGTGTGCCAGTGAGCACCCTCCCCCGTGCAAATGTTGGCACCCGTGCCTAAGGTTGCTCTACCCCTGGAGTAGGGCATTTACTTATTTTTTTACATTTTACATTTATTTAACGAAAAAAAAAAAAAAAAAACACAAAAAAACACAAAAAGTTAAAATATGGATATCCCTGACAACAACAATGATATGTAGAAAGGTTACTAAATGCAGTCAACCATTGACAATGAGTTCTTGATCAGAGAGCATATTATTTACACTGTGGAACTCCTGAGTACTTCTTGCATCACTGCCAAAGCCAGCGGTGTCATTGTGTGACGTGTTATGGATTTATGAGCAACAATACCCAGACAGATTAGCAGCAACAATGGCAGCATTACTGAGACAATGGCCGCTCCCACAGGGAGTGTCGGTGTGCCAATTGAATTGTGACATTTTCATCTGAGAGTGAGTGGGGTGGGGGGGGGGGGGGGGGGGGGGACGCAGCGACCTTGAGCGTTATTGAGAGTTATTGGAAATCGGGCCGCACTGCCATAGGAAAAGATTTGTGAAGAGTTTTGCAAGATTTTCAAATGTTTTCCTTAAAAAACTAATCACGAACTCACGTACGATGCGTCTCATCACGGCACGTTGTGATCTCGTAGATCGGCTTTTTTTTTTTAGTTGACAAAACATTGGCGTTGTTGTGCGGAAACCTTGTATCTCCAAGTTTCAGATTTGTATGTTTTTTGGCAAAATAAAGCCCCACTTCATCATCATACAAACGAGTCGCACAAACGTAGTGAAAATAGCAGATCTACAAGCTTGTAGATCGGCTATTTTCACTGTTTTAAATCGTTTTTAAAATAATAACATACAAGGTTTCCACAAGACAACGACGGTATTCAATATAGAATCATCCACTTGAACCCTAGCATCCATATTATTCTGGGGGGGAACAAGGCTAAAAACCTTGCTTTTTCTATTTAGATTTTGTGTAAACCCACTTTGAGAAGCACAGTGACCTTGAGAAGGGCCTGGCCGGTTTCCTGTGGACCCTGGCATGTTTCTCTCTCTCTCTCTCTGTGTGTGTGTGCTATCTATCGATGCGTACGGAAAAGTAAGCCAGCCAGGAGAGCAGAGCGCGGAGAGCAGTAGCGTCAGTTCAGCAAAAGCTAGGGTATGGCAAAGATGGGAGTCCTCATGGAAAAGAGGCATTACATTTTGTATAACACGGTTCTATTGTGAAAATAGCAGATCTACATGCTCACAACGCCTCGCGCTGCGAGGCGTTGTGAGCATGTAGATCAGCTATTTTCACAATGTCTGAAAAAAAAACTAGTTTTGACAGTTTTTAACCCACGTTTCTACGGTTTCTTGGGCTGCATATGGCAGCCTGGAACGGTTGTTCAAGTGCAGCTAAACTTGGCATGTTAGTAAACGTGCCACAATTAACAATAACGCATTGCACCTGTGCAGCTGACCTGCGGAACCTGGGAATATACCATCTTGTCAAGCTGGGAAGAATACAAGTCTGGAGAATATAATTATAATACCTTGTTAAAGTGACCATGTTGTTAAATTTAGCATTTGTGGTTATTTTACTGTAATCTAACAACATAATAACCAGCACAGATAGACAAAAAGACATTCATGGATTTATATTTAAAAGTAACTTTTATTTACCCCCCCTGGACCCAGGGGGGTGCATACCCCTGCCATACCCAATTGACGCCCCTGTCGGAGAGCAGAGAGCGGAGTGTGTTTGGACAGCGCCGCTCATCTGCGCTGCGTTCCTGCACTCTGACTGCATGCAGGCCCTCTTCCTGCAGCCGTGTTTCCATCTCAGATAAGAGAGAGAGGATGAGAAACCTTCCTGTGTGAAAAAGAGTAGATCTGCTGCTCTGTTCCGTTGTTTTTTTTTTTTTACTTATAAGCAGTGGTGGGAAAAGTACACAATTTCTTTACTTACAGTAAGTAAAAGTAAGTCCAGAATTCTTCTTGATTAAAAGTACAAAAGTATTGGTTTCAAAATGTACTTTAAAGTAGCAAAAGTAGCAAAACAGCAAGCAAGAAAACGAGGGTGCTCTATTATGAAGTGAGTATGTGATTCATTGAGAATAGAGGCATGGAGCTGAGACCGACCAATGGTCGGCCGAACTAGGGGTACTTGAATAAAAAAAAAAAAGGGGGATATTTACTCTCAACCCATTAACTCGTCCACTACCAGGGAAATTACATTTTCCGTTTTTCTATAAAATAAAAACCAGTCATGTCGACCACCGGTTTTCTAATGATGAGCCGTTGAATGCAGCGTGTCTCGCCGAAAAATGCAGCGGGGTTCATTTGGTTCCATTTGTACACTGTCAGGGGAGACCTTGAAATGTGAAAGTTTGAGAAACAGTCTTCTAAGCTATACAAACTGTCCTGTTGTCCTGCAGTGTCTTCTATCTTCGCCGTACCAAGCGTCAAGCTGCAGACGGAGTCCGGGGACAGCATACAGGTGTGCGGCAGGAGGAACAGCCACGGGAAGGCCTCCTCTGGAGGCAAGCACTGACCTGAGAGCAGCCAGGACCACGTTCCCCTGAGCCAGCCAGGTGGGTGCTCACACACACATGTCCTTATGATACAACATGTCACTCAGCACAAGTAGCAGCGGCCTCGCCATATATGGGAGTATAGCACAATACTTTGCCAGCCTTTTTCATCATCATCATCATCATTTATTTAGCTCACGACCACGATCACATGGTATGGAGCACAGCACATATTATATACATAAATAGTATACAAAACATAACAAACATTACAATAATATTCAAACAGACGTAGCAGAAAAGCGGGCATGACACATTATTTGAACAAGGGCTAGGTGTTCTTTAGGAAAGCTCCCAATTTACATATAACTTTTGCCTTGTCGGCTTGTAGTAATAAAAACAGTTTCCACATACAGTAGATGGATGGGTTGTATAGTACTTTGGCAAGTATTTTTGCCTGAAATTCACAATAGTAAGGTTCTTACACTCAAACAGTACATGGTACTCATCATCATACAAAATCTCTGGCTTCTTTCCAACCCTTTATATCTGCCAGTAACCTTTTCACACACACACTCACTCAAACATGCACGCACGAACACATGCACATCACATTGTTGTGACATCACATTCCGTCCTTGTCCCTTGTATGACATAAACACTCATAGATAAAACACAGGCGCGAACACAAAGGGCCATGCACACACACTGTGGGGGGCACTGTGTTCAAACACAGTGTTTCTTTTTTTTTTTGCAGCGAAACATCTCCATTATTTCACATCGTCCAATCACTTGCATCTCCTCTTTTGCCGTGTGAGGCACCATGCACCCACCCAAAGTGGGTGTCTGTCTATCTGTCTGTCTGTCTGTCTGTCTGTCTGTCTGTCTGTCTGTCTGCGTTGGAGACACGGCATCGCCGTAATGGCCTGGCTGGCTGGCTGGCTGGTGGGGCGGCTCTTGAGTGGGCCTGGGAGGGTGTCCTATTCTTCAGGAGATGATGGGCTTGGGGTGGGGGGTCCCATTCAGCCATCAGATAAAGCGTCTGTATTTGCATGTAATGAGAGGGGCAAAGGGGCCACGGTAGCCATGCAGGAGGAGAATGGCTGGATGCAATGCTGCTCGCCTCATCCTCCTCCTCCCCTGGAACAGATTCTCCTCGTATCTAACGGTTGGAAACCTTGTATGTCCAAAATGGTTTTGATTGATTGATTGAAGTATTTATTAGTAGTTTGCATAAGGACAGTTCTCAAAGTGGATTCCAGGGACTCTTTGGGTTCCTTTAGGGGGGTCTAAATTGACCCATACAAGTCTGTAACTATGGCAGTGTACAAATGGAACCAAATGGACCCTGACGGGTCCATTTGGTTCCATTTGTACCCTGCCAGAGTTAATGGGGAGACCTTGAAATGTGAAAGTTTGAGAAACACTGGCATAGGAAGAAGGAAAGCCGCGGCTTATTTACATTGATATGATATATATAACATTGAATGACAGACAGATAGAACACAGTACTATGCAGAAGATACCATCAGAAAAACTGCCGTGAAAATGCAATGCAAAATAAATGGTATTTACAATAGAAGCGTCAGGGGGAGGTAAGGTTAGGTTGATCTGATGATGGATCCAGTGTAGTTGTTTAGTCACCACAAGCGCTTGTTAATGCTTTTCATTGGTTCGATATTTTGTCTCTGTCGAGTGGAAACTTTATATGTCCAACACGCTGGATTAAAATAAAATAAAAAACAAGCAAAGGCTGCAGATCTACAAACTGGAACAGATCATCTGCTGCTTTTGATGCTTTTGTGTGATGCTGTAGTGTGATCAAGTAGGGGCCTTAATTTACACGCATAAAATAAAAACACAAAAAGTTTAAATATGGAGATGATTTTCGCCCGAAAGCAACAATTTCTAAAACTCACAGATTAACCACTTTCGCTGTATAAATGTTGATTTCTTTTGGTGCAAAACTAGGCGATCTACAAGCTCACCACGTGTCGAATTGTGAGCCAGTACATCACCTTTTTTACGCTACTTTTCCGTGACACCCTTGTACGACGAAACAGCAATGGTGTCAAATTCACGGGGACAAAGAGAATCCCGCAAAAAAACACGAAATGTTTAAATACGGAGATAAAAGCTTTCTGCCCGGCAACAACGATTTCTGCAATTACTGACAGGTGCAGGGCATGCTGGGACATGCTCATCCTGGAGGTCAAGGTGAACCCATAAGCTCATCTTCACACACACACACACACACACACACACACACACACACACACACACACACACACACACACACACACACACACACACACACACACACACATGTTCTGTGACGCACGCGCACAATTCATACACAAGGCGAGATCTTAAGCCAAATTGATGTCGGCCAAAGGGATTGCGCTGCGACTTGCTCTTTCCAATGGGATCTTTTTCTTCTTCTATTCCCTTCCCCCCCTCCTCCCCTCTCTTCTCCCCCCTTTCTCTTCTTCTTCTCCTCGCATCTTTATCCCCCCCCCCCCCCTCTCTCTCTCTCTCTCTCTCTCGAAAATCTCTCCATTCTTCTGGGACACGAAGTTGATGGAGTCTGAGTGGCCCTTCATTTGGCCGTCCCATAGTCCATGTGACGCGGAGGCTGATCCTGTGTGTGTGTGTGTGTGTGTGTGTGTGTGTGTGTGTGTGTGTGTGTGTGTGTGTGTGTGTGTGTGTGTGTGTGTGTGTGTGTGTGTGTGTGTGTGTGTGTGTGTGTGTGTGTGTGTGTGTGTGTGTGTGATTTGTATTACTACACTTGTGAGGGCCAAGAGAGAAATAGACTTTGTCACCCAAAAAATTATAATCACCTCAACAGATAAACGGTTGTTTTATAGTTTTGCTTAGAATTTGGCAAAAGAATCCGGTTGGGGGTTAGGATTACGATTAGGCATAATAGTCGATCTACAGTACAAGCTCATGACGCCGCTGTGGAGAGCTTGCATATCGGATATGCTCGGCTTTGGGGGTAATGTTAAAGGTGGTACAAAACTGGTATAAACGTACAGAGTTGTGGCGTCAAAAATAATCGATTCAGCAATCTATCGCGGTACATCGACGCAGCAACGTGACCGATTATGACCTGTGCCATTTATATATTTTAATGTATTTAATGTTAAGGCATTTACGTCAAGGAGACGGGAGCCTGATTGATCACAATATGTCGTTCAGTATATCTGACTGTATCGACTGATGATGAAAAACATGCCATGTTGTGCAGTAATGTAGAAAAGTGCGGTGCATAGCGATGCGCCGTAGAATCGAATTGTTACCTGGTGAATCGCAATCGAACTGAATCGCGAGGGCAGTGCCAATGCATCTCCTCTATGTCAGTGTTTCTCAAAGTGGATTCCAGGGACTCTGTGGGTTCCTTTAGGGGGGGGGGGGTCTAAAAGGAACAGTGCAAGTCA
>NC_137811.1:25077719-25112719 GCF_963921795.1 Nannobrachium achirus
GGTAGTCAGAAACCTCGTTATTGTTATGTTATATATTATATTCTAACTTTTTTTCTCGAGCTCGTAGGTCTGCTACTTTTGCATTTATTTATTTTTTATCCCGGAAAGTAACCGTTTCGTAATTGTGTCAATATTTGCTTCTGAGATGTGGTGGAGACTTTTATACCGCAGAGTATAACATGAAATCAAGTAAAGTAAGAAAGTACCCCAAAAATTGCACTTTAGTTGAAGGACAGATTAACCGTTATTTTATGCTTTAACTATTACAAAATAGCAGATCTACAAGATCTGCAGGCACTGAGTGCCGCGCAGCGAGCTTGTAGATCTGCTATTTTTGAAAAATCTTGAAAATCGTCTTTTAAATCAGTGGTTCTCACACTTTTTCGTGTCAACTTTGCTTTATTACTTTTTTACTTTTTGAAGGACAGTACTTTTGTTACTTAGTTACTTTCCACCACTTGGGGCAAAACGGTGGGAGTGTATGGTAATGGACGATGACAGAAGAAAGAGACAGAAAAGGGGGTGGGAAAAAAAAGAAGGCGAGAAGGGGGCGTGTTGTTATTTGACGAGAGGAGAAAAAGCTCCCGAAAGAAACGGCAACGAGTTGAATGGAAGGCAAACGATGGAAGGGAGGAAGATGGAAAGGAGAAAGGAGTGAGTGAGCGAGCGGTGGAAAGGGGGGGGGGGCAGGTCTCAGAGACACAGCAGCTCTGCTCTGCAGCACTGATGCATGTTTATTCATGATTGTGCATTATTCACTAGCCCGTTTAGAGCGGGTACGCATCATTGCGTATCATTATTTTATGCTTTAACGATTGAAAAAAATAGCAGATATACAAGTTCACAGCGCTGCAAGCTTGTAGATCTGCTATTTTTGAAAAGAATCGCGAACATTTGAATTTTGACCCGATTCTATAAGTGTCTTTTGAATCCTTCTGTTTCTTATGTCAGTGGTTCTCAAACCTTTTCATGTGAAGGACCCCCAAAATGATCATGTTTGGCCACGGAACCCCATCTCAAAATATTTAGTTCCAGGGACCCCCTCAGAAGCACAATTTGAGTTACAAATGTTCACTTTAAAAATATCTATATTCACAGATTTGCACACATATTTGCACGACTTTTTCAAAAATAGCAGATCTACAAGCTCGCAGCGCGGCACTCGGTGCCGCGCTGTGAGCTTGTATATCTGCTATTTTTCAATAATTCAATAATTCCAGGCCTAAATGGACTAGAATAGCTGATGCAACGCGCTGCCTCGCCTAGGCAATGGCGCTGCTCTGACTGTCTGACAGTCCCTGAACTGCACTGACCACAGAGTTCACCTCAAAGTTACAACAACAAGCAACTATTAAAACACTGAATAATGGTGGCTAGACTCGTCGCTGACAGACTTTGCCGCCCGCTACGCAGTAAAACCCGCAGTTTACTGTCTCCGGCAGGGCGAAGGCATGTTTTGCCCGCTCTCTGTCTGTCTGTCTGTCCGCTCGCTTGTCCGTCCGTCTGTCTGTTGGTCCGTCCGTCCATCCGTCTGTGAGCAGCTAATCTCCGGCACCGTTGGCCTGATCGATGTGAAAGAGTGCGCACACGCACTCTCCCTGGATGCCAGAGTATCCAAATGTTTCACATCGGCCTGTTATAGCCAGGAGGCCGATTGTTGTCGGGCAGAATGGGTGTGCACAGTATCTGAGGGATTGAATGTAGGAGTCTCAGAAGTATAGAGTGCCTGTTTGGCAGATCTTTTGCCCATATATGGTGTTCCATGTTGGAGTGCCCGTTGGGCAGATCTTCATGCCCATACAGTACACGATGTTGGGTGTCCAGGCTAGTCTGTGATGTCAGTACTATGATGTCAGAGTATGACGTCAGAGTACTGCCACTCTAACCTAACGCGGACCAGTTTGTGTAGGCAGATGGGCGGGCTAGGCGAATCTCTCCGCGAGTCTCTGGCCAATAGCATGTGTTGTCCTCCCCCCACCCCCCTCTGCTCCTCTGCTCAGCGCAGAGAACGCTGCTGCGTCATGACGTCAACACATTCGGTGCGACGCTCTCTGCACTCTGATTGGTTAGGGAAATTCTACACTTCCTCCAACAGTGATCATAACGCGATCGCCCAGGCTTCTTTTTCTTCCTATCGCCAAAAGAAGCCTGGGTTTCCGAGGCTAGAGTACTGCAGACAGACGGCAGACAGACATTCGCTGAATTAGTATCAGTGATGTCAGCATGCAGATGGTCAGACGGACAGACATTCGCTAAATTAATAGTTAGATGTTATTGTATCATTTATAGCCTCGTTGCTATAGAGAGTCTAGTTAGAGCAGCTACTTTGGATTCCCAGGTTTCCTGGTTGAGTGGCCGGCTTACCCTGGGTTGGTGTCGTCGTGTCCTTGAGACACTCAACCCTTAGCTGCTCCTGATAAGCAGCTCTGTGCCTTGCATGGTGAGGAAGCTGTAGAAATGCACCATTTCGTCGTTGTCGGGTGAAAACCTTGTTGTGTCCAAAACTGTTCGTTTTGCATTTATCATTTTTAAAATGATTTAAACTAGTGAAAACAGCCGATCTACAAGCACACAACGCCTCGCACCGCGAGGCGTTGTGTGCTTGTAGATCTGCTGTTTTCACTACCTTTGTGCGAAGGCCTTGTATGATGAAGCAGGGCTTTACTTGGTGAAAAAACATACAAACTTGAAACTTGGAGATACAAGGTTTCTGCAGTGACAGTGACATTTCTTTAATTTCTGAAGTCTAATGTCCTTATTTGGTATGACATTGTGATTAACCAGAAACACAAGACGAAAAGCTTAATAAACAAAACAAAACAAAAAAATGATTACAACACAAATAGAAAGGCAACATGAAAGAGAGTAAAACAACAACTACTAAAATGCCTTATAATCAGAACATGACTCAAATGTGTACGCAGTTTATTTCCTTTTAGTAGTTGTGTTAAAAGTGAATGTTTTAAGTCTTTTTCAAGCTTTTATTTACTGATAAGTAAGAGGCAGGAAACGTGCAGGGGAGAGATAGAGTACCATGCAGCACATGTTCCTGCTGGGCTGGGAATCAAACCAACAACTCACATTGACCCATTAAGACTGGAAACGCATTGTTACGCATTATTACTTTACTTTTATTATTACATTACCATGTCATGTAATAATGGAACCAAACGGATCCATTTGGTTCCATTTGGTTCCATTCGGCTATCGGCTTGACCCATGTGTAAGCTGTTTTTGATGCTATTGGATAGTACCAAGGGTCCCCAAACCTTTCAGGCCTCGACCCCCCAAAATATATTTGTACTGGGGACCCCCCCACCCTGACAAGCACCTGGAATTGTACGCATTACATTTAGTTTGTCTCAGTTCCACAGATAAACATTGTGAAAATACAAGCTCACTATAGATGCTGTACTGTAGATACAGTTGTAACTTGTAGAAATGTGCAGATACCCTGTATACAATGTTGGTTTGTTTACTGTTGAGTGAGAAAACAATTTTGCACATTAATCTGGAGAACCCCCCCCCCCTCTCCCAAAACTGGGGGTCCCGACTCCCAGTTTGCGAACCATTGTATAGTCCATGAACATTGCTCTAAAAGTGACATAACTGTATTATCCAAAACCAAGGTAAGAGCTAGATTTAGCTCGGCCCTAAATGACTATATTGCCATAAAACTTTATCGTTTGAATTCCGTAACTTTTTTAACGTGACCCTGCATAGAGAAAAAGTGCGTAAAATAACCAGAACAGTGGAGTCACTTCAAAGCTTGCGTCGACTGCATCACAGCAGCACACAGAGGAGTGAAAGTAAAGTCTCTCTCATCAGAACCAAGTATACTGTAAGTCACTGTCTTTCTTGACAGCTGTCCCTCTATCGTTGTCACTGTCACCTAGCAGCAGCTTGGCATCAGTGTTGATTTTGACAGCGAAATTCAATTTCTTCCATTTTAGTCTACTAACTCTACAGTTTGATTTAGTGGCCAAACATGTATTTTGGCGAGCCACGTGGTGTCATAATGCCCGATTTAAACTGTGTTGCGTGTCCCGAAAATAGCAGATACACTGTGCAAGCTCGCCGCGACACGTTGCAAACTTGTCGATCTGCTATTTTCGCCACCAAGCATAATACATTTTAGTCTGGGTCAGTGTTTCTCAAAGTGGATTCCAGTGACTCTGTGGGTTCCATTATGGGGTAGACGTCTAAATGGACCCATACAAGTCTATAGTCTCCCCTTGAACTCTGACCAAATGGACCCGTTAGGGTCCATTTGGTTCCATTTGTACACAGAGTTAAGGGGAGACCTTGAAATGTAAAGGTTTGAGAAACACTGGTCTTAGTCATCATACGTCAGTTTTTATTTAGATCCAGTGAACAAAGGATAGTGGACATTTTTTATTTTTTTCTCAGTTGACGAAATGAACACTACATGGCATGGCATGGCATGGCATGGCATGACATGGCATGGCATGGCATGGCATGGCATGGCTGTCCCAGTGCCTGGCAGAGGGGCGACCCAGTGGCACCGTGCCACCTGTCTGCACTGGGACGGCAGTTGCAGGAGCCAGGAGGCAGGAGGCAGGAGGAGGCGGCCATGGTGGGTCAGAGAGAGGACGCCTGTGGCCCCTGGAGCATCGTCACTGTCACTTTGAAGATAACGGCCACATGGCAGCAGCTAAACTGCACTGCTCACCGTTCAGAGAGAGGTGCCGGCTGTTTATCTTTCAGCCAAGCGCACGCGCACGCACACAAGCACGCGCATGTACGCTCGCGCACCGCTCACACATGAATCTGTGCAATCCGTGCAAAAGCATCCACATGAGCGGCTGACTGAATTGCAAAGACACCTATACTGTTACAGCAGTATGTTCTCAAAGTGGGGTCCTGGGACCTCCAGACTAGAGGTCCCAAATGAAGGATCATTTGGGTTCCAGGGGGTCCGCAGCAAAGAAAATTGTGGGGAAGAAAACATTGACAGGACAGTGTTGCCACAAAACTTAAACAAGGCAGTGGACATGGTGCATCTTCGCAACCAATCAGGGCAGGCGACATGAAGCAACCTTTGGTACCTTTGGTACACAACACTGTCGGCAGAGGAGGAGGTTCCTCCTCGACGCGCTTTCTTTGTCGTTTTGGTGTCACTTTCATCTATCGAGACAACAAAGTCGCACAAGTAGGCTATTATACTGTCTGTTGGGACAATTAATTCACATTCTTCTTTCGTGTATCATCGTCCTTGATGATTGGTTGGCGACATTTTTATTTCACAACATTTCTTGTTACTTAGGGGAGGCCATGAGGTGGCTGTCGTCAATAAGTGTATATAAAAATGTACGATTTATTCCTTAGCAAAATAGAAGCACACTGATCCCGATGAAGCCGGTCGATTTGACATAATGGCTTGTGCCGCCAAAACTGTGGGAGGAGTAGAGTGCCAAACTTTACGTGACAATAAAGTCACACAAGTACTATTACTGTGTTGCCCTTTCGGGGCAACCACACTAATAATAAAATAACAACAACCACAGTAAATCTGCACGGTAAAAAAAAAAAAAGACCCGACAGAAGGTTTATTTTTCCTGGGTGGAGGACAAGGTAGTCATGCATCCCCTGGCCTGAGGGCCAGGGAGAGATGGACGAACCAAATTGGACGAACCAAATTAACGCCAACCAGACAGCGAGCCAAGCAGGGAGGGAGGGAGAGAGGGAAGGATAGCTGCAGGCATAGCCCTGAGAGATGGAGAGCCTTCAGACAAATCAAATATGTTATTGTTTTTATCTTATCTTCTTTTTTATTTTATTTTTCAGTTCGTCTCAGGGCTAAAACACCTGAATCTGGCTCACAGAGGAACTCCAGGCGAGCGGCTGTCTTTCATTTAATCTGGGCGCCGCTCCCAAACCGTGGGAAACAACAGCGCCGCGCGCTGCGGTGAATATGAAGTATATACGCCTCTTCTTCCCGTATGGTTTTGTTGGGGATCCCAGCGCGCCGTAGCTTTTTTTTTCAAGTGAGTCGTTCACACGGGTACGCGCGGGCACGTACGCATTCACACACCACCCGCGCACGCACGCACGCACGCGCGCACGCACCGACACGCACGCACACACACAAACAGTTGAAATCCCGAATTTGACTATAAAATCCTTTCTTTCACCGGATTTATTAGTGTTCGGACCACAATTCCCTCGTGAAACTTTATGAACCCGTGAACCCTGGTGTGTGAAACGGAGATCCCAAACCGGCATCCATGTTGTTGACATGGTGATGATGACATGTATGAGGAATTCATTGTACATCTCTTGTATTATAGGCAGTGATTCACATAAAACACTCAACCATATACTGTAACACATTTGACACCGTTTAATCTAAGGCAGGGGTCTTTAACGTTTTCAGGCCAAGGACCCCTTAGTGGACAGAGAGATGAAGCAGGGACCCCCACAACCTTTTCATAGATTCCATGTAGACAAATAACCACTTGAACCGTCAGTACTTAAAAAAAACTTGATCTTTCACTCTGTACTTAGTGTGCTCTTTTTTTCCCCTTTACACCAAACCTCTTTGCTGAAAATAGGCGACCTACAAGCTTGTAGATCTGCTATTTTTGGCTAAAGTTATCAGAATATGGACACTAGGTTTCAAGTGTTTAATTAATATAAAAAAGGAGATTTTTTTTCCTATCACATAAAGATTTGGAGCCCCCCTGTTGAAGACCCTTGCTCTAAGGCACTGGTTCTGAACGTGGGGTGCAGGGACCATCCAAATAGACCCCTTTTCAGGCCTGCAACGCCCAGGTTGAACCAAATGGAACCTTACTTACGGGCTCATTTGGTTCCTCTTGTACACTCTCAGAATAGAATAATGACAGTGGATTTAAAGGAGTAGTTCACCCCCGAAATGACTTTTTTTTCCTATTGATTACTCACGCCATGGAGACTTGAGTTCAATAATATTTTTATTTTATTTGTTGCATTAAAAAAAAAAAAAGGAAAAAAAAAAAGATTTTGGAAATCTACCCCCATTGATTCCATTAAAGGAAGGTGTCAACAGAGCTGTGTTGCATACATTGCAACTTTATCTTTACAAGACATATGCGTTTGCTGTCAGAAATAGCTAAACATCGATATCCACACGTATAGGAAAAAAGGTTAGCTTGGGATAAACCTTTGAAACAAACGGAGGCGAAATGTCAATGTTTTTGCGTTGACTTTCTTACTCTGTTGACTTCTCTTCTTTCTTTCTTTCTTTTCAAATCTTTTTATTGGTTCTTAGAAAGAACAAACCCAGAGGTGGGTAAGCAGTCACAGGTGCATATATCAGGCTTACATCAATGTATATGTTGTGAGTGTTGACGTCTCTTCTAAGTTGTTCTCCCTCTCTCTCTCTCTCTCATCTCTCTCTCTCTCTGTTGTCCTCCATCCGTCCGTCCGTCCGTCCGTCCGTCCGTCCGTCCGTCCGTCTTTTTGCTCCCTCGTTCCTATTCTCCTCTTCTGATGCTGAGGAGGGCTTTTTTCCCTCCTCTCTCTCTCTCTCTCTCTCTCTCTCTGGAGCGTGGTGGAGTTGCAGTGTGTGAAGCTCCTCTTTTCTTCAGGGTCCGGAGTTGATTGACAGGCAGGGGGATTGGATGTGATGAGCCGAGCTTTCCTCAGAGGGTCAAGCAGGCTAGTTAGTTAGCCTGACTTGTCAGAGAAGAGAAAAGAGAGGGGGGGAGGGGGAGAGAGAGGGAGAGAAGAGGGGGAAGGCTGTAGTCTTGACAAAGATAGAGGGCGTCTTAGGGGAGGAGGGGAGATGGGGTAAGGGAGGGGAGAGGGGGAGTTGATCAAGCCTCCTCCAGGCAGGTGATTTCCCCTCCTCTAAAGACAAACCCACTCAATGGTACCCAACCTTGTATTTTTTTAAAAGATCGAACATCATGGAAATGGCTTTCTCTTTCTTCTTGTCATCGACTGCCTTCTTCTCTGAAGGAAGGTCATCCTCGGCCTGCACAGTCTTTTGTCGGCCTCCACGGTCTTTGTCGCCGTATACGGGTATATGAGGATACAGCTCTCTGCCTCTCCGCAGGAATTCACAGTAGTCGATGTTTTGCTTCACAAAGCTACTCATTTGAGGCCCTTGAAGTTTGGCCTGTTTCCAGATGAGAGCACAGTCCGCGGTGCATTTGGCGAGGTGCTCTTCTACTGTAGTAGGTGCTCTCTTCATAGATTCCCACAACTCTCTCATCAGCCTCATATTCTCTTCTGCAGAGGAGTCCTGATGGTGCTTGTCCCCTGACTTATTCTCTTCTGCAGAGGAGGGGTCCTGATGTTGCTTGTCCCCTGACTTATTCTCTTAGAGAGGGTTAGGTTTAGGCATAGTTTTACTGAGGTTAGGGTTTGGGTTAGGTTTAGGCATAGTATTTTTCACCCGGTTAACATTCACCAGATTCGGACTAATGGGATGTAGGAACAATGCCATGGCACCGCCAACCCCTGGGCTATATAGTGCCAACCTATCCCATGTATAGCCCCCCACCAGCTACTCTCTTGTCTAGACCATGTCAGAGGTTCTATTTTAGTTTAGTTTAGTTCTGCCCCAGAGGCACAGGTCAGACTACTGTGGCTGCTTCAAGGCCTTGAGGACAAGCTGTACCATAACGAGATAGGCTTTACCAAAACAATATAGCATTTACACTATCAAATATCATAACGTATCATAAGGAATATCATAGCACATAGATGAATATAATAAGATGAGCATATTACTCTATTGTTAACACAGCGGGTGCCCACGAGGTGTCTACGCGACAATTTCTTTGATGTCGCTGGAGGACCACGACGCGTTGGACGCGTTTACTGTAATTACAGTATAACTTTATATCTCACCGTTAGGTCGGGGCTACGCCTGGATGTAGCCCATTAGCCGCTAGTCGCTTCGAGTCGACGCTGAGAGCATCGCGCGGCCGTTTTTCTCCATATACTCCAATGCATTTCCCCATCTTTATCTCCGATGTTTGTTTTATGGCTAAAACTGTGGCCACGTGCGGCAAAATGTCCAAATTTTGATCGGCAGTGAACAGCTATGATCAACACTAGCCCATACATACAGTAAGTTACACAATAACATCCTGTCTGCGCTCATGTGACCAAGTGACGTCATCACGCATGCATTGACGCAACAGGGCCTCGTATTCTTCTATGGAAGTGCTAAGGGGGCACTCAGAGGGGATGACTGGCGCCTCCTGGTGGGCAGTCGATGTGTTAATAACGTCACACATAATCAATCATGATAATAATCTAATATGATATCTTCGTCATTGCCACTCAGAGAGTGAGATTATAACATATGGCAGGGGTCTTCAACAGGGGGTCCTCAGAGTTACTACAGGGGGGCCGCCAAATATTTGTGTGATAATTATTTTAAATGAACAACTTGAACACTCACATCCCTATTCTGGGTCTTTAGCCAAAAATAGAAGATCTACAGCTATTTTTGGCAAATAGGGTTGGTGTAGAGCAGACCAAGTATAGAGTGAAAGGTAAAGTTTACTAAGTATTAACTATTTAAGATTTTAAGTGGTTAAGTGTCAAACATGTCTATGAATCTATCTATGAAATCGATGAGAATCTCCATCACACATTTACACAACTAGAAGCTCGGGCGGCCGAGCGTCTAGTCGGGAACCGGCCTACTCAGGAACGATGTAAATAGGGAATGAATGCCCCGCCCTTTAATGCAAACCCCATTATACCTGTTGTCATAGGACCCGTTTTGACCATCTGTTTGCCTGTGACCATTTATGACCATATATGGAGATATCTGTATCTGTCTGTCTGCGTCCATTTTATGCCCATATATCGAGATCTCTGTATCTGAACACCCTGATGTCAAACATCAGCTCCGCATACGGAGAGTCCGAACCTTTCGCTCGGGAAACCTGCGTATCTGGTCGGGTCGAGGCCGGGCATGCACTCCCCGCTGCGGCGAATATGAGGCCGGTGGGACGAACGGTCCCATTATACCTGTTGTCATATAGGACCCGTTTTGACCATCTGTTTGACTGTGTCCATTTATGCCCATATATGGAGATATCTGTATCTGTCAGTCTGCATACATTTTAGCATATGGGGTCGGGTCGAGGCCAGGCACTGCACTCCCCGCTGCAGCGGGGAACGTGCGTGACGGTTCCGGAAAACCGTGTATCTGGTCGGGTCGAGGCTGGGAACTCCACTCCCTGCTGCAACGGTCCCATTATACCTGTTGTCATAGGACCCATTTTGAGCATCTGTTTGGTCAATTGCCCATATATGGAGATATCTGTATATCTGTAATGCCCATATATGGAGATATCTGGTATGAAGGTTTCTGCCGGATAGCTGCGATAAGTATCATTCAGGCCATGAGTCCAATAACATGAACCGCTAAAGCCTGAATTATACTTATTGTCCCAATGGTCAGTGTTTAGGTCTGTGTCATATATGGGCATAAAATGGACACAAACAGACAGATACAGATATCTCCATATATGGGCATAAATGGACACAGGCAAATATATGGTTAAAACGGGTCTTATGACAGGTATAATGGGGTTTGCATTAAAGAGTAGGGCATTCACAGAGATCTCCATGGAGGAGACAAACATAAGACAAGCTAAATCAACTAAAAAACTCAAGCTGAACTCTCCCGCTCCAAAAATAAATAAATAAATAAAACAAAACAAACATAAGACAAGCTACAAAGCGTGTACTGGGAGGATGACTTGAATGATGCAGATTTAAGCAGGCTGCATATTCTGCTTAAAGAAGAAATAAACAAAAAGCAACAGAGATATCCATATATGGGCATGAAAGGACACATTAGGGATGTTAATCGACGCATTATTGGCGAATCGACGCGTCACGGCCGAAAATCGACGCGTCGATCGACTTTTTTCACTTTTTTTTTCGCTAAGCAGCAGCTGAGAGGAGAGCACAACGGCACATTACTTAAAGCAGCAACACAGCGTATGCAGCTGCACCCATCAGAACTTGCATCAAAGCCCTATATAATAGCATGGAGTCTGTTCTTTAGAGACTAGAAGCGGAGTTACAACGTCCATGGAACGTAGTGGAGGCTCTCAGGCTAGCACACCCCAGGCTAGTGTATCAAATGTGGAGCAGTGTCTGACACGCTCTCTCCCCGACCGAGTTAACGTGTATTTTGCGATCATCGCACACGACGGCGACGCTGCCATTAACAAGCGAGCTTTCGTGTCAAGCATGAAGCATGCATGCAGAGGCAGGAGGTAAACAAAAGCATCCAGTCCATTGAGTCAGGCAAGTCAGCGCGCACTTCTATGACGCGCACATCAGCCCGTTCCAGCAGTGTTTCTCAACCAGTAGTCCGCAGACCTGACTAGCGCCGCATGCATGCGAATGCACTACACATGCAGGCATGCACTCGTCTCCGACACAGACAGACACACACACACACACACACACACACACACACACACACACACACACACACACGGTCCTCTCACATATGGAAAACATTAACGCTTATAACGTTTTTGAACGATTAAAACCTTTTTTGGGGGAAAAACTTTTGAAAAATAAAAAAATATATATATTTTTCGATTTTTCGACTCGTACTTTTTGAGTCGCGGTGAGCGTGCGTCGATCGACGCGTCGATTTCCGATTTTTTTTCACATCCCTAGGACACATACAGACAGATACAGAGATATCCATACAGTATGGGCATAAAAGGGAAACAGACAGATCCATATATGGGCATGAAAGGACACATACAGACAGATACAGAGTTCTCCATATATGGGCATAAAAGGGAAACAGACAGACAGATACAGATATCTCCATATATGGGCATAAAATGGACGCAGCCAGTCAGATACAGAAATCTCCATATATGGGCATAAATGGACACAGGCAAATATATGGTCAAAACGGGGCTTATGACAACAGGTATAATGGAGTTTGCATTAAAGGGTAGGGCATTCACAGAGATCTCCATAAATGGGCATAAAATGTATGTCTGACATCAGAGTTTTCCGGAACCGGCACTGTGTCTGCTGAGATCTCCATATATGGGCATGAATGGACACAGGCAAACAGTTGGTTAAAACGGGTCCTATACAACAGGTACTGTATAATGGGGTTTGCATTAAACGGTGGGGCATTCATTCCCTATTTACATCGTTCACGAGGAGGCCGGTCCCCGACTACACACTCAGCCGCCCGACAGACAGATACAGAGATCTCCATATATGGGCATAAAATGGACGCAGACAGACAGATACAGATATCTCCATATATGGGCATAAATGGACACAGACAAACAGATGGTCAAAACGGGTCTTATGACAACAGGTATAATGGGTTTGCATTAAAGGGTGGGGCATTCATTCCCTATTTACATCGGTCCCGAGTTGGCCAGGTTGCCGACTAGACGGACTAGACAAGCTTCTAGTTTCCCTAAATGGCCACCACCTGCGCTTATTTTACTAGTAACTCATGCTCTATATCACCTAGGTTCTTGAATCCAGTGGCTAATCCTGAATTTTCAAGCAACCATCCAAGCTGTATACAGCAAGGATGGGAATCTGATGACTTCAAATGAGGAAGTCGTGGGGCGGTGGAAGGAACAATTTCGTCTCACCATTTGAATTTTCCCCATTCAAGTCAATGGGGAAAATGTATTCACTAATAAAGTAATGGCCATATTTGGAGATATCTGTGTCAGTCCTTTTTATGCCCCTGGAGATCCCTGATGTCATCAATATTAAGCCCATATCTTGGAATGCCCATATATGGTCATACTGTTTCAGTCTCAAGTGGTCTATGACGTCAGTCATCTCCATATTTGGGAAATGTTATTTTTATTATTTATTTTTTTATTTTTTTATTTTTTTGCATTTGCCCATTCAAGTCAACAGAGAAAATGTATTCACTAATACATTAATATAAAATTAAACTATATATAACGTATGTCTTAGCAAACGATGAAGCCGGTGGATTTGACATAATGGCCCATGAAGTGTGTGCCACTGAAACGGTGGGAGGAGTAGCGCGGCAAAGTTAAGTTTACCTGGAAAGAAAGAAAGTCAGAAAAGTACTATAGTCTGTACTATTATGTACTATAAACAAGTACACACAAAAATATAGTGGCCCTCTACATCATCAAAGTTGCCAACCCTTGGGCTATATGGGGCCAACCTATCCCATGTATAGCCCCGCACCAGCTACTTTCTTGTCTACTCTAGACCATGTCAGAGTACATGGCCCAGTAGCCTGTTTGTTGTTGATGGTGGAGAGTTCAATAATACTTGCTGCTGCCATCTCTTGATTTTATTAGTGTGGTTGCCCATGCAGAGCTTTCTCATTACCATATTGCTCTTTTTTACAGCTCGCTCCGGTCGAGAGAGAGAGAGAGAGGCTTCTGTCTTTGCTAGATTTCTCTCTCTCTCTCTCTCTCTCTCTCTCTCTCTCTCTCTCTCTCCCCCATGGGCAGAAAACACTGTCCACATAACACCGCAGCTAGTTTGCTGTGAAGATAATCATGAATATGATTACCGATATGATAATAACACAACCGTATAGTACATTGTGCCTCAGCACGCGTGCTGCTGTGTGAGTGTGCGTGCGTGCGTGCGTGTGTGCGTGCGTGCGTGCGTGCATGCATGCGTGTGTGTGTGTTACTACCACCTCCTGAGCAAGGCCCAAACCTTATCTGAAACCCAGCCTACAGTGAACAACCCCTGAGCGAGCAGGCATCAGGCTCTATTAGCTCAATGGTAAAGATGTCAGTACTTGCACAGGAAAGCGGGTCCAAATCCGGGCTAGAAGAGGAAAGTTACACATAGTTCAGCTTTAACCCTTTTAGACCAAGAAAGCATCTGCCTCACTACAGGTTTTAACCACTTTAACTGTTATCTTATACTTTAGCTCAAGGGTCTTCAACAGGGGGTCCTCAGAGTTACATAAAATCTTCTTTTTAGACAGATTCTTAGCCAGATTCTGAGAACTTTGGCCACAAATCGAGGCGTTGTGAGCTTGTAGATCGGCTATTTTCGGCAAAGGGGTTTGGTGTAGAGGGGGGAGAAGTATTGACGGTTCAAGTGGTTAAATATCTGAAAACACAAATTGACATGAATCCAAAATACCATAATGATTGTGCTGTAAAACAATGACACTATATGGAACCTATGAAAAGGTTGTGGGGGTCCCTGTTTCATCTTTCTCTCAACTAAGGGGGCCTGAAAACGTTGAAGAACTCTGCTTTAGCTATAAAAAAAATAGCAGATCTACAAGCCCATAGCGCGGCATTCGGTGCAGCGTAGAACTGGTAGATTTGCTTAAAGCAAAAATATTTTTTACTCAAATCTTTCTTTCTCTTGGGCCCTGGAACAACATATTTTGAGAATGGTGTTTACTGTTTGGCCAAATACATATATAATTCTAGGGTTCCTTGACATGAAAAAAGTTTGAGAACCACCTGTATAGAAACTTAGCGTCACTGTCGGGCAGAAACCCTCCAATGTTTCAAAATTGTATGTTCTTTTGTAAAGTAAAGTCCTACTTCGTTATACTACATTTTGTTTCACAAAAGTAATGTGAAAATAGCAGATCTACAAGTAGCTCTTGTTGAGCTATACAATAGTTGAGTTATAAAATAACAATAAAAAGGAACGTTTTGGACATACAAGGTTTCCACCCGACGGCAACGTTAAAAGCCATTTTGTGGAATCGGCCTCTGTCCTTACCAGCTGGTTTGTGTGCGTGTGTGCGTGCGTGCGTGCGTGCGTGCGTGTGTGTGTGTGTGTGGGCCTGCCATCTCAGTGTACATCTCGCGTACCCGGGGGTTATCCAAATGTGCACTACACTACACAGTACAGTGCACACCCCGCAGTGCTGTGTGTGTGTGTGTGTGTGTGTGAGCGTAAGGGAACACCGGCCCATGTCTCCAGAGCTGTTTTCCCATAGTCCATCAGCACTGGGCCGGGCCAGGGCAGGCCAGGAAGTCAGCAGGGTGGTATAGGTGGGGAGGGGGGAGGGGGGGGCTGACCTGGACGCCGCTCGCAAATTACACACGCCACGGGGCGTCTCCATGGCGACCGGCGTACACTGCCGGCCCTGTGTTACTGCAGCGCAACCTCCCCATAGAACACAGGACCCCTGTATGTCGTCACACACGCGCACACACACACACACACGCACGCACACACGCACGCACCAGAGGGGAAGAGCAGTGTTGGAAAGTAACTAAGGACATTTACTCAAGTAAAATGCAATTCATTCATTAAGTACTGCATTTCGTCACTGTCGGGCAGAAACCTAGTATCTCCAAATTTCAAATGTGTCTTTTTTTTGTAAATTAAAAAAACTGCTTCATCATACAAGACCGTCGCACAAAACTAGTGGTGCTAGGCGTTGTGTGCTTGTAGATCGGCTGTTTTCACTAGTTTAAATCATCTATCTATAAATGCGAGAAGTCTCTGCGTGTCTGTCTGTCTGTCTGTCTGTGTGTGTGTGTGTCTGTCTGTAATCCGCGTATCTCAAGAACCGTTCGTCCCACCGGCTTCAGATTCGGCACGCGCGTTCCCCGCCGCGGCACGGAGTGCAGTGCCGGGTCTCGACCCGACCCGACGCGCGGTTTTCCCGAACCGGCGAGAAACGTTCGGAATCTCCTTATGCGGGGTTGATTGTTGACATCAGGCTGTTCCGGAGGAAATCGGGGAAAGCTCTGACTCATTGTGACATCACTTCATAAAAGGCTCTGACATCACGTACGCCACATGAGTCAACAAAAAATCTCTGTGAGTGTGTATGTATTATGTATGTAATCTGCGTATCTCGAGAACCGTTCGTCCCACGGGCACGCGCGTTCTCCATATATGGGCATAAAATGAATGCCCCCATATATGGGCATAAAATGGATTGCAGACAGACAGATACAGATATCTCCATATATGGACATAAATGGACAGAGGCAAACAGATGGTCAAAGATCTCCATATATGGGCATAAAATGGACGCAGACAGACAGATACAGATATCTCCATATATGGGCATAAATGGACACAGGCAAACGTATAGGTTCCGAACGGAACCATGTTTATTTAATACCGGAGGACAAGGTCCCCCTATGGGATAACCAGCGCCATCTGGCGCTGCAACAGAGTAAAACTCATAAGCTCCCGTACGAGAAATATCATTTGTCGGTAGGGCTGTCAATCACAAACGAGGGCGCCGCCCCCGAGTGTATAAAAGCCCTGCGGGCTATCATAACTTCCTCTAAAGCCGCACCTCTGCGCCCGCAACTAGCGAACCGAGGGGCTTTATTCGGGGGACCTTGTCCTCCGGTATTAAATAAACATGGTTCCGTTCGGAACCTATACGTTTATTATCATACCTCCAGACAAGGTCCCCCTATGGGACTCATATACTCCCCGAGAAGTCATGAACCGACAAGACTGTCGTGCACACCGACCACACCCGGAAAGGAGGTCCTGTCAACCGACGTGACCCCTTTCAGGACTGATCCGACCCAGACCCACAGGGCCTGGGCGTGTTCAGACAGAAAAAGACCCTGACAGACCGAGGCCTGCCTTATGCACTAAGGGCAGACACAGGTCCACCTTATAAAATTGCAATAATATAAGGGAAAAACTCAGGGTCCCCCCACGTATCCTAGAGACAGCAGCATGCTATCTCAGGAAGGGGAGAGAGCCGCCCCACTACATAGTAGGAAGGGCAGCAGCACCCAGAACCGTATGCGCCATAGCAGAAGGCGCAACGTCCAGGTGATAGTAGGTCGCAAAGGTGGACGGCGAAGACCAATTCGCCGCTGCACAAATCTCCTCAATGGAGACACCTTTGGACAAAGCCCAAGAGGTAGACACACCCCTAGTAGTGTGGGCCTTAAGTGCTTCCGGCACTTCAGACCCAGACCGGGTGTAAGCCAACCTAATAGCATCCACAAGCCATCTCGACAGAGTGGGCTTGGACACCGCTTTCCGTTGACGGGCATTCATGACCACGAAAAGCTGAGAAGTAGACCTGCTGTCCACCGTCCTATCACAGTAGGCCTTCAGGGCCCTGACTGGACAAAGACAATGAAGACGCCTATCCTCCTCTGATGCAAACGGAGGAGGATGAAAAGCCGTCAAAACAACAGGTTCCTTCGGGACCACCCGGTTCTTAGGAATAAAACTCAAATGAGGTTTTAGAAGAACCTTGGAGTCATTATTGAGAAACCTCATACAATCAGGGCTCACAGAGAGCGCACGAAGGTCGCTCACACGCTTAGCCGTAGACAAGGCAAGCAAAAGAGCTGTTTTGAAACTTAAATGTTTCAAAGAGGTCCTCCCAATCGGTTCAAAGGGTGCCTTGCAAAGGCCCTCAAGAACCACTTGTAGATCCCAAACAGGAAGCAAGGCTCTGGTCACAGGTCTCAAATGGTCCACACCATGCATGAACTGGACCACCTCAGGGATTTTAGAAAGGCCTTTACCTGCCACCCCCAGGTGGCAGGCATCAATAGCCGCTAAATAACCCCTCAGTGTAGAGAACGCCAGACCAAGGTCCAGGCGGTCCTGCAGGAAATCTAACACCCTCTGGGCCGAAGCTATATGAGCCACCACAGGTGGCTCCTGTAGCTCACACCAGTCCAAAAAGGCATTCCACCTTCCATCATACACAGCCCTAGTAGAGGGGGCTCTAGCACTCTGAATAGTGGCTACAACCATCGGTGAGAAGCCTGCTGCAAGCAGGTTCTCCCTCTCACGGGCCAAACCCACAGGTCTAGGCCCCGTGGGTCTGGATGGAAGATCTCGTCCCCTGCCTGGCGCAGCAGATCTCTGAGCAAGGGAAGCCGCCAAGGGGGTCGAGAGAGCAGTGGGGTGATCAGAGACCTCCACACTCCCCTGGATGGTGTCACCAGAAGAACCTCCTGGTTGGAACATCTGATCCTCTCCAGAGTGGGAAGAATCAGTTCCAGGGGTGGAAACGCGTAGAGAAGACCTTGTGGCCATTCGTAAGCAAACGCGTCCATCCCCAGAGGAGAAGGTCCCCTCACTGAAAAGTAAAGGGGACACTTCGCGTTCTCCTGGGAGGCAAAGAGATCGACTCGCGGTCGACCGAACCTGGAGAAAATCTGCCTCACCACCGCAGGGTGGAGAGACCAATCCTCGTAACGAGGCTCCCCCCTGGACAACAGATCGGCGCCGCCGTTCTGAAGGCCCGGGACATGGGAGGCTCTGATGGACCTCAACCGAGGCAAGCACCAGAGGGTCATCTCGCGCGCCAGCTGATCCAGCGTACGCGAGGAGAGGCCGCCCTGTTTGTTGAGATAATACAGGGCCGCCGTGTTGTCCGTCCTGACCAGGACATGGCAACCCCGGAGAAATGGTTCGAAATGCTTGAGCGCCAAGTAGATCGCCATTAACTCCAGATAGTTGATGTGGTACTCCAACATGGCCTGGGTCCAAAGACCCCTGGCTGAGCGCCCCTCGTGGGTGGCGCCCCACCCTGAGCGGCTGGCGTCTGTGGTGATCACCTTGCGTGACACCACTTCGCCCATGGAGACCCCACTTGTCAACAACGCCTGGTCCCTCCATGGGACCAGAGCGTCCATGCAGACCTGGCTGACTGTCACCTTCCTGTACCCTTGCAGGGAAGGAATCCTGAGCGCCAGTGACCACCGCTGGAAAGGTCTCATATGAAACCTGCCCAGACGCAGAAGTTGCACTGCTGAAGCCATCAGCCCAGTCAACTTCATGCACTCCTTGTACCTGACCACCTGGTCCAGTCGGAAGGAGCCGAGACAAGTCAGAAACCTGTCCACCCTCTCCGGGGAGAGGCGAGCGGACATGGTGGCCGAGTCCAGAGATATTCCTATAAAGGAAATCTGCTGGGAGGGTAACAACATGCTTTTGCCAAAGTTGACGTTGAAACCCAAGGCCTTCAGGTGTGACAACACCAGATTGGTATGGCGCGCCGCTTCTGAGCAGGAGGCGGCGGAAATCATCCAATCGTCTATGTAGTTCGCCAGCCTGACTCCCTGATGCCTCAGTGGAGCAATGGCTGCCTCGGTCACTTTCACGAAAACCCGAGGGCTCAGAGAAAGACCGAAAGGGAGGACCGTGTACTCGTACAGGCGCCCCTCGAAGGCGAACCGCAGGAACTTCCTGTGTGGGGGATAAATGAGGATGTGCTGATAAGCGTCCTTCAGATCCACTGAACAGTGGAAATCCCCCTGTCTCACTGATTTCATCAGTGACTCTGACGTCAGCATCCTGAATTTGAACTTTTTCAAGTGCTTGTTCAGAGCACGTAAGTCCATAATCGGACGCAGCCCCCCTCCTTTTTTCTGAACCAGAAAATAACGGCTCCAGAAGCCTAAACGGCTCTGGTCGTGTGATAACTCCACTATAGCGCCCTTGCGCAATAGTGAGCTTATCTCCTCCCTCAAGGCATCGGCCTTCAAGCCGCGGGCTCGAGTATAAATAACCTTGCTGGATAGGGAGGGTTTTTTCGCGAACTGTAGTCTGTAACCCCGTGGCACCGTCCGAAACACCCAGTGATTCGGATTGCAACGTTTCCATTGCTCTGCACACTGTGCTAACGTGTTGCTGAGCAACGGAGAAGCCTTGGGGTTGTACCGCCTGAGCGGAACTACTGGGCCGGGAGGGAAAGGTTCCGTATCCGGGCACGTATCCGTATCCGCTAGACGCCGGGCCGGAAGGCGCGGAGTCACCGGCGGAAAGAGCGTTTCCGTTTCCGGTACGCTTATTTCCGTATCCGGTGGGAGACGAACACGTGACCTCCAAGAAGCCTCGCTTGTTAATAATACATGCGACACACAACGTGGAGCCCGGGGGACAGGGTTCATCGCATAAGTAACATAATCCCCGGCTCGGGGAATTGTATTTACGTTTATAACCTGTGCTAAGGCCTTTATATGCTTCCTTGCGGGAAGACGAGGCCGACCCTGGGTGATATGTGTTGGCTTCTTCCCTGACGCTAAGACCAAACTCCTGTCCTGAACTAGAGTCGGCATAACAGTGCCGCTCGGAGACAGAGGGGTATTGCACACTAGTGAGACCATACCACTGTGAATAGGAATTAGCTTGTCTGGGAACATTTTGCAAAGAGAAATATTCTGCTTGTAACCTGTCTGCATGACTGGAGGAAGCGATATTTTCTGAGTGGAAAGAAATTCCAGCCTGGACTTCTCTACACTGGTTAAATTCATGCAAAATGGGGTCGTCTGTAGTAAAGCAGGTGGGTTTGAGATAAACAGGCATTGTTTTATCAACACACTTTTTATTACAGGCACTGGAGGAGAGCACAGAGGAGGAATAAACATTGATTTCTTGGCATAAGAAAAATTGTTCGTATTGTCCAAACGTCTGCGCTTGCAAGGGGGGGTCCCCTGAAATTTCAGGGGGACCCCGCCAGAGTCCAGTGTCACTTTCGCGGCGGCTTCCCACGGGCTTTGTGGGAGCTGGCCGGTATCCCGTGCCTGGGAGGGTGGCGGGATTGAGAGCGGGCCTGAGCCCCCGCTGCAGTGTGCGGGGGTCCCGCGGAGGAAGAAGAGGGGGTCCTAGGGGGATTGTTCTGTTTCCCCTGTTTGGAGGTAGAGCGCCCCCTGTCAGCCTGACCAGGGGCCTTGCTCCGTCCCTGTCTCTTTTCCTTTCTGGGTACCTGGGGGTCCATCGTGGCTCCCAGGAGCTCCAGAGTGATCTTCTTATCCGCCACCTCCTGGCGGAGAAGCTCCAGTCCACCGCCCATGAGGGAGGAAGGGTGGCCGGGGAGGTCTTGCAGGACCTTCTCGGTCTCCTCTCCGGAACTGCCAGGACACTTTACCTTGTCCAGCCACCTGGCACGTTCCGCCTGGATGCAATAATCCATGCCGTGTCCAAGCCACTCGATTGCGTGGACATTCAGGTCCATCAGCATGCGCAGCGACTTGTCCATTTCCTCCACCAACACGTCAGGCACCTCCCGCATCTCGCTGAGGAGGCGCCTGGTGGAGAAAAGCAGCAGCTGGGTGGCGTTCATCGTCCTGGCTGCCAGCGCGGACGATCTGTAAGAGTTCCTCACCCTTGAAGACTGCTTGTCATCAAAGGCTATGGCAAACCCAGGAGGCTTCTTACCCACGGCCAGATTGAGGGGAGGACGGCCTCCAGGACCGGTCCGCTCATGGCTAGGCTTGAGGCTCCCTACCAGGGACTGGGCCATCAGCTTGTCCATGGGAGGGCACAAGGGGATTCCCGCCTTCTCTGCGTCGTGGCAATCGACCAGGAAGGGGAGCTTGGGGGGGTCCTTGTGTGTAGTCCAGGTTGAATGCAGGGCCTCTGCAAAGCCTGGGACCAGTGGTAGCTTTTCCATCCGAAGCGGGGGAGAGGAATCCACATCCTGGCCAAGGAGGGGAATCCTAGCCCGTGGTCCGAGTGGCGCGTCTCCGAGTGGCAGCTCCAGGCCACAACGGATGGTGGCGCGTTCCAGCACCGAGAGCTCGTCCATGGGGATGGAGTCTGGGTCTTGCGCCGCTGCCCCTCTCGCCCCAGCCGGCATGGAAGGGGGGAGAGAGGCAGAAGGGGCTTGGGAGGACGCGGCGGAGATGGAAGCCTCGGCATGAGGAACCACCCTGGCCGCGCCTCCGCCCTGTCCGGAGGGGAAAGAGGACTCGTCCTCCTCCGAGTACTCACCCTCCGTGTCCAACTCCTCCATGTCGCAGTCCTCTAGCTCCGGTTCGTCTCCGTCGCTAGCATGCCAGGAGACGGGGCTAGGTGGCCGCATAGCCCGTAGCTGGGGGACGGAGAAGGAGAGAGGAATGTCACCGACGACTAGAGGGTGGAATTCCTTGGGGGGGACGGTCCATGTTGCAGCTGGCGGAGAAACAACGTGGGCGGTCTTGCATGTTCTCTTCTTGGGCACGGCACCAGTCGAGCCCGTCGGAGAAACAGCAGTGGAAACAGGGGCCGCAGACCCGCTAGCAACGGGGCTACCGAAGCTAGCTGAGGGCGAGGCCGCTGGAGGCCTAACCACGTGGCGAGAAGCAGCGCTGTGGCGTACAGCGCTGTCCGGCACACGAGGAGAGGTGTCTGGGAGGGTTCCGGCGGAGACCGTGGTGTGAAGGCCGTAGCCTGCGGCAGCGATCTCGCATCGTGCCTCGAGGGCTGGAACATCGTACTGGAGGCATTCAGCACAGTTCACCCCCGTGGCCGGGGCCGGAGGGGACAGAGAGGCCAAGGCGTGTCCTACCCCCATGCAGACAATGCAGAACGGATGTGTATCTTCATTGGCGATGAGGCCTTTGCAGCTGGGAAGGCCGCACTTCTTCGGTACCCTAGCTAGCAGGCTGCTAACTGTAGGTCGACGAGCTGCCATCGTGAGCTAACCGAAGCTAAGCGAAGCTAAGCTAAGGCAGGGAGACACGTGGCAGAACGTACAGAGAAGAAGTAAAGACTCAAAGCGAAAGTGAAGAAAAAGACCGAACTGTTAGGAAGAATAGAAGTAGAAACGTACAGGAGAATAATCTATAAAGGCCAGTGGCCGACTTCCTAGTCAACGCTTAGGCTAAACTTTACAGAAAAATATACTTATATGGCTGAGTTCGCGACACTCTAGTTGCAGGTAAGCAGAGGTGCGGAAGAGGAAGTTATGATAGCCCGCAGGGCTTTTATACACTCGGGGGGCGGCGCCCTCGTTTGTGATTGACAGCCCTACCGACAAATGATATTTCTCGTACGGGAGCTTATGAGTTTTACTCTGTTGCAGCGCCAGATGGCGCTGGTTATCCCATAGGGGGACCTTGTCTGGAGGTATGATAATAAACAGATGTTTAAAACGGGTCCTATGACAACAGGTATAATGAGGTTTGCATTAAAGGGGTATTTCGGTCAAAAACGACTTTCCTACCTTTCAAATGATGATTCGGGAAGCTTCTGGGTTGATCCAGGTGTTGTTTGACCCATAGCAGCATTTTGTTCCATTTTCGATTTTCTCCCCTGCACCCCACGGCTCCAAACGGCACCTCTCGGGTCGTTTTATAATCCGGTTATTATTCTCGCTCAAAACTCACTTTTCTCGCTCGGTCTCAGTCCCTCATACTGTTGTTAGCATATCCGAGCTACACCAGCTCCTGGTCGCCGCCATGTTTGTTTACAAAAAGCTCAACTCTGAACTCAGCCTAGCTAGAGAAACACTGGGAAATCCGATCACGCGATACAAAACGGGATTTCCCAGTGTTTCTCTAGCTGTGCTGAGTTCAGAGTTGAGCTTTTTGTAAACAAACATGTATCTTTGATATAATGTGGGATATAATGTGGGATTGATTACACACCCCATGAAGCCTTGAATTGATATTAGTTTTATTTTTTTAATTATTTTTTACATATTTTTTTTTAGACTTCGCCAGTCTGAGGTGGCGGTCTATGGGCGGCCATAGCTGAGTGGTTAGTGAGCCTGCCTGGGGAACCAGAGCCCCTGATTGTCGCCGGTACGATTCCAGCTCTCCCCGATCTACAAGCACACACCGCCTTGCGCCGCGAGGCATTGTGTGCTTGTAGATCGGCTGTTTTCACTAGTTTAAATAATTTTTTTAAATGATAAATCCAAAACGCTTTTGGACATACAAGGTTTTCACCCGACAACGACGATATACATATTTACACATCCTTGAATTAAAGGTGTCATAGCGTGTATAATTGATAGACAATACGTATGCTTTTGGGTGAACTACTCCTTAAAGTAAAAAAAAGAAAATCTGAGTACTTCTTCCACCACTGGCAGAGAGCGAATGGGGGGAGTTCTAAATGAATGTGGAACTAAATGAAAGGGGACGTGTGTTAGAGAGGTATAGCAGGGGGTCTCCACCTCGCCCTCCCTCCCTTAACCATTCACAAAATTTCTTTCCCCCCCCAGCCTGTGAGGAAATATTATGATTATTAATACCTTTTTCTGAGGTGCTGTTCAGTTGACCTGCCCCCGGAGTGAGATAAGTGTACTTTTCTACCGGCCGGGCCAGGATATTGATGTTGTTGCCGGGGAGGGGAGGGGAGGAGAGGAGAGGAGAGGAGAGGAGAGGAGAGGAGAGGAGAGGGGAGGGGAGGAGAGGAGAGGAGAGGAGAGGAGAGGAGAGGAGAGGAGAGGAGAGGAGAGGAGGGGGTCCTCGCTGCGGTCAGGGACCCCTCCACAGGTCAGTGGGTGTTTAAGAACATAAAACACGAGCGTGGCTGTGGATGTATACTTTACTTTAAATGACCCCAACCCCCGCTCACCCCTCCTGTTTGATGTGTTGATGCGCTGGGAGCATAGACTGTAAAAAAAATATGGACGGTGGGAAACCTTCGGTTTCTGTGCTGTGAAAATGAAGCGCTTTTCGCCCTTGTATGGGTGTCGCCATCATTGTTTTAATGTGGGTACCAGGAATGCTATTGGCTGCCAACGGTCACACCATGAACTCTTTAGTTCAAAATGTGGAATTATGAATTATGAAATGAACTAGTTCATTTTAGAAGTTTTGAACTTGAACTAGTTCATGTTTTAAGTGAACTTTCCCAACACTGACGATAGTCATGTTTCCATAAACGTATTCGAATTAGGGAAGCGAATTATCAGAAATGCGCATTAAGACAAAGCAAATTTAGCCTGTTTCCATTAAACTGATGAAATGCGATTCTTGGGAGATCCTGCCTGGGTCCGTCTGACCGACCTGCTGTAAATACTTCCCGCGGGCTTGCACACAGTGCACAGAGCTGGGATGGGGCTGATTTTTTTTCAGACCGAATCTGATACATGAGCACTGCTGTGACTCGCTACACACTCAATCCTGCAGCATCGCGGATGCAAGCTGCTGTGAGCTTGTAGATCGGCCACTTTTCTTTTGGCACGCAACATGGTGTGATGACGAAGAGTCACTCCGTGTGTAACAACCGGTTTGTTTTGTTGGCTAACGCTATACAATGGACGTTAATTAAGCGGCGGGGGAAAGTGTTATAGGAGGACGATATGGACCAGAACGTCATAATTTATTCGCATTTATTGTCTGACCCGTTTCCATTCACAAATGCGCATTTAGTTTATTCAATAAAGCCTCAAAATCCACCTCCTCCAAGCGGATAAAAGTTTTTGCAGATAATGAAAGTTTATTCGAATTTTCCATGAAAAGATTTATTCGCAAAACTCTTAACTCATGGGATGCCCACAAGGTGCCCACGCGTCAATCTCTTTGATGTCGCTGGAGGTCCACAACGTTTTGATGTGTTTACTGTATTTACCGTATTAACTTTAAATCTCACCGTTAGGTTGGGGCTACGCCTGGAAGTAGCCCATTAGCCGCTAGTCGCTTCGAGTCGATGCTGAGAGCATCACGCGGACGTTTTTCTCCATAATACTCCAATGCATTTCCCCATCTTTAACGCCCTTTATCTCTGATGTTTGTTTTATGGCTAAAACTGTGGCGGGGTGCGGCAAAATGTCCAAATTTTGATCGGCAATGAACAGTTATGATCAACACTGGTCCATACAGAAAGTTACACAACAACATCCTGTCTGCGCTCATGTGACCAAGTGACGTCTTGACGCTTGCATTGACGCAGCAGGGCCGGATTCAATACAATGGTGGTGGGCCTGGGCAGCGAGAGGGGATAAATGGGGCTCAATCCAGGGGCACCCAATGTGTTAATGTGCATCAAGAGGCTTTATGGAAACGCAGCTTAAGGTGCCCTCCACACTACAGGCGGTTGCCGTCGGGGCTGCCGCTAGGATCAGCGGTATTTCACAAAGATGAACACAATCCATCTCTCACCGCCCGCGTACGCATGCACACATGCGCACGCTCGTGGGGGATTTCACGGGACCGCGCCCGCTCGCCTCGCCGCCCCAAAACTTCGCTGCGCGGCCAAAATAGCCGCCCGCCTCCCATTGAAAATGAATTGCTAGGAGGCGGTGACCGCGCGTAGTGTGGAACCCCCTTATTACTAGCTTTGCTTTGGAGTCGATTGGTACATGAATTGAGAGTTGAGATTGAAAATATGGTATTTAGCAAGAATGTGCGACGGGAAAATGTCTCTGGCTTGTTTAGGCTTGCATAGTTCTTCTGCAGCAGTACCAAACTGTCCACTCTACAACCACCTCAGTTCTACTGACGGCCAGCGGCGACTCAACAAAACTGGGAAAGTCCAGTCTTCTAGTTTCCCGTCGATACCGGTCGATAGCAGTCCCGACCCGCTGCCGAAAACCTGCCGATAAACTCCCTGTCGGCAAACGACGCTTTTCGATGGAAATCGTCCAGAAATCTCCTTGGTTAAGACCTGCCTTTACAATGCCATCACCATCCTCTCTCTCTCTCTCTCTCTCTCTCTCTCTCTCTCTCTCTCTCTCTCTCTCACACAGTGTTATTGTCTGCTGCTTGTTTGTGAGATGATTTCTCAACTCCCCTGGGAAGGTTTCATGGGCTGTTGTGCTTGTATGCAAGCAATCAGTCGCTCATACGCTGCTAACCACCGCTGCATGTCCTCAGCCGTCCCCGAAAAACTACCACAATCCTCTCATGACGTTATTACATCCCCCATACACACACACACACACACACACACACACACACACACACACACACACACACACACACACACACACACACACACACACTCACACACACACACACACACGCACACACACACACACACTGTACTTTATCGAACAAATTGCAGATCTACAAGCTCCGTGTATGCAGGGACGTGGAGAGAACGTTAGACTCTTTTGTCAAAAGTAGCTAAAACAGCCGATATACAAGCTCACATCGCGTCACATTGTGATGTGTTGTGAGCTTGTGGATCGCCTGTTTTCATAATAATAAAGTATTTACTGGATGGCGTATGGCAAGGATTTGTACACAATTCTTTCAACATAAAACACTATCCAAGTTTAGGTGAGTTAGGAAAGGGCATTTCTCTTGAACGCTGCCTTCAGGTATGGCATGGAAAGTGGGACATTTGCATTTATTTCTGGAGAGGGCCGTTGTTACATACAGGTAAAAGGGTAGGGGCTTTCAAAGTCCCCTTTGATGTCTATGTGTGCACGTGACTGCGTGTATGCTTCCGGTCTGTGACGTCACCGTGCAATCAAGTAGGCCTACAAAACTGGGAAAACTCTTAACCCCAGCCCCTAAACCTAACCTCTACAAGCCTAATCCAGTGGTTCTCAAATTTTTCAGGCCGCCCAAAACAGTCCTACTGATATCTGAACTGGGGGATCCCCACTCACCTTGACAGGTGCTTGGAATTGTTGGGGTTGTGGCATTACATTTTATTTGACTCTGTGAAGAATCAAGATACAATCTTACAACGTCTCGCAACGCCTCGCTCCCCCCAAAAATGTAAATACATTCGGTGGCCAGCCCAGAACCACAGTTTGAGTATCCAGAGTTGTCAATGAATTGGGTATGGGCAAGGTATGGAAGCTGCTATACCTTGGCTCCAGGGAAGAAAAAAAATCTACTTTTTAAAATAAATTCACCAATGTCTACTTTGAACACTTGTATCCCCCCTATCTTGACAAGTCGTTTATTCCCCGGTTCTGGCGGTCAGCACAGGTGCAATGTATTATTGTTAATTAGCAGCGGCGGCAAATTTTTTCACTTGTGCCTGCTGTAAAATAATACTATTCACTGATAGTAATCATCATCATCATCATACCTGTTGCTAAGGTATGGCAACATGACTTCATGCCTATGCATGACACTAGTCATGTTGCCATACTTTAGCTTTTGCTGAACAGACGCCACTGTGAGTACCACTGGACTAACCCTAGCCCTGAAACTGTCCACACACACTGTGGTGCTACTTGGACGGACACAGGAATAATATCGTCACTGTCGGGCAGAAACCAAATTTGAAACCTCGTAAGTTTCAAATTTGTAATTTTTTTTTGCAAAGTAAAAGCCCTGCTTCATCACACAAGGCCATCGCACAAAAGTAGTGAAAACAGCCGATCTACAAGCACACAACGCCTCGCACCGCGAGGCGTTGTGTGCTTGTAGATCGGCTGTTTTCACTTGTTTAAATCATTTTAAAAATGATAAACACAAAACAAACGGTTTTGGACGTACAAGGTTTCCACCCGACAACGACGATAGTCTACAGTACAGTGGTTTTAAATAAGTGTTTCTGGGCATCCCATCTGCTGTTTGTATTGAACTCTGAGGATACTCTGAAGTCACAAGATCCTCTGGTGAGACGTTCTCCCAGAGGCGGAGCCATCACCTCCTTCTTAAACGCGCTAAATGCAACAACACGCCCACCTCTCTCTCTCTCTCTCTCTCTCTCTCTCTCTCTCTCTCTCTCTCTCTAGCTCTCTCTCTCTCTCTCTACCTCCCCAAGGCCCCATGCAGCTGTAATGGACTCGCTCTCCCATACATTCAGTCCTTTTCACTGCTCAGTGCCCTCCGTTATCCCTTTCTCATGGCTTTTCTGTCTGTCTGTCTGTCTGTCTGTCTGTCTGTCTGTCTGTCTGTCTGTCTCTCCGTCTCTCACCACCACCTCCCTCCCTCCCCTCCCCTCCCCTCCCCTCGCCCTCTTTCTGTGCGTTCATAGGAGCGTGTCAGTGGGTTCTTTAGCGGTGTGCGTGTGTGCGTGTCTCTCTCTGCGTCCGGTCTTGTCCGGCGCAGCGCGGAGCCGTCTGACGTCCCGTGGGGAAGGTCGTGGTGGCAGAGAGGGGGGGGGGTTCCTCTGAAGACGGGGAGGGGGGGGGGGGGGGGGGGACGGGGGGGACGGGGGTGGTTCCGCCTGGCATGGAGAGAGGAGGAGGCCCTGGCTCACTCACACCCCGCAGACCCCGTCCGTCTCTGGACAGCTATTATAGGCCTTTTGTCCCTGTTGTAAAGGCTCCAACTAAATGCTAAACTGATATGAGCGAGTGGGTGGGTGGGTGGGGGGCTTCTATCAGTGAGTGTGTGTGTGTGTCTATATCCCGACATGCGTCAATTAGCTAAAACACACTCGAGCCCCCCTTTTCGCAAATAGTTATTTGCACCTTTCTTGCTGTTTTAGAGAGACGATATTATGTGTCGTCTCCGTCGGGGTGGAAACCTTGTTGAAACCCTGTTGCTTTTCAGGATTCAAATCGTCGTCGTCCGGTGGAAACCTCGTATCTCCAAGTTCCAAATGTGTACGTTCTTTCGCAAAGTAAAGCCCTGCTTCGTCGTACAAGGCCGTCGCACAAAAGTAGTGAAAACAGCGGATCTACAAGCACACAACGCCTCGCACCGCGAGGCGTTGTGTGCTTGTTGATCGGCTGTTTTCACTAGTTTAAATCATTTTTAAAATGATACATGCAAAACGAGCGGTTTTCATTGGACAACAACGAAATGTGAAAGTAGCAGATCTGCCAGCTCAAAACAAGCTTGCGGATCTGCTACTTTTATTGCTTCGGTGTGATGCTGTGTTATGATCAAGTAGGGTGTTTATTTCATACTTTATAGCTATTGAGAAATAGCAGATATACAAGCTCACAGGGCTGCTATTTTTGAAAAGTTGTGAGAATTTGTGCAAATCTTTGAATGTATGTATTTTTAAGGCGAACATTTTTTTTTAATTGTAAATTTTGCTTCTGGGGGGTCACTGGAACGAAATATTTTGATATGGGGTTCCGTGGCCAAATACAAGGTTTAGAATATTCTAAGATTTCATGAATAGCAGATCTACAAGCTGGCAGCGCGGCACTCAGTGTCGCGCTGCGAGCTTGTATACCTGCTATTTTTTAAATAGTTAAAGCATAAAATAATGTGTAATAATGTGTTCCCACTTCCCAGTCTTGATGGGTTAAAATACGGAGATGAGAGGTTTACTTTCTGCCCTGACAGGGACAATAAAGGACTACTGTATCGTCGTTGTCGGGTGGAAACCTTGTATGTCCAAAAGCGTTTGTTTTGCATTTATCATTTTAAAAATGATTTAAACTATAGTGAAAACAGCCGATCTACAAGCACACAACGCCTCGCACCGCGTGGCGTTGTGTGCTTGTAGATCTGCTGTTTTCACTTTTGTGCTACGGCCTTGCGCGATGAAGCAGGGCTTTGCTTTGCAAAAGAACGTACACATTTGAACATACGAGCTTTCCACCCGAAAACGACCGTATGCTCCGTGAAAATATACAACGACATGCCCAAAATAGTGACGGTACAGGTTGAACGAGGAGGTGTTGCGGGGCCATCCTGGCCCTAAGCATCGCAACGCTGGAGCCAGTTCAACATCTGTTCCGGGAAAATAGTAGCACGACGCCACCGGCGGTACAGTAAGAACCAACACAATAATAAACAGAGTACAGCATAACGCCACTAGCGGTACAGTAGTAGAACCCACACAATAATACACACGCTGCACAAAGCGCTAATCCCTTCCTCCAATTTAACCAGGCTCACTCAATTCTTTATTTTGTTTGTTAGTTTTTTTGCTCCGTTTTTTTCTCTCTCTCTCTCTCTTCCTCCTGCTGGCAAAAACATAAAACATTTTGTGTATTTATTTTGTCCTGCATAAGAACACACTCTCTCTATCTCTCTCTCTCTCTCTCTCTCTCTCTCTCTCTCTCTCTCTCTCTGTACCTCTCTCTAATATATGCGCATCAGGGCTGTGGGTGAAAATGGCTGAACACAGCCCTGGTATATAAGCAACAGAGAGAAGGAAAAGACGGGGAGCTCGAGCTGCATTGCGAGGAAGCCCTTGCATTATTCATCGGGGCGCTTGGGATAAGGTTTAATTAAAAGTGCTGCTCGGCATTGTGCGAGGAATGAATGTCTGTTTTGCCTCGCCTGTCGCTCGCCTCATTCACGTTCGCCATGCTCGACTTATCAAAGGAGGGCCCCTCTTGGCCCCTCCCCCCGCTCCGCCGCTGTTAAGTTAGCATAATGCCGCAGCCAAAAGCCTTGTGATTACTGGGGGAGAGAGAGAGAGAGAGAGGGAGAGAGAGAGACGTTCAATACAGCTATACTCTAAAGCATTCCAGAGACACAAACCGGGGAACAGTATAGCGCGCTAACCAAGGCAGTGTTTACGCGTCGTGTCGTGCGGCTGTATGTGTATGTCTCCTACTGCGGTGAAGTGTTGGAAATGAGAAACACATATCGCTGAGTCGTGCAGGCGTGTGCCGTCAACTAAAGTTGTGGGTTTAAAGCTGAAGGGTGAAAGTGAATCTTTCTGAATATTGTGTTTGGTTTCCGATATGCTGGCATGCACTGGCGGTGCTGGCTGGCGGCAGGAGCTCTGGAGGTAGAGGGCGGCCGGTTGGAGAAGGTTTGATCCCCTCGCCGGCTCTCCCTTGGGTTAGTGTCAAAGTGTCTTCAATGTCTTTCCGGCCAAGGACCCCCTAGCTGGGAGAGAGATGAATCCCCCCCATACATACAGTATATTGACATTTAACCACACCCTCTATACTTAAAGTTGACATTTGGCTCTGTACATGGTTTGCTCCTTTTAAACGTCTACACCAAACCTCTTTGCCGATGTTATAGGGTTATATATATATATGTTATATTATCCCATCATGCATAGATTTGGCGGCCTGCCTGTAGTAACTCTGAGGACCGTCTAGGGGTCCTGGACCCCCGTTTGAAGACCCCTGCCCTAAATGCTCAAGATGAGCAGATAGGTGGTGCCTTGGCATGGTGTCCCCTGCCCGGTCGGTGTGTGTGAATGGCTGAATGTAACGCGCATCAAGCTTTGGAATAAGGCACTATATACCGGTATACGCACCATTTAGCATTCATTCAACTCCTCTAGAGTTAATTTATCCATTCTGTATACTCTCAGAGCTACAAACTGATAAAGGGTTAACATTTTGTACGCTATGTACAGCTTCAGACTGGCCGGGAGGAAAATAGTCAACCAACACACCTATCCTCAATAGCATGCGCGCAGCCACGCACGCACGCAGCCACGCACGCAGCCACGCACGCACGCACGCACGCACGCACGCACGGGGAGAAACAGGAGGTGTAGATGGACTCCGCCTGCTGGGTCTGAGGAGAGGTGATTTCACGCCTGGTTGTCGGCTAACAAGACCCTGCTCTCCCCGCACTGCAGGGCCTGTTATTGACTCTGTGTGTGTGTGTGTGTGTGTGTGTGTGTGTGTGTGTGTGTGTGTGTGTGCGCGCACGCGTGTGCGTACTACATGATCCTCTTGAGCTAGAAAACGTGTGTATAGCAGAAGACTGACACAGAATAGGCCTACAGCAGCAACAGTACCTTAATTATATTGTTGTTGTCGGGCAGAAACCTCTTATATCCATATTTTAACGTTTTTTCGTAAATTAACAACCTACTTGATCATACTTCAGCGTCACACAAAAGTAACGCAAATTAGCAGACCAGGTCAAATATTTGAGCTTGTAGATCTGCTACTTTTGATGCTGTTGTGTGACGCATAGGGCGGCAGTGGCTCAGGAGGTAGAGTGGCCGCTTGGCAACCGGAAGGTTCTGGGTTCGATCCCGGGCTCCCCCAGAGTTAGTGCCGAAGTGTCCTTGAGCAAGGACACTGCTGCGTCGCCTGACGGTGTCTACTCGCTCGGAGGTGTTCACTTTCAGCATGAATAAAAGTTGAATAAGCATCTTTCAGGTGGGAACACGTCATCTATTTGGACATGAAGCGATAATAACTTATGTGGGATTGTCAGTCCAATATTGTAAAAAAAAAAAAAAAGAAGTTGGAAAAAAAAGTTGAAAAGAAAAATCATAATTCTTAAAATAATCTGAGGGGCCAGAAATATTTTCACAGGGGACAATTTTGGCCCGCGGGCCGTCGTAAAGCATCTTGGATAAAAGCGCTATATAAATGCACCGTTTACCATTTTACGCTGTAGTAGGAGCAAATAGGGCCGAAAAAACACAAAAAGTTAGAATACAGCGACAGTGAAAGAGGATTTCTGCTGACAGCGACGACACAGCAGTAACACACGTCCCCCCGGTTATTCCCACCTCTCTCTCTTCCGACCGCGTCACGTCACGTTCTTAATAGCTGCTCCGTTTACAAAGGACCCGCTCACACACACACACTCGGTTGACAGAACGCTTGAGACGTGTGTAAACCAGGGGACGTATCAAAACATTTACCCTGCTTCTGAGCAGACGTGCAAACATCTCTCTGTCAAAGCCCTCGCCTTCAGACAGCTGCATGACACAGAGGAGTGGAAACAGTTATAAGCGAGGAGGCGTCGTCGCCGGGTGGGAGTCAGCTGTCATTGGTACAGCACTGACTGGAGCAGCCTCGTGTGCAAAGTGTCAGGTTCTGGGAGAGAAATATGCTAGATCCAGGGTCTTTTCAACGTGAGGTGGGACCCCCTCAACCTTATCATAGATTCCGTAGAGTTTCATTGTTTGACAGCACGATCGTCAGTGTATTTTGGATTCATGTCAATTTGTGTTTTCAGATCTTTAACCACTTGAACCGTCAATACTTAATACAATTTGTCCTTTCACTCTGTACTTAGTCTGCTTTTTTCCCCCTCTAAACCAAAGCTCTTTGCCGAAAATAGCCACTGCGAGGCGTTGTGAGCTTGTAGATCTGCTATTTTTGGCTAAAGTTCTCAGAATATGGACACTAGGGTTCAAGTGGTTGATATAAAAAAAGGAGAAAAAAGTTTCTATCACACAAAGATTTGGAGGACCCCCTGGGGGTTACGGACCCCCTGCTGAAGACCCATGAGCTAGATAGATCAGAGGTTTTCAACCTTTTTCATATTAACTTGAGATTGGCGAGTGACTCTTTGACGTCGCAGAGTGCCGTGGGCGAGATTGAATAAATTGATAAGGTTTTATATTAAACCGTAGCTTGCGGTCCTCGACAGCCGCGGCTGAAGAGAAAAACTCCAATTCCCACTATGCATCGGGAGATAACTCAATCAGGAAATCCGGTTTTCCATATAGGCCAATGTTATGAAATTCACAACAATGGTTTTATCTCGTAATCTAACTCCAGGTTCGTGTTTAAGCCCTTCTCTACCGACCGTAACAAAGGCACAGATGGCCGTGGTTGCCATTATTCTGTTCTGGGTGAAAGAAAATATGATCGCAACGAGGAAGCACCTTGGTCGCAGAGCGATGCATTGTGAGCTTGTAGATCGGCTATTTTCAAACAAAAAAGAATTATACATTTGCTAACTTTAAATGGAACATTCAGCGCAATGAGTACTTTTCCTTGTTGTACTTTAAGTACACTTTGATGCCAATACTTTTATTCAAGTACATTTTGAATTCCAGACTTTTACTTGTAATATTTCTACATTGCTGTATTGATACTTTTACTTAAGTAAAACATGTGAGTACTTTTTCCACCTCTGGTCCCGTCCTGCGCTGCACAGGAAAAGCAACAGCGCGGGTTACAGTGTCTTAATTGCCCAGGGTCACGCTGGCCAAGCTTTGAGGGCAAGCTTCACGGTGCGCTTTTTATTAATTCGCGAATAGCACCGCTCACTCCACACTAGGTGTGATTTTCGCTTTTCTCTCTCCCCCCTTTTATTACTCACATGGCCGTCAGTTCCCACCTGATGTTGTGAGGGAGTTCTGACTGCTCCAGACCGTACTGAATAACGGCTAGCTTGCACAACGTCTTCAGGCTAGGACTCAAGTCTAAGACAGACAGGTCATCAGGTGTGTTGTCTCCTCCAAAGAGGAAGATACGATCTCCCACCATGCAACAGCACATCTTATACTTTGAAGGCGGCAATTTCCCCTTGGCCTCAACCTTTTTCCAGCACCAGGTCTCTGGACTGAATTTCCACAGACCTAAGGTCTTGTTAGACCTTGGGTTATATATCCAGACAACAAATACATACAGCTCTCCATTGTAGGCAAAGGCTAAATGATCCTCAAGTACTCCTGGAGGATGCTGTGCAGAAGGTTTGTTCAACCAGCGATTGGTCTCTGTGTCAAGCACGCTGATGGGTTTTTTCTCACGCCAGAACCAGCCCCCAATTACAAACACATCTTTGTCCCGATGATGGTGGCAGAAGAACGTCTATAACAAC
>NC_137811.1:25115219-25118965 GCF_963921795.1 Nannobrachium achirus
AATGAAAGAGATTAAGGCTTAACATAGCTTGCTGTACGACTTTACAGCATATTTGACTCCCCTGCCCCCTGACCCCCCTACCTTGCTGAACTTAGAACTTTCAGCTGCATTACCACCGTGCAACCCATGCTACCAGTAAAACCCCAGCTCAATCCAGCTAGGCCAGTTAGAGTAACGACAAGACGAGAACAAAAAGCAACAGTTCCGAGACAAAAAAGAACGACAAAACAGCTGATCTACAATCCACATTGTGTCGCAACGAGACAAGCATGTCGTTGCGTTGATAATGAGCATCTACACCAGCAGCATCTAAATATCAAGGCTTACAATGAGCAAACCAGGCTGCAACCATTCATCCAAGCTGCTGGTAATCCTTTTACCTGGTGGCCAACACTACCTAGTCAACATAGAGCTCATTTGAAACATACTTCTGCACAGTTCAATATTTAGATATTTGATATCAATTTGTACATGATACACCACCTCCTATGCTATATAAACCCATTGAACTTCAAAGTCCATGTTAGACTCTGAAAGACAGATGAAAGACACAGCCTGGTTCTGGTGACTGATATTGTCCTTCTAATGCACGAGAGGGTACTTTTCACATTGTTTTGAGGAGAAAAAAAATGCGTGTGGGTGGCACACAGAAGCAGACTTACAAGTTATTGACAAAGCTTTCCCAGACAGCCTCTTTTCCATTGAGCATTTACTTCAGTAAGCTATGTCATTTAGCAACAGTAACATTGTCTTAAAAAAAACTCAGGATTTAGAACAGTAGTGGTTTTGAGCATGGTTCAAGGTTCTCAAAGTACAATATACAAGCTCACAGCGCGCTATGCTGCACTGCAAGCTTGTACATCTGCTATTTCTTAACAGATAGGGGGTCAGACAGAGGGTCCTCAGCCAGATATACATATAAATGTGTGGCTCCTTGACACGTAAAGGTTTGAGAACCACTGAGCCATACAGCATGGTATGTCAGTTTTGACACGTCACCGTCGAAGCCATAATGTAACGTTGCATCTACGGTATATGCTGTGGCATTACGTTTACATTCACCACTGCACACCGCCGGGCCTCCTGGTAATTAGCCCTTTAAAGTGCAAATGGACCTCTGGCTGCTTGTCACGGACTGTAAGGTTGTGAGAGATTACTCACTCTTTGGGATCGCCTATCTCTGTTCCTGCGCGCGCTCGTGCGTGCGTGTGTGTGTGTGTGCGCGCGCATATGAGCGACCGTTAGGTGCATACGCGCTTGCATGTTTAAATGTCAAAGGATGAGATGATTCCTTACAAAGCACATCCACAGTGACGCTGTGTTGTATGTTCGTGACTAGCAGACTCCCTCACTATAGGCCCACATGTAGGGGTTGCGAGTTCATATTTCACTGTGAACGACCATTATGTTTTTGCTGTCTTCTGAAAGTCATCATCCTTATCTTCATCCAGTGGCGTCAGTTCAGCAAAAGCTAGGGTATGGCAAAGATGGGAATCCTCATGGAAAAGAGGCATTACATTTTGTATAACACGGTTCTATTGTGAAAATAGCAGATCTACATGCTCACAACGCCTCGCGCTGCGAGGCGTTGTGAGCATGTAGATCGGCTATTTTCACAATGTCTGAAAAAAAAAACGAGTTTTGACAGTTTTTTACACAGGTTCCTACGGTTTCTTGGGCTGGATATGGCAGCCTGGAATGGTTGTTCAAGTGCAGCTAAACTTAGCATGTTAGTAAATGTGCTACAATTAACAATAATGCATTGCACCTGTGCAGCTGACCTGCAGAACCTGGGAATATAATTACAAGTGTGGAGAATACAATTATAATACCTTGTTAAAGTGACCATTTTGTTAAATGTTGCACTTTATTTTACTGTAATTTAACAACATAATAACCAGCACAGATAGACAAAGAGACATTCATTGATTTATATTTAAAATTAACTTTTATTTTTCCCCTATTAAAACTAGTCCTGTGCCGGGGGTGTGCGATGAGGGATTGAATGTAGGAGTCTCAGAAGTAATGTTGGAGAACCCAGACAGGTACCCGTTGGCCAGAACAGTCACCATTGATGTCCAGTTGTGCAATACCCGTTGTACCTGTTCCAACTGAGTCTGTGGAAGTCTCAGTTGGAAATGTTACCCCAAACAAATCAGTCAACTCCATATATGGGCAAAAAAGGGGGCATACCCATATGTGGGAATATACCGATGACATCAAGGATATTCATATATGGGCATAAAAGGGACAAGGGCTGACAGATCGAGATCCCCTTATATGGGCAACGTGGTTGTGCGACGTGTTTGTTGTGTTTAGACCGATAGGATCCTTTTTACATGCAGTTGAATATTATAATCCACATTAGTTTTAGTTTTATGTTTATGCGTGTGTGAGTGGTTGGGGAGGGGGGGGGGGGGGATATATCTTGTAATTGTTTGTGTAAGCTGCTCTATCTACACAATGGGCCAGGCAGGGATCTCAGTGGGGGGCCTGGAGATGGAACGTGTGTGTGTGTGTGTGTGTGTGTGTGTGTGTGTGTGTGTGTGTGTGTGTGTGTGTGTGTGTGTGTGTGTGTGTGTGTGTGTGTGTGTGTGTGTGTGTGTGCGTGTGCATGTGTAAAGAGCATATGCTTATGAGATCTGATACATTTGCTGTTGTAGAATGTGAATGCTGAAAAGTAACAGTTTTGGATGTATGAGGTTTTCACTGGACAGGGATGTTACATTTAGGTCAGGGGTCTTCAACTGGGGGTCCGGGACCCCTAGGGGGTCCTCAGCGTTACTACAGGGAGGCCACCAAATCCTTGTGTGATAGGATAATTATTTTCACTCTTACTTACTCTTACACTTTAGCCAAAAATATTTTCAGTAAAGAGGTTTGCTGTAGAGGTCAAAATAGCAGACCAAGTACAGAGTGAAAGCCGGGTCAAGTTTATACTACGTATCGACGATTGAAGTGGCTAAATGTCTGAAAAAACATTAACACCAACATAGACTGATGACAGTGCTGTCAAACAAGTTGATGAAAATCAGCACAACGCATTTATACAATATGTAGAGGGGGTCCCTGCTTCATCTCTCTCTCAGTTAAGGGGTCCCTGCTTCATCTCTCTCTCAGTTAAGGGGTCCCTGCTTCATCTCTCTCTCAGTTAAGCGGTCCTTGGCCTGAAAACGTTGCAGACCCCTGCTTTAGGTGGTGGGGGATCGAGGGAGTGGGGGGCTCATCTTATCAACCTCAGCGGTAGCCCCCACTCGCCCACCCGATGAATAATACATTCACATCATTAACCAGCCGTGTCCCTGCGCTACAATCCCTGTACAAACACACATGCGTACTCATGTATACACACACAGTGTTTCAGAGCGAAAAATTCTGGAGAAAAAAAAAATGAAAAAGAAAAGTTCCCATCCTGAGAGCCGGGGATTTGGAATTAATTCTGTAAATATGCGAGCGAACTTCGCCGAGTACATTTCCTCCCCTTGCCCCTCGCTCATTCTTTATGCGCGCCCCGTCATTTCATTAACCCATTCAGGCCTAGAATTATTGAATGCTTTAACTATTAAAAATAGCAGATATACAAGCTCACAGCGCGGCACCGAGTGCCGCGCTGCGAGCTTGTAGATCTGCTATTTTTGAAAAATCGTGAAAATTTGAGAACATTTTTCAATATATATTTCTCTAAGGAAACTTTGTAACTCAAATCTCTGCTTCTGGGGGGGTCCCTGGAACAACATATTTTGAGA
>NC_137811.1:25119165-25226665 GCF_963921795.1 Nannobrachium achirus
AACCCATTCAGTCCTAGGATTATCGAATGCTTTAACTATTGAAAAATCGTGAAAATTTGTGCACATTTTTCAATATATTTTTCTCAAAGGAAACTCAAATCTCTGCTTCTGGGGGGTCCCTGGAACAACATATTTTGAGATGGGGGTCTGCGGCCGAATAAATTTAATTTTGGGGTTCCTTGACATGAAAAAGTTTGAGAACCACCGATTTAGAGGAAGGATTTAGAAGTCGGGTCAAAGATCGGGTCAAAGATCGGGTCAAAGATATTCAAAAACTTGGACACATTTTCAAGATTTTTCAAAAATAGCAGATCTACAAGCTCGCAGCGCGGCACTCTGTGCCGCGCTGTGAGCTTGTATATCTGCTATTTATTCAACAGTTAAAGCTTAAAATAATGGTTAAAGTGGTTAAAATCTAACGCGACTCGGGCGCCTTCCGGGTATTTGAGGGTTAAACTATGCAGATCGTTATACTTTACACAAAATAGGCTAATTAATACACTTGACGATAGCGGTTGGTTCTCCCGAGGAGTGGAGTGGATGGGGGTGGGGGTGGGGGGTACGGGTTGAGGGGGTTGGTGGTGGTGAGTGGTGGGCGGAGGTAATGCTGAACTAAATCGTTATCACACAAACGCAGAGTGTAAATTACGAGAGAACGCTGAACTGCGCCCCCCTCTCGTCGAAGAACCTCGCGTAAACGGAACAGAACTTTCAGATAAGGACAAACATGGATTTTATATATTGATCCGTCTCATGAAATTAGAATATTGTGTAAAAAAAAAAAAACATTGCAGATGCCCTAGCACCCCAAAGCATAACTGACTGCGGAAACTTCCCTCTGGAATTCAAGCAACTCTGACTTCAGAAGGTTGACATTTCTTAAATCCTTAAATCCTTGTTTTTGAGTGGTCTTGTGTAATATTGTAATATTTTGAAATATGGATTTTTGATATTCATGAGATGTATGCCATAAAATATATATATATATTTTAACAAAAACGGTTTGAAATAATTATCTGAATGTGCAATGTAACTAGAATATGTCGTCGTTGTCGGGTGGAAACCTTGTATCTCCAAATTTTAGATGTGTATGTTTTTCTGCGAAGTAAAACCCTGCTTCATCATACAAGGCTGTCGCACAAAAGTAGTGAAAACAGCAGATCTACAAGCACACAACGGCTCGCATGCTTGTAGATCGGCTGTTTTCACCCGACAACGACGATATGAAAGTTTCAAGAAAATGAAAGTGTCAAGAAAATTTAATTTTAGATGGATCTGTATATATATATATTTTAATCTATCATGCCAACCAGAAGCCAAAAACTGGTTGTTAAGAGTGATGCCATGAATGAAAAGCTGTTGGCTTCCAGAAAGAACCTTTCAGACCACGGTTCTTTATCTATTCTTCTCTTATGGGGGAGGGGGTCCCTGGCTCCACACATTTTCAAGTAAGGGGTCCGCGTCCAAATGTAAAGGGCCTATATCACTTTGGGGGGGTTCTAGACACAAACAAAGTTTGAGAACTAGAACTACTTTTCCAGAACCATATCGGCACTGTCGGGCAGAAACCTCGTATCTCCAAGTTTCAAATTTGTACTTTTTTTTTCGTAAAGTAAAGCCCTACTTCATCATACAATACTGTCGCTCAAGACTAGTGAAAATAGCCGATCTACAAGCACACAACGCCTCGTGGTGCGAGGCGTTGTGTGCTTGTAGATCGGCTGTTTTCACTATTTTAAATCAATTTTAAATGATAAATACAAAACACTTTTGGAGATACAAGGTTTCCACCCGACAACGACGATATGAGGAACGTGAAGGACCATCCAGTGAATGAAGTGGTCCTTGAACAGGCCATGGTTCTTCGTGGAACCATGATATGTGTCTGTGTGTGGACCAAAAGAAACACTTCTCCCTCGCTAGTCGGTTAGCATGACCGAATTAGCATCCCACACGGTGCGAGCGCAGTGCAGTCAGACCCTTTGGACGGAGCGAGCTGTGCTATGTTGTCCATAGCTCAACACACACACACACACACGCACACACGCACGCACATACACACACACGCACACAACCTCTCATTTAGCCTGGGTTTTGTTTTGCGTGCTTGTCTGCGTTTCTATCTGTGAGAAACACAGACACATACAGGCTCATTATCCCCAAAAGCCGGCGGTCGCTCAAAACCGCGGCTCCCTCCAGCCCTCTTCCAGCTCCTCCGCACGCACACATGTGCACGCGCGCAGACGCTCACACATGCACGTTCACTCACACACACACACACGCAAACGTCCCCAAGGCCCGCTGCAGAACAGTGCCAGTGGCATGGTTTGGTGTTCACATGGTCAGCAGCAGCAGCAGCAACACTATAGCATCTGAATATGGATTATTATATTCTCACTGTCTGAAACCTTGTATCTCCAAGTTTCAAATGAATACGTTTTTTTGGTAAATTAAAGCCCTGCTTCATCATACAAGACTGTTGCACAAAACTTGTGAAAATAGCAGACCTACAAGCACACAACGCCTCGCACCGCGAGGCGTTGTGTGCTTGTAGGTCGTCTATTCTCACTATATTAAATCATTTTCAAAATAACAAACATAAAACAAACGGTTTTGGACATCCAAGGTTTCCATTCCGACAACGACGATATGCTGTCGGGGCAGAAACCTCTCATCTCCATATTCTAACATTATTTTATGCTTTAACTATTGAAAAATAGCAGATATACAAGCTCACAGCGCGGCACCGAGTGCCGCGCTGCGAGCTTGTAGATCTGCTATTTTTGAAAAAGTCGTGAAAATGTGTGCAAATCTTTGAATATATGTATTTTCAAAGCGAACGTTTGTAACTCAAATCTATGTCAGCAATCTGGCCAGCCATCGTCAAAGAAAAGGTCCTTTTCACTTAACTGGAGCTCAGTTGGTCTGTTCTTGAGAGACTACTATGTCAGTGGTTCTCAAACCTTTTTCATGTGAAGAACCCCTGTAAAAAAATATTCATAATATCAAAATATTATAGTTCCAAGGACCACCCAGAAGCAAAATTTGAAATTCATGAAATTCCTGGAAATATTTTTAAATTAGAAAAATATTTTTCCAGTACTGGAAAAGTTTTAGAATTTATCAAGGGTCCTGGAAGGTCCTGGAAAAAATATCTATGCATTGTCTTTGGTTATTGATTTTGTTAATACCTCTGAAATGACAAATTAAACATTGGCCAAATTGTCAAATATTAGAGGCAGAAATTGTGAAAATAGCCGATCTACATGCTCACAACGCCTCGCGTTGCGAGGCGTTGTGAGCATGTAGATCTGCTATTTTCACAATAAATCCGTGTTATACAAAATTCCTCAACTCTTAGTGCTCGTCAGGGTGGGGGGTCCCCAGTTAAAATATGATTATTTCGGGGGTCACGGCCTGAAAAGGTTGAGAACCACTGGCATACACTACCTGTCTTTGGGCATTGCGCATAGGAATAAGCGACCTGTTATTGAGCTGAATTATTGTTATATAGTCCTGGAAATTGGGTTAAATGTTCTGGAAAAGTTTTGGAAATTAATTGGTAAAAATGTGTGGGAACCCTGTACTTTTCTAGGTGATGATCCAGTCGTCTCCATGTATGGATATCCAGGGTTTGATGAGGTCAGTGTTGTGATCTCCATATATGGAGATCCTGATGATAGTCAGCAGTCTTGATTTGCAAATGCATTCTGTCTTTAGGGGCTTTAATTAGTGACACAAATTCAAATAAATAAATAAATCATAAAAAAGGGAAACGCGAACGCGGAGATACAGGGTTTATGCCTGACAGCGACGATAATTACCATCCCCCCCCCCCCCCCCCATCCTCCCCCCCTCTCTCTCTCTCTCTCTCTTTCCCCCTCCCTCCCTCCCTCCCTCTCTTTCTCCCGGAGACCTTGAGCAGATCTAACGAGAACACAGCTGGTTCTTGTGAATCTCCATATTTCAACTTTTATTTTTTTTAGTTTCATTTATTTTCAGAATGAATTCCCTACTTTGTCATACCACAGCGTGAGTCTGAGTGTGTGCATTTTGTTATTTTATTTATTTATTTATATATATATAAGAAATGTTTTAATACATATTGAACCAATGACTGAATAATAACTACATTGCACACACACACACACACACACGCGCGCACGCGCACACGCACGCACACACACACACACACACACACACACACACACACACACACACACACACACACACACACACACACACACACACACACACACACACACACACACACACACACACACACACACAAACAGTCCCTAAACTTCTTTGACTTTTTTACTATTTTGAAAAACCTGTTCAAATAGCTGATCTACAAGCTCACTATGTGTCAATGTAGACTGGTTATTTGAAGTATTTTATTTATTATTACACTTATATATCTTTTAGGGATAAAGGGGTAAGGCATGGATGAAAACATAGCTCATTCTTTTCAGGATTCAAAAGCATCAAAAAATCCACAAGCTCGGGATACGCCGCTTTGTGCCGCATTTCCAGCTTGTGGATCTGCTTCTTTTTGATGCTTTTGTGTGACGCTGTAGCGTGATCAAGTGGGGCGTTAATTTACAAAAGAAAACACAAAGTAGAAGAGCCTCCTCCTCTCTTTGCTGATAAACTGCACGTCGCACGGTGATATAACAGGTTGCCGGTTCTTCAACCCGTTATTATATCCACACACGCTTCGAGCTTGTGACGTTCTGTTATTTCATTTACTGCGTCACAAACTCCCATAAGCTTTAAAGTTAACGAGGGGGGTTGTCTGTCTGAGGCGGCGTCGATGACGTGCCGCTTCTTGGTCTGACGTTGGTCCTTTTGGTTTTCATCTCTGAGAGAACGGGTGCTTGTGGTTTGGGGTTTTTGGTGTCAACGTGATAGGGATCTATTCATGGCTTTCATTTGTAGTCCTATACACGGCCATGTTGAGGACCAATACAGGTGTTTCCATTTGTCTGATTGGCATAGAACTAATGTCCTACGCCAATCAGAACACCTGTGTTGGTCCTCAACATCAGTGGTTCTCAACCTTTTCAGCCCGCGACCCCCAAAAAGAATCGTATTTTGACGTCATATTTTTTATGCTCACAACGCCAGACATTGTGAGCATGTAGATCGGCTATTTTCACAATTTCTGCCTGAGAACCACCGCTCTATACCATAGCAACGCAGGTGCATGTCAGATGGCCTAATAGACACATTATCCAGCGTGCCTATGCTACACACACACAGACACGCACATTAATCAAATGCACCCAAACATTCACACCATTCATCCGTCCATCACTGAAACAGCCAAATGAGAGGCTATATATCTGCCAAGCTATGTGTGTGTGTGTGTGTGTGTGTGTGTGTGTGCGTGTGTGTCTCTATCTGCCTTATAATCCCATTAGGAGGAGAGGAGAACGTACAGAAATAGAATGGCATGTTCCAGATGATGATGATGGCCTCGCTATAAAGCGTTCAGCCGTTCAGACCGCTATAAAGCAGGCCTCAGTGTTCACACACAGCCAGTCACCAGGCAGAAACTGATGTTGTGCTGCTTTAGAGTAATGCTTCCCAACCTGGGCGGGTCCCCACATTATTTTGGGGGTCCCCAGATGATTAGCTTAATGTGCAACATTGTTTTCTCACTCAACAGTAAACAGACCCAACACGCAGTATAAGCGTATCTGCACATTTCTAAAGTTACAATGTAAGGACATTTACAACCTTTTTAATACCTCTAAAAGGAAAATAAACTAATAATAAGACCATTACTAAGTCAAAAGTAACCAACAAACTATACTATAAAAAAAATTGCCAAATTGTCAAATATGACCTAAGACAGAGGCAAGCATTGTGAAAATAGCCGATCTACAAGCTCACGATGCCTTGCATTTCGAACTAAATGCAATGCCCACAATTCCAAGTGCTTGTCAGAGTTCAAATATTTTGAGAGGTCACAGCCTGATAAGTTTTGTTGAAAAGCCATTTTATGGGTTGTGAGTAATTATCCCTTTGTTCTGTTTCCTAAAATAATGTGGGTGAAAATGGGCGATCTACAAGATCACAATGCATTGCATTGTGGTGCGTTGTGAGCTTTTAGATCGGCTATTTCCCACAGTTTTCCCTTTCGTGTTTCGAGCTAAAAAAGTTTGGGAACGATTGATATAAATTAATGTAAAGTCTGTGACTTCCTCAAATGCATTTATGTATTATGTTGCTTTAAGTTGGCAAACGCTGGCACGTCAGATAAGCATTTGGCAAAGGAATACCTAGCTGTGAATGCATTATGTGTTTTGGGCTGCTTAAAGCCCTGTTTTACAAAACATTGGGATGTGTCCTTTTGTATATCTTATGGTTTCAACAAATCTCTGCAAATTTTGTACGATACAGTACATTCACATACAGCACAAATAAGACTGTCGAAATGTCTAAAACTGTTACTTTTCAGCACAAAACGAGCTTGTAGGTCAGCTACTTTTTATGCTTTTGTGTAGGTAATAGGATCTCCAAGTAGCAGACCAATTAAAAATTGTCAGGGTGGTGTTCCCTCTCCGAAACAATTGTTCAGCGCAACAGGATACAGACAGCGTTGCATGTTCCACAGAACAACGGGATACAGACAGACAGCATTGCATGTTCCACAGAACAACAGGATACAGACAGCAATGCATGTTCCACAGAACAACGGGATACAGACAGCGTTGCATGTTCCACAGAACAACGGGATACAGACAGCGTTGCATGTTCCACAGAACAACGGGATACAGACAGCGTTGCATGTTCCACAGAACAACGGGATACAGACAGCATTGCATGTTCCACAGAACAACAGGATACAGACAGCGTTGCATGTTCCACAGAACAACGGGATACAGACAGCGTTGCATGTTCCACAGAACAACGGGATACAGACAGCGTTGCATGTTCCACAGAACAACGGGATACAGACAGCGTTGGAGGACCAATACAGGTGTTTCCATTTGTCTGATTGGCATAGAACTAATGTCCTACGCCAATCAGAACACCTGTGTTGGTCCTCAACATCAGTGGTTCTCAACCTTTTCAGCCCGCGACCCCCAAAAAGAATCATATTTTAACATCATATTTTTTATGCTCACAACGCCAGACATTGTGAGCATGTAGATCGGCTATTTTCACAATTTCTGCCTGAGAAGCACCACTCTATACCATAGCAACGCAGGTGCATGTCAGATGGCCTAATAGACACATTATCCAGCGTGCCTACGCTACACACACACAGACACGCACATTAATCAAATGCACCCAAACATTCACACCATTCATCCGTCCATCACTGAAACGGCCAAATGAGAGGCTATATATCTGCTATATATCATGTTCCACAGAACAACGGGATACAGACAGCGTTGCATGTTCCACAGAACAACGGGATACAGACAGCGTTGCATGTTCCACAGAACAACGGGATACAGACAACGTTGCATGTTCCACAGAACAACGGGATACAGACAGACAGCTTTTGCATGTTCCACAGAACAACGGGATACAGACAGACAGCGTTGCATGTTCCACAGAACAACGGGATACAGACAGCGTTGCATGTTCCACAGAACAACGGGATACAGACAGACAGCGTTGCATGTTCCACAGAACAACAGGATACAGACAGCATTGCATGTTCCACAGAACAACGGGATACAGACATTGTTGCATGTACCACAGAACAACGGGATACAGACATTGTTGCATGTTCCACAGAACAACGGGATACAGACAGCGTTGCATGTCCCACAGAACAACAGGATACAGACAGCGCTGCATGTTCCACAGAACAACGGGATACAGACAGACAGCGTTGCATGTTCCACAGAACAACGGGATACAGACAGCGTTGCATGTTCCACAGAACAACGGGATACAGACAGCGTTGCATGTTCCACAGAACAGCGGGATACAGACAGACAGTGTTGCATGTTCCACAGAACAACGGGATACAGACAGCGTTGCATGTTCCACAGAACAACGGGATACAGACAGACAGTGTTGCATGTTCCACAGAACAACGGGATACAGACAGACAGCGTTGCATGTTCCACAGAACAATGGGATACAGACAGACAGCGTTGCATGTTCCACAGAACAACGGGATACAGACATAGCGTTGCATGTTCCACAGAACAACGGGATACAGACATAGCGTTGCATGTTCCACAGAACAACGGGATACAGACATAGCGTTGCATGTTCCACAGAACGGGCAACACCCAATCCCTCCACTGTGACTGCCGGCCAACACAGGCTGTAATTCAGCCTCTTTAAGTCACACCACAGCAGCCAAGATGCCACCGCAAGCATCAGATCTCACAGTTTGTCCTCTCAGAGCAACCCATCCATTACATATTTCTGAAATGGAGAGTGATCGGCGGGATTTGGAGTGAAGGTTTTTGTTGCGTGTGTGTGTGTGCCTGCGCGCATGCGTGTGTGTGCGTGTGCGTGCATGTGTGTACTTGTATTACTATACATGTGAGATCCAAGATGTCCCCGCAAGGATGGAATAATTTGAGAAACTAGGCTCTGTGAAACAAATAGTTGTGTTATGGTTTAAAACAGATTCAGGTTGGGGTTAGGATTAGAATTAGACATTTGTGTTTACGGGTTAGGTTAGGGGTTAGAGTTAGGCCTGATTTATACTTAGCCTTATTTATTAACACATCGGGTGCCCACGTGGTGTCTACGCATCAATCTCTTTGATCTTTACGAGTGCCCAACGACGCGTTTGACGCGTTGTACAGTAAACTATACTGTACTGTAGGGGTGTCTTCTAAAAATCGACGAATCGACGTGTCGTTTTAAGCCCCGGGAATCGACGCCAATTGTTTGAGTCAAAGCGAAAATATTTATTTTTTTATATCACCAGTTAGCCTACTACTGCCAGTACTGCGGTGCACTGCTGGACTGGTGTGGTGTCATGTTCTTCCAATGAGAAGTAGCAATTGGCGAACAGTTATTTATTGTCTCGCACCAGCGTCGGGTTGAAAGTGAGACGGAACGGCCAGAACGGTTCAGACCGCCGCTTCGTTAAAACATTCAGAGCCGGGAAGGTGTTCCGTTAAGAGGAGGAAGCACGCTGTCAAAATCCCATATTAAATAACCTGCCACAGCACAAACGCGCGTCCACGAAGTAGTAAACAATCTTCTAAAGTCAAATTAACATACACAAGTGTAGGCTACAAGTTACATTTTCTAATTAAAGTGCTTCTGAATTGTTCCAGTGTTGTAATCCATGATGAATGATTGTGTTTCGCTGTGTTTGCGTCCATGACATGTCCACACTACTGGCTCAAGCAGGAGCTGTGCCTCCACCTTTTTATGATCCTTTTCTGAAATGAATCCGTTCTCGACACTGACTCATTACTCTGTCAGTGCTCTGTGTCCCGCGACTGCGGACTGGATCCCATCGTTCATTTAAAAGAGCCGCTCAAGAGAGCGGAATCGTTCGCGAATGTCTCATCTCTACTGCACGCTGCCGAGAGACGGGGCAGAGTTGAAACAGCGGAGATGTTTTATTTGGTGTGTTATAACCATAACTCTATTGGTTGTACACTGCTATGCAGATAACATTTGTGCTCGCGCACCGATATCACCGAAAACACTGTGTATTCAATTCATCTCTTAATGTATTATTCTATTATGTTGACGTGGTTTAAAGCAACACTTTTTTTTTTTTTTTTTTTTACACAAAGTAGACTATAAAACGATTCGTCGACGCGTCGGATTAACCCCCGCGACTCGAGTCGACTTCATAAATCCTGTGTCGAAGACAGCCCTACTGTACTGTAGCTACTGCACTTGGCTACCGCGGTGATGAAACAACTCCATTTCCCAACATGCAGCGCGCAATTACGTCACCCGGACGTGCTGTGTGGCTCGTTGACTTCCTGTTTACCGGCTGTACTGCACAAAAGTGCTGTTTTCTCCGGATTCTCTTCCTTTTTTCATTTTTTTCTCAAAACGGCAGCCTCTTCTACATGCCGTAACACAAACACTGTGGCTTAGAAATGATAAAAAACGGTCCTGACTGAAAGAAAAGATTTTCGCGAAATAAACAGGACATACTCGGATTACATTTACTCTGATTACTTTTCTCGCCAGTACTCTCGCCGGTAGGTAAAATGACGCGTTGCCATGGGCACCAGCAAATTAAACGTCAGAGATCACGTGGGCATCCGATGTGTTAATAGCCGAGTGCTGCGACTCGTTTTGAGCTTGTAAGATCGTCTATTATTGGTTTTAGGGTTTAGAGTCAAAATTAAAGTGTTGTACAAGATGGCATTTACTGTATTAAATTTCTCAAAACTATAGGAATTCAAAAGTGTGTGTGTGTGTGTGTGTGTGTGTGTGTGTGTGTGTGCGTGTGCGTGTGCGTGAGAGACTGTGTGCGTGTGGAACTCAGGCATGTTTGCAGGAAACCCAAAACAGAGGGGTGTACAGGGAGTATTCGCTCCAGTGACACCAGCGGGTCTAAAATTACACCGCTGTTCTCCACTGTTGGATCTTCGTTGGGCTGTAAAGCCAGCCTGGGCCCGGAGCGCTGCTGGCTGCAGTGAGAGGGTTGTTGCACGCTCTTAAAACTGTCCATTTAAACCTTTAACCAAAAAGCCCTGCGGCAGCTCGTTTCCCTCCTTGCCATTTTAGATCTTACCTCTCGTGAACTCTCTCTCCTCGGCACTCACAAAAAACGCACACTTACACAACGCAGACACACAAAAGGAACACGTACGTACGTACAGGATCCAAAAATACGCCTCGACCTGATTAATAGATTGAATTTGCTGTTGGAGGAGCCAGGGTGAGCGTGGATGTTTCCGAGAGAGAAGAGAACAGCTTGTCTTTGTCAGCGGCAGCCCCTTAGCACGTGAAAGACCCTGGCTATAGCACACATGATGCTGATTCTTCTTCTTATGCCTTCCTGGACTGGGCCTCCTAAGTGTGTCTCCTAGATCAGGGGTTTTCAAAGTGGGTGACGGGGCACCCAGGGGTGCCACGATATCATTTGATAATATTTGGAATTTATTTGGACACTTGAAAAAATATTAGTATCATTTTAAACTTGAAGTACAAAGTTATTTTCAGTCAGTTCTAACCAAAATGGCAATTATCTCAACGTTTTCGTCGCAACATAATCACTAAAATATCGTCACTGTCGGGCAGAAACCTCGTATCTCCAAGTTTCAAATGTGTACGTCTTTTGGTAAAGCAAAGCCCTGCTTCATCATACAAGACTATCGCTCAAAACTAGAGAAAACAGCCGATTTGTGTGCTTGTAGATCTGCTGTTTTTATTATTTTAGTACATTTTATAGATGATAAATACAAAACGAACGGTTTTGGACATACAAGGTTTCCACCCGACAACAACGATATGCTATAAATATAAGGTGCTGGGAGTGAAAATTATAATGTAAGGGTGCCTCGGATTAAAACAATATTTATGGGGTGCCCTGAGACAAAAAAGTTTGGGAACCCCTGTCCTAGATAGGCAGTTTTTTCCGCTGCAGCGACGCTGCAATGCAAGTATAAATCAAGTCCTAACCTCACGGACACGCTCCTCCCCAGAGCTATTGTGAGAGATTGATTCATAGTCTTTCCGTTTGTAAGTGAGGAATATTCATATCATGTTAAATGTTCAATCATTTATTGCCGCAGCCAACTTACATTTGGTTGATTTATAGTTAGTTTTTTCGGTGTGCTTGTACATCACAACCATTAAGTAACGCTTGCACCAGCAGGTGCAACTACAGTATTCGTTGTTCCAACATGTAACGCCCGGGATTCGAACCCAGTTGTCCCACCTTGAATTCATGGAGATTTTCTTTTTCTTCTCTTTTTTGGCATTCCTAATAATAATCGCAACATTGTCTTTTGCATTACGCAAATATGTCAATTTTAAATGTTGGTTTAGTGTGCCAGTGTCCCGCTTCATAGCCAATCTATAATCTACAATGATCTACGATGAGACAGTCGCTTGGCCAGCTCAACCATGACTAGTAATAAACAGATGTTTCAAAGACTCTGACCTCTAATGACTTTCCTATATAGGTTAAAGCAGAAATAAGCAGTTTTCTGCTGACATAAGCAGGAATCATGCAATTGCTTATTTAAAATTTTAACAATGCTTCCTAAAGAAATGTTGTGTGTGTGACACTTCCTGGGGCTACAATCTGCCTCCAAAACTATTATTTTTTATCTGTGAGAAGTTCTGTCATTGGTCGATTAAACTGGGTACCCATCCAAAATAACAGACCAACCAGGACCGCCTCTTGTTCTTGTTCAGATTGGTTGACCTGTCTGTCAATCTTTTTAGCCCCGGTCGGCTGGTTCATTCATCAGATACAATAATAGTTTTGGAGGTAGACTGCGGCTCCTAGAAGCGCCACAGAGACTAGATTTTTTTAGGGAGCATTGTTAGCCGCCTGAATATAATAAAATAAAAATAAAAAATAAAAATAAGCAATTGCATGATTCCTGCTTATGTCAGCAGAAAACTGCTTATTTCTGCTTTAAGGTTATTTTAGGCCTTTTCTCACTGTGATCACTTTCACTTTCACTTGCACTGTCCGAATGGACATGGTGCGCTTGCGTGCGCGCACACGATTTTCTGTGCATCCATAAATGCCATGGAATTATGCAGCAACTCTACCTCTAAAACGGTAAGACAGTAGCAACACGGCAACAAAGCAGACTGCTGCAGAATGAATGCAATAGCTGAATGGGGTACATTTATTGTATTTACTTGATCACTAGCCTATCAATCAGACACTGCCAAGATCGTCATGTTGTCAGATGAGGGGATTCCTCATAACTTTGTAGAACATTACCCTGGCCTTATAGTACAGCGGCTAACAGCAGTATTTTGGGAGAATCGTTCACTTGGTGATACAAGCGTGAAAATTGGTACACATCATCTTTGGAGGCCACTCTTTGATTTAAGAAACCGGGCCACTTGAAAATCAAAGATGGCGGCCCCCGAAATCCAAGATGTCCGTCCAAAAACGTGTTTTTTCCTTTATAACTCCAAATGCATTGATTTTACGACCCATAAATGTATTAAAGTTGACATTGTGGATATTTTGGTACCAAGTACATGTCTGTATCTATTATAGTTCTTGAGATACAGCATATAGGTACACCTGAGTCCGTAAAAGTACCTATATGTGTCCCAGCACCCCCAGCAGCTAGTCATCTCGGGGACTGTCATTATTCCCTGTAGCCAAAATGATTTTTTTTTTTTTTTTTGCTCTTTTTTTTTTTATGCCACAACAGCATCTCATAATATCTAGGCTACATTTCACTTAAACGCCAGAGCTTAACTCTGCATGTAAATAAGACTTTTTTTAATTAATGTGAGAGATCGGTACATAATTCTGTTAGTCCTCCCAGTTTATATTAGCTAAAATGCTAACTAGCCAGCCTTTGTTAGCCGTTTGTAGCCAAATGCGGTAATATCGGGACTCCATTACTTAGCGAAGCAACCCACAGTATTTATCCCATTAATTTAATGCCACGTGTGTTCCAAATGAACAATTATTAACCACGTAATGTATGATTTTGTGTATTATTATTTATTATTCTTCCGCCGTTCTTGACTTCCGCTGTTTCTTCTTCTACGCTGGTGAAATGATCCTGGAGCGGCCTGGAGACGTCTGTGACGTATGCTCCGGTGCGGAAGCTTCCTTTGTCACTGAGTTAGCTTAGCATTGAATAGATCAGTGTCGTCCTAAACTATCTAATTCTAACGTTCAGGGTGTTTGTTTTTTTGGACAATAAATTGACAGCCAAGAAAACATGGATGGAATGCAATCGTTCACTCGCCGTCGGAAAGTTGACTTTAGAGTAGACTATTCTGGTTGACTGGCTATGAGTGGCTAACGGCTAACGCTAGCTAGCGTTAGCTAGCGCTAGCTGCAGCGCTAGCTGCAGGCTATAAACAAATAAAACGTGACCCAACTCTATTGTTGCTCTCTTCTACAAGCTCACAACGCGAGGCGGTTAAGCCTGTAGATTGTGTTTTATTATCAGGTCAAATAATCCTTCTGGCTGAAGTTACACAAACACTGATTATGCTACATTTAGCACAGTTAGCCCTGTTGCACACGTAATAGGTTCACTTCAACCTCGTGTTGAGCAGTTAATCCTATTTGCTACGTACGTCTACAAAAACCTTCATATTTCAAAGATAACGTGCTTACTGAAGTCTCACAGATGTCACAGTATGGTACGCTCAAGCAGAATTACCCGTATCTTTCGTATTGTTTAATAAACTGCATTTTAATCCGATCAGATGCCATTTTCTGTTGTTTTTCAGCCATGCGACCCCATCGGTTGCGAGGTGTACTGCACTTAGATACATTAATACCTTTTTAAGGAAACGACGACCGATCGGATTAAAATGCTCCTCATTAAATAATACGATCATTACGGGACATTCTGCTGGAGCGTACCCTATGGTGACATCTGTGAGCCTTCACTAAGCAATTTATCTTTGTAATCTGACCGTTTGTGTAGACGTATGTAGCAAATTAGTTAAACTGCTTCACGGTTGGCGCACTGTAGCGTCTTTACATTTAGCCCAATAATGCTTGAGATGCTGTTGTGGCATTATCTTTTTAGAGAGCAATAACTAAAGTTTAAAACATACATAAACCACTTTAGCCCTATGTTATACCAAGGCTATTTGAAAATAGACGATCTACAAGCTCACAACGCATTGCGGTGCGACGCGTTGTGAGCTTGTAGATCTGCTATTTTCAAACATTTTGTACTTTTACTTTTGGTACTTTAAGTACATTTGGATACCAATACTTTTGTACTTTTACTCAAGTACATTTTTTATTCTGGACTTTTACTTGTAACAGAGTGATTCTACATTGCAGAATTGATACTTTACTTTATTATAAAATGTTGGTACTTTTTCCACCACTGTGTAAACGTTTGTGTTCTCATGCCAATAAAGCTTCTTTGAATTGAAGATTGAATTGAAGATTGCTCCCCATGTGGCGGAGTCAGGTCATTGCAGGTTAGAAATTTATTTAAAACTTGAATATCTCAAAAGTACTATTTCAGCATGGCATCATTCTATAAGCCATATCTTCAAAACTGTTGGGTCAATCTCCACAACCAATATATCATTTTGTAGCTATGATCCCCAGCTTTCAAATGAAATGAAAAAATGAAAATGAAAAAAATTGCAATGACTGGCTCCTGGGGAGATTGGGACACATATGCTGGATCTCAAGAACTGTAATAGATACAGACACATACTTGGTACCAAAACATCCGCAATGCCTAACTTTATATTCAACTTTAATATGTTTATGGGTCTTAAAATCAATGCATTTAGAGTTATAAAGGAAAATACATGTTTTCGGACGTACATCTTGGATTTCGGGGGCCGCAATATTGGAATTTTGCGTGTCCAGCCGTATTTTTGAAAAGAGTGGGATTTGAAGAGTACTTGCACCAAATTTCATGCTTGCATCACCAAGTGAACGGTTTTTCACTTAAAAACAAACAAAGCTGATCTCTTCAGTCAGGACTCTTCTTCTGCTGAACCCTCAAAAGAGAAGCTTCTCAAGGAGGACTGTCAGTACACGCCTAAGTGAAAATGTCCAAATTGGGCCCAAGTGTCAATATGTTTGTGGCCACCATTACTTTTCAACACTGCTATAACCCTCTTGGGCATGGAGTTCACCAGAGCTTCACAGTTTGCCACTGAGACCTTGCACTACTCCACCTTCCATTTGAGGATGCCCCACAGATGATCAATAGGGTATAGGTCTGGAGACATGCTTAGCCAGTCCATCACCTTTACCCTCAGCTCCTTTATTAAGGCAGCGTCGTCTTGGAGGTGTTTGGGGTCGTTATCATGTTGGAATACTGCCTTGCGGCCCAGTTTCCGAAGGGAGGGGATCATGCTCTGCTTCAGTATGTCCCAGTACATTTTGCCATTCATGGTTCCCTCAATGAACTCATTGAGGGAACCATGAATGGCAAAATGTACTGGGACATACAAAATGTATTTTCATGACATTTCACACTTACAGAAGGTAAACTATGGCATAATTAATTGTATACCACAGGTTTTCGTTAATTCAATTAAGAACTTTTGAGCTGTAATTTATGTCTAAAATCTGAGTAGCGTAGTAGAAGTGTAGAAAATAAATTAATTCAACTCTGCAACTAAACATTCAGTTTGGAGCTCCATATATTTTGTGGAAAACAAAGAATTTGTACCACAAATAACTATATAAAATTGATGTCAAATGCATTACAAAAAAATAAGCAAAGTTATGTTTCCATGTTAGTGAAATGTTAACACTTAAAATATTTTGTTGCAAACTGAGAATTGGATATCAAGTCAAATTTGATAATATATTTTATAAATCACAGGAGAACCTTTCTCAAGCGACAATTATATCTTCTGTGTGTATGTATAAAATATGTATAATACATACAGTATATACTGTATACAGCTTGCATAAAAACTAATTTCACACACCTTTTTATACCTGTAAACCTCTAAAATGCATGTGTGTGTGCATGTTTTATGTTTCATTTTAGCATAGGTTTTGTACCTCCAAATTATACATGACTCAAAGACTCATCAATACAATGTTCATACTGTAGATGTAATTAGGACTAAAGTCGACAAAGTTCCTGGTGAAATGCAGTACATTTACACATACAATTACACAATTGTAGGCAATGAATACATGAAGCCAAAGTTAGCAAAGATCCTCTGTGTGTCATTGTGATTTTTAAAACTACAAGCCTGGCTTTTCTTAATGTGATATTGTTAAATTCTAACATCTGTGATCTCGGGCACCGCCCGAGATCACAGATACTGATTCAAAGTCTTTGTTGTAGTTCTTTTTTTCTCAAAAGAATAAGAAAAAAAAAAAAAACACACATTAAAGAAAGTATTTACATTGCTGCTGAGGAGGCACCGGGCAATACACAAGTAGGGAACCAAGCTTAAATGATGGAATACAACAATAGGAGGGAGGGGTACGTTGGCTTAGTAGAAATATATGAAACCTATTATAAGCAGGAGGATCAATGGAATTATAAGAAGTCTGCTCTCAAGGGGGTTATATGAATTATCCACTTATCCCAAATTTGGTAGAATTGTTCTTTGCGAGTTCTAAGGAGGTAGGTTAGCTTTTCCATTTTGAAGATGTCCATAATTATCCCATGCCAGTCCCCCAGTGTGGGTGGGTTTGTGGTTAACCATCTCCTAGTTATTGATTTTTTGCTCGCCACCAGGAGCACCTGTAATAATTTTTTGTCATTTAATTGGTTTATGCCCTCCACATGTCCCAAGTACAAGGTTTCAAAGTTAAAGGGTATTTGGCAATTAAAGACTGAGCACAATGACTTATGAACATCTTTCCAGAAAGCTTCCAGCTTAGAGCACCCCCAAAAAATGTGATAATGATTAGCTCTTTGGACTGCACATTCTCGCCAGCAAGGTCTAGTCTCACCCTTATATTACCTAGATGTTAGATCTGTGATGGAAAGTGATTAGTAAAAAAAGAAATTCTGATTTAAAAAAAAAAAAAAAATCCTAGCGTGAGGCCCTCCAGGTGCGAGGCCCTGTGAGACTGCACCGTTCGCTCTACTGTAGCAACGGCCCTGATTATTTTTATGACAAGATATGGCGAGACACTTAAGTTTTCTTATTTGTTTTTACTTCTTTATACGTTTGCTTATTGTTGATGCTGAGTCGGCAGAGTCTCCGGTATGAGACTGAAAGTTTCCTACTGAGTGTCCTATTGACCGATGACCCGGTCATCAAATTATTGGCTCAGGACACCAAGACAATCTCCATGAATTCAAGGCTTCCTGGGCTGTGTAATTGATAGTAAATAAGCCATTTTGGGGTGAGCTACTCCAAAAAGAAAGGGCTCCCCCTTTGGCCGGCGGTAACTATTAGGCTTTTGTCTTCAGGCAGGAGGCTCTGAGCCTCTCTCTGCTACTGTGTAAAGTTCCTAACATTGGTAACACCTCATAATGGCTGTTGATGAAAAGGCGATATAACCACGTAAAAATGCGTCCATCTCGCGGCGGCGAGAGATCAAAGAGCGAGATCGTAACTGCCCAGCGAGCCTGGTCCTCTGGGCCACCGAGGGAGACGTCAGACGGCTCATTATTTGGCCCGACACTGTAAAGGACGAGTTGTCACCCAACGCTGTGAGGATCTAATCTGTACACGCAGGCTTTGGTATGGGGCGGGGGGGGGGGGGGGGGGGGGGGGGGTGACGTGACACTTGAGAGAGGAGGGGGGGGGGGGGGGGGGGGGGTTCTGGAATACGGCAGAGATAAAGCGGGATGAGAAAAAAAAACAGGCTTTTAAAAGTCATTCAAATCTGTTCTTTTTCCACATCCATTTCCATGACAGATTTATCTCTGGAGAGATTAAGGCCCATGGCCGCTGACATCTTCATCCACGCCGCGTCTCCTCTGGGTGGAGGGTTTAAGCCTTGCCACTTTAACCATTATTTTAGGCTTTAACTATTAAAAAATAGCAGATAAACAAGCTTGAGCACTGCGGGCTGGGGATGCGGTTTTACGTTGTTACTTTTCATCAACAGCCATTATGAGGTACTCTGGGGGGTCCCTGTAACAAAGTAATTTGGGGCAGTGGTCCGTGGTCAAAAACATAAGGATTCTAGGGGTCCTTGACGTTGAAAACTTTGAGTACCACAGATAAATAAACATACCTTTTGTCAGAAAACCATTAGGATTTAGAAGACATTTTGACTAAAAATGAAAAATACTTGCACACTGGGGGTGCACACTGTTCCTTACTGTTCCTTTCTAGCTTTATGATTTTTTATTTTTGTTCAGAAGAAGAATTATCTTACCCCCTTTTCCCCCAATTTAGTAATTTAGTCTAATTGATTCCTCCCCACACACATTTCTGTGTTGGCGCTGCTGTTGTAATGTTTTTACTGAGTCACCTGCCAGTGAGGAGCCCCCACCAAGAGGACGTATAGAGCCTTCATCCTACTCCTCCCGCCCAACACTCCCTGCTGACAGGTGGCGCCCCAGCCCGTAGGATTACATCAGACAGACAGACATTCGTTGTTTATAAGTAGGATAATTATAAATGTATATATTTTTTTTAAGGTTTTTTTGGGGGCTTTTTATGCCTTTATTGACAGACAATAGATCGACAGGAAATGGGGGGAGAGATGGGGAGAGACACGCAGCAAATCTGGGTTGGGCTCAGGAATCGAACCAGCGACCTGCTGCAGGCTACACAAAGCCTATGTACATGCACTTGGGCCAGTAGGCCATCGGGGGCACAAGTAGGATGATTATAATAGTCCAATAACATATGATTCTGAAATGAGCATTGTGCATAATGAGTACTTTTACTCTTCTTACTTGAACGTTTACTTAGAAGTACAATTTATTGGATTTTGGCCTTTGACTTGTAGAAAATTGGTGGTACTGCCACTTTTAACTAATTAAAGTCGGGAAAGCATCCATTTCATTTTTGCTTTTTTTTTTTGCTATTTTTGAACATTTGTCTTGAAAGTGTGAGAACCACTGATTTGAAGCCATTGTTAGAGTCCAAAAAGTCCAAAGTCGGAGTTCTTCCCCCACAGAGAGAGAGAGAGAGAGAGAGAGAGAGAGAGAGAGAGAGAGAGAGAGAGACGGGTAATGGTTGACGGTACATGACAGCCATCTAAGTGGATGCCTCCTAAATTGCCGTAAACAATTCCCCATGGCAAGGGAACGACTCTCCTTGTTCTGCCAGCAGCACCCGCAAAATGGCAACGCACGCAAACACACAACACATATTTATATAAATATATCTATTCTTCTTTTCTGCGGGTTCTCTCCCTTGTTTCTTCTCTCTCCCCTGCATCTTTGGCCCAACATATGGGCCTCCCTAATGAGCAGCTCGCTGCTGCACACATAGAGCTTCTCTTCTTCTCTTCTCTTCCCCCTCCTCCTCCTCCTTCCTCTTTATTCACTCTCCCTTTTTTTTGCTTCTCCAAAAAGGGGGGGAAAAACTATCCCCCTGTCTTCTGTGATGGAGCCAACATCTCTCTCTCTCTCTCTCTCTCTCTCTCTCTCTCTCTCTCTAGCTCACTCTGAATTAGCGTCTAGTGCAGTTGGCTAATTAGCTTAAACTTACTTGGCTCTGCCATTTGAATAAAAGTCTGTGAAAGCGAGCTCACTGCACGGACCACTTTATTTGGGTTTTAATATGTCAGTGTAGTGTAGTGGAGAATAAGGGACGAGTGTCCCAGCAGGGAGGACGAGAGACATAGAGATAGAGAGACGGACAGAGAGAGAGAGAGAGAGAGAGAGAGAGAGAGAGAGAGAGAGAGAGAGAGAGAGAGAGAGAGAGAGAGTGAGAATGATTACAGTAGGTCTGTGTCCTTGTCAGCAGAGCCTTTCTACTCTGAATTCCGTTTCTCCTCACATCATTTCGTTTGCAACCCTTCGCCGTAAAGCTGCATCTTCTTTGTCAGATGGCCCGGCAAGTTTTGGCGTTCCTGCGGCGGGTAATTATACCCAACCCAGACACTCTTCAAAACTTTTCAAACACTCTTTCGATATCGGTGGCGAGATCATCCTGGCACTGTGCTGGCTGCTGCTGTACTTGAAGCCAGCGCTAATCAGTCGGTTGATTCCACAGTGCTCATGGCTATTTTATTTAAGCGTTTGAAGGTAGCCTATACGTACCTTCAGTGTTGTGGGTTCCCGAAACTCTGGCTTTGTAGCACCTGCTGATGAGCAGGGCCCAAACTAGCTTTCTGAGAACTAGAGTTGTCCCTACAGTATCGAAAAAGCTGCTGATACTGCCTAAAATGCTGGTATCTTTGACTGCCAATCCCATACATCATTTACAGACCTTTTAAGGGTCCTTTTGGAATCCTTTCAAAGAACCCTGAGAGTCCCCGGACCTCACTTTGAGAACCACGCTGTCCTAGATTTATTTTTAAATTACGAACTGGTATCGGATTGGTACTCAGTATCGAACCGATGTGCAGCTTATACAGTATGGGACTCTCTACTGAGAACCATATCTGAACCGGAACAAATACAGAACCTGTGAAATACGTTTCACTTAATAAGTTCTTGTAGTGGAAAAGAGTACAACGATCACAACGACGGGCCACATGCAGCACCAAGCTTCCATAGGGCACCGAAGTGTGACGTACTTCACGCATCTGACCTGGATCACGTTTATTTCCCCCCCCCATTCTGAATTCCCATAGACTTTTTTTTATATTGTCTCAAATAAGAACTGTGTTTCGAAAATGAACAAAAATGATGGCGATTCTAAGATGACCCAATGTTATTCTCCATAGAGAAATTACTCCTGTGACCCAGGGCATGAACGAGTGCTGCCAGGTCTTCCATACTCTATTCTATACCACTCTCCTGTTAGCTGCAAGGCCAGGAGACATGAGAGCAGTGTTTTGCGAGATAAATAAGCATCCAGGTCTATGAAATCAAGCCCAAAAGAATAAGTGACCATACTAATAGGCCACATGAGCACTTTAAATCTATATACAAGAAATAATTATAGGAACCAAGCGCCAAATAAGCAACTACACTTTAGAAACAAGCCCTCCAAAAAACCTGCAACTACCAATAGTCGCTTATAATAACCGGACATGGCAACACTTCAGGAGAGGGAGGGGGGCCACGGTTTGAAATGGCAGCCATCCATGCATGCGGGGCCTATAGGCCTGGGGGTGCATTGGCTGCCAGGGGGAAATCTCGCTATTTCTACGTCCCATTATTTCCGACTACCGGTTTTGGCACGTTAGCTATTCACCAGCGCCACGGTTACTGAGGTTAGGGTTTGGGTTAGGTTTAAGCATAGAGGTTAACATTCACCAGTGTCAGCAGGTTAGCTACTCACCAGCGTCGGCAGGTTAGCAGTTCACCAGGTTAACATTCACCCGTGTCAAAATACTAGGACATAGTTGTGTCGAAATATCGACACGCTCCTGGCTGCCAGTGCTCCCTGTGCCACGGGCACGGGGGCTCTCTGGAGGGTTTCACGTGGTTGCGTGTGCTGTGCGTGTGTGCTTGGATTGCTATCCTTGTTCTCCCACAAGTAGATTCGAATTTGGAAAATAAGACGGGCCATTTTCCTGGTCGTCAAAACGAGAAATGGTTAAACATTGCTTTGGGGGAGTTATAGGTTTAGGAACATTCAGGATTCAAGATTAGGATTAGGAGTCGATTAGGTTTAGGAGTCGCCATCATTAGGTTTAGGAGTCGGAATTTGTATAGAAATGACTTCAGGTCATAATGGGTTATAGGGTTCAAAATGGCAGAGAATTATACAAACGGATCGCCGTCCTAAAATGTTGATTTCCTCACAAGTATAGTAACAAACGTGTGTGTGTGTGTGTGTGTGTGTGTGTGTGTGTGTGTGTGTGTGTGTGTGTGTGTGTGTGTGTGTGTGTGTGTGTGTGTGTGTGTGTGTGTGTGTGTGTGTGTGTGTGTGTGTGTGTGTGTGTGTGTGGGTGGCCCGGGGCGACGCATGGCAGTGAGATGACAGGGGGCTTTAGTCCGGTTCTGATCTCCACCGCGGCTCCAGCTGGCTCTGCCGAGCCGCTGGCCTTTTTTTTAAATTTCTGACAGGCCATAAACACAGACGCCTCTGCCAGCTCACTCTGGGGGTCCTCGGGGAGAACAACACCCGAGCCCATGGAATCCTCTTCTGTTTTTGTTTTTGTTTAGTTTTTTCCCCCAGTGGAAGAAAGGGAAGGAGAGACATAGAAAAATGTCAGAGGAATGGATTAACCCAGTGATGGCAAACTCATTTTGGGGTGAGGGCCGCATTATTGGACGAAAGGTGACTTGGTTGCGACCGTCAGGTCGCATTTACTATCAAAACCTCCACCGGCTGTCTGTCAGTCCGTCCGTCAGTCAGTCAGTCAGTCCGTCAGTCAGTCAGTCAGTCAGTCAGTCAGTCAGTCAGTCAGTCAGTCAGTCAGTGCCCTACTCATATCTCCGCCATTGTTGCCCCTATCCATGTGAAATTTTCCACACACACTCCTTGCCTGCCAAACCACAACCTTCAGGACCCCCGGACCTCCACGGACCCCCAGGGACCCCCTGCCACCGCCGCCAAATAGTGCAAAAATTACCAAATCAACACCCCAACTGGGCTACTCACGGGGAATTCCCGGGGACCACCGACTCCTGCTGCTCCAACAGTCCTTCACCTTCATTGGTTTAACTTTGCCCCGCCCCCTCCTCTGATTGGCCCAAACTTTATTTGGCTTTACTCATTAACTGTTTGTCCTACACACTTGTGGGTGGTGTCAATTAACTTCATTAACAGTCCTTCACCTTAATTGGTTTAACTTTGCCCCGCCCCCTCCTCTGATTGGCCGAAATTTTATTTGGCTTTACTCATCAACCGTTTGTCGTACAAACTTGTGGGTGGAACCAATGCCACTTACAGGCCTCTTTGTGTATACTGTGACCTGACTGTCGCTTATCTCCCGATTAGGGAGTCTTACTGGTATTACAGTTGCAGCCTACAAGAAATTTGGTACGAGAGATGCCATCTGTTTAAGTGCCAATAAGAATAAACCATTTGATAATAGAATAATTCAATTCCTGATACAGTCCCTGCTATAATTTGTAAATGACTACAAAACATTTTGTTTGATGCAGGAAAATAGTATTTTTCATTTTATTTTATTTTGAGTAATGAACAATAATGGAATATTCAGAACATATCAGTGAATAATAAAACTTTCGTTATTATTTTTCAAAGTTTTGAAAAATAAATTATTTTGGTTCTGGTGACTGATATTGTCCTTCTGATGCGTGAGGTGGCTTTATTTCTTTTGGGAAATTGTTTTGGAAAATGAAGAAAAAAGAAAAACATTAAATGGGTACTGTGATGTGTTACAGTTCCTGATGAAAGGTAATGAGATAACAGTTCATAAAAGAAAAAGAAATGAGAAGACTGATCAGACAGTTTTGCACGGTAGAAAATATATAGGGATTGTGGAAATACTACTAAAAGTCATGGATTACAAATGTCAAAGTACAAAGGCATCCCTACAGAAAGTAGGCCTACTAACATTTCTAACATTTTTGGAAAATAGTAGATCTACGAGTTCACAATGCGTTGTGAGCTCGTGAGCGATGTGACACGCCGTGCGTGAGCTTGTAGATTGTTTATCAAGAAATGATTGTAATGTTAGAAGAGTTAGAAGTACAAGGAAAACACTCAATTAATACTTGAGTAAAAGTACTTGTCTCTGTGTATAGATGTGTAGATTGGGGGTGGAGGATCGGGTGGTGGTGGGAGAATCCAGAGCTTATTGATTGGCTGTGTCAGCTCGGTGTGTGTGTGATGGATATGGAGATGAGACGTGATCACAAGGTTCCAGCGCATCCATCCATCCGTCCGTCCGTCTGTGTGTCTGTCCCTCCACACCACCAGTGCTAGATACTGTATGCGCACAGGCTGATGAATAAAGCATCAGCTGTCACATCCCAGCGCCTTGTTATTGTCACCAGGGAATCTGTTGATAGCACTCGTGCAGCACTGTGCTGTCCATATTATCTACCATGCACGGCTTAAGGGTGATCTGCCGTTAGTCGCGAGTCTGCGTGGTGTCACTCACTGACAACAGACGATCTACAAGGTCACACGGCGATGCGCCACCAGTACAGTAACTCAGGCTTCAGTCTTTTCACCGGTGGGAAAAACAACCGCAGATTTAGTTTTATCTCTGGTGAGTGGTACATGACAACCGAACAGCAGTGGGTCTAACGTTGTCGCTTTTGTCTTTTCCTACTCTGGAACATTTGTCGACTTGATCTTCCCTGAGCCTACCCAGAATCCTTTTGGGCAAAGGACCACGTTCTTTTGGACATGATTTCCTCTTACTGTGTTCAGAATCAGATCTCCTTTTATTTTTACTTCCCCCCTCTCTTTTCCTCAACACAGCTGCCGGCCATGTGTCGAGGGGACGCGCGCGCACACACACACGCACATACACACACACACACACACACACACACACACACACACACACACACACACACACACACACACACACACACACACACACACACACACACACGCGCGCGCGCACCCGCACACACACAAGCAGGGACTTTGCACGGCGTGCTACAGAAGCTGTCGTGAGAATGATGGCGGAGTTAATAGGGCCTTTCACCATGGGTTTGGCTGAGCCTCTAAACTGGCTCAACAAAACCTAAACTGCCCTCAAATGAAACACCCAAAGCTGCTCATTAAGCCAACTTTCCGTGCCGTGCTGCTGCTGTCCCCTCCGCCTAGAACCCCCCCGCCCCCCCCCGCCCCCCCTCCCCATGCCTTGGCAGTCCAAGGCCACGCTGTCCCCTCACTAAAGCTCACATAACAGTGGCTGTCAGGCAGAAAGCTCTTGTCTGCATATTATAATTATATATACATATATAATTTAACACCTTACTTTATCGTACTTCACACTAAAGCAGTGGTTTTCAACCCTTTTCATATCAATGTCCGTTGTTTATTTGGCATTTGAGCCACGGACAACAATTTGATGAGATTTAGCCTCTCAGACACAAGACTTGTTGTCGCTGGATTAAGATCTTGTCCACAATTCCATGCTGTATTTGATGTTGGTGCCGTAGGAGAGATAACAGGCCAACGTTTATCAAAATAACAATTCTGCCACATTCTCTCATTGTGTAGACTTCTTGTAAATTAGATAATGCAGATGTTTAACAATAATTTAACTCTTTTAAAGATCTCTAACGGCCCATTTGGTTACCAACTCTGCATCAAAACCACTGCACTAAAGCATCGAGCTTGCAGACCTGCTGCTTTTTATGCTTTTGTGTGACGTTGTATATCGTCACTGTCGGGCAGAAACCTCATATCTCCAAGTTTCAAATCTGTAGCCTACGTTTGAAACACACAACGCCTCGCACCGCGAGGCGTTGTGTGCTTGTAGATCTACTATTTTCACTAGTTTAGTACATTTTTAAAGTGACAAATACAAAACGAACAGTCTTGGACTTACAAGGTTTCCACCCCACCACGACGATATTGTGTGATCTAAGTAGGGGCGTGGATTTACAAAAAAAAAACAACAACTTTACTTTAAGTAAAACATTTGAGTGCTTGTTCCACCATCAGTGGGACTGAGTAAGAGTGAGAGTGTAGTAGATGGATGACGGGGCCATGTGTCCTAACAGGGGGGTTGATAGGTGGTCTTTGTGTCGGAACAGCAAGGAGCCTCGCTGATTTAGAGGGGGACGCTCACATCGACGACAGAATATACAAAAAAATAAGAAAAGAACATATCTACAAGCTCCTAACACGTTGTAGATCAGTTATTTTGAGCTTGTAGATCGGTTACTTCTGGTGTGCGACACGATGTGCAACCAAGTATACAAGTCTCTCACATCTCTCTCTCTCTCTCTCTCTCTCTCTCTCTCTCTCTCTCTCTTTCTCTCTCTCTCTGTCTCACACACGCACACACACGCACACATACACACACACACACACACACACACACACACACACACACGCACGCACGCACGCACGCACGCACGCACACGCACACGCACACACACACACAGCTGGCTCTAATAACAAACCTGTTCCAATTGTCCTCTCTCCTCTCTCCTTCTCATCACCGTCTCACAGCTGTGCGCTCGACAAAATAACGACGCATCCTCTTTTTGGTTTCCTCTTTCGTCTCCATCTTTCCCCCGGTCAGTCCTCTCCTCCGTCTGCCTCTGTCCTTCCTTCCTGTCATCCCTCTCTCCTCCTTGTTCCCTGATCCACTCCAGTGTTCCCTGATCCACCCCAGTGTTTCCATCACTTGACATCAGCCCCACTGAGGAGGAGGGGGAGGAGGGAGGGGGGTGAAGACAAGGAAAACACAGGCCAAAAGCAGGAGTTATGGGATGAGAACCTGGCAACCACGGTGAACAAGGGGGGGTGAAGGCTGTTCTCTGACCCCTCCTCTGGCTTGTGAGAGACGGGTGGCGCCATAGGCGATTCTAGCCTCTTCCAGCAGGGGGTGCACGACCTCTATTACCTCATGCGTGCACGATGCACGCATGCTGCTAATGTTGTTTTAGCGGATTTCTGCAGTTAATTTTGTACCCAAATGTAACACAATATAAACAAAAAAAAGTGTAAAACAGGTGCTTCTTTTTCTAGACACCATATGTCTATCTATAGGATTTATTTACTTATTTTGCAGACAGAGGCAGCACAGCCAGGACATATAAAGCCAAACATCAAGTTAATCATCATTCATCAAGCAATCAAGCAGTCATTTACAGTGTCAAATAAGCATTTCACAAAAACAAATAGTAGACACATCCTTATTACACAATGAACTGCAGCCTCCGGGTTTTGGCACTTGCAAACCTTTCAATTATTTTCTGCACTTTAATTTCGTGTATTTTCTCAATCTGTAAAATGCCTATATCTGACACTCTTTTATCAGTCATGGTTGTCCGTAAATACGTTTTTAGTTGTCTCAAAGTAGAGAAACTGCGCTCATAACATAATAGACTATGCACTTGGAGGGAGTACAACAGCATTGTGTAAACAGAGATGTGTCTTTATGTACCTGTCCTCCTGAAAGCTTGCTCGGCGTTCTCAGAACCAAAGGCCCGACATGGAAAGCAGAACGCCCGGTCATGGCGCACGCTATACTCCAGCCAGGCAAAATCTTTAAACCACTCCTTTCTGAATTTGCGTTGTTTTTCGCCAGCGGCCTTTAATGGACATTCTACATCTTCTGGCTGATATGGACCCAAAGCCAAAAACTGCTTGGCTTTATCCGGGCCATGGCAAGGGTCTCTTTCATGAACAAAGTTGGCTTCATTTGGCTCCTCTGGGTCTGGGCCTGGGGTAACAACAGTTGAGTCTGGAGTGGGGCTTGCTTGCTGTGGAGGAACCGGGGCCTCGGTCTCCGGCAACGGCGAGCCTTCCACAGTGATGTCGGTGGCTGGATCACTGCTGCTGCAAGCTCCGTCCACCTCCTCTGGTTCACGTTCATTAGCATTACTGTCAGTGTCGAGTGAACCCGTGTTCACATTTCCTGATGATGAATTATCGGTTGTGGCACTGGGTTTGCTCTTTTTTATAAAGAATTGGTCAATTGTCTTTGTATTTATAGTTCGTTTCGCCATTATTGCTGCTCTGCTGCTGTATCCATATTGTTTTAGGCGGGCGGAAACAGATAAGGAAATCACGGAATTGTGGGTCATCATATCAGAGAGTCACACAGCCGGCCAGCACAGGTGTCAATCTCACAGCCCACCCACAGTGCCTGCCAAGTCTGCCAACAGCGCCGTCGCCAAGCAAGCTGATAGGTCTTACATTGCAAGCAAGCAAGCTGAAATACTTGCCCCTCCACCTCTCTTTTTGCGCACATTTTACAAATCACGATCACTGTTTTATTTAATAATTATAAAATAAAGTTACATTACAAAAAAAAAATAATAATCAAAATGGCCGCCTGGCGGCCAGGGGGTGCACGTGCACCCTAGGACACCCCTTAAAATCGCCTATGGGTGGCGCTTAGCATCAACTTAACCGGTTGTTCTAAAACTTATGAGCTGCTGCTACTGTGATTGATTGGGAAGGCGCTCGAGATTACACATCCACTTTGTTGTTTACGTCTCATTACTTAGACTACATGTTTACGCTTGCGGTTAGGGTTAGGTTTAGGGATTGGGTTAGTAATGGTGAGAGTCGAACGAACACAACGTTGAGAGTAATGCGTGTCGGAACACCGCTATGCACCCTGATTCGCTCCGGTGTGCAGATTCGTTTTTTTCCTCACTTGGCTTTCCGTCCGGAAAAGAATGCTAATTCCAAGGGGCGGGACCGCGGCTTCTGATTGGACTGTGTCGTGGGGGGCGGGACCAGTTGCTTCCAATGTAAAGGTCTGTGGGGGGGACTGGGCGGAGCGGGACAAAGCAGAGTGAAATAAAAACAAACGCTGAACGAGTGAACGAGCGCTTCTTTCTGGATTCCAAAGCTGCTGTAGCATGGCTTCAAATCAATACCCGAGTCTTAGGTTTACATTCCAATACCAGCCAAGCCTTTGTACAATAAGCCGTGTTTTGGATGGAAAGAAACCGATGGGTGTCATGGTGGCGTTCTAGTGTAGAAAGGCGCTATAGGGGTCCTCTCCTCTCTGCCATAAATGGCGAGCAGAAACAACGTGGGGTGGAGATGAGTTGCAGTGCGTAAACACTGGGGATCCGCGGCACCTCTTGCACGCAGGCAGGAATGTGTGCATAATGACTTGCACCTGTGCTGCTGAGCGGAGCTGCTCCTCCCTGCACTGTGCACATCGTCACTGTCCGGCACAGACCTCGTATCTCCAAGTTTCAAATCGTCCTTTTCGGGTGTATGTCCAAAACCGTTCGTTTTGCATTTATCATTTTAAAAATGATTTAAACTAGTGAAAACAGCCGATCTACAAGCACACAACGCCTCGCGCCGCGAGGCGTTGTGTGCTTGTAGATCTGCTGTTTTCACTACTTGTGTGCGACCGCCTTGTATGATGAAGCAGGGCTTTACTTTACAAAAGAACGTACAAATTTCCGCTCGACAACGACGAAATGTCATCATATATGACTGTTGCACAAAACTAGTGAAAATAGCAGATCTACAAGCACACAACGCCTCGCACCGCGAGGCGTTGTGTGCTTGTAGATCGGCTATTTTCACCTGTTTAAATAATTTTCCAAGTGATAAATACAAAACGAGCGGTTTGGGACATACAAGGTTTCCAGCTGACAACGACGAAATGCTTACTGTCAATGGGACTCTGTGGCCGTGCAGCGATGCTAGGTTCTGGGTTTACCTGTGATCCTACAGTAGAGGCACTCTCCTCTTGTCTCTCTATTGTTGCACTGGATAAGAGTGTCAGCTACAGTAAATGCCTAAACTGTATTATTGTAACTAGTATTGTTCTAAGTCAAGAGGATGGCAAAGTCCACAACTCAACTATCACGAGAGACAATGAAGAACAAAGTTCTAGGGCTTGGTTTAAACGGCTGTGTGTGTGTGTGTATGTATGGATGTTGTGGTCCTAGCAGAGTGTCTGTGTATGCATGTGTGTGTGTTTCTGTGCGTGTGCTCAGTGTGTAGTATAGGCTTCTTTGTCGGCGTGTTTGATAGTGTCCATTAAATGCTGACGCGGCAGAAAGCCAGCGTTTGGGAGTGTGCAGCCGGGACATATGGAAATGGGAAACACATGTACTGTATACTCTACTGTAACCGTACACTGACTGTGGTGTGGGACAGTGCGTCTGTGCATGTCTGTGAGTGCACGTGTACGTGTTTACGCGTGTGTGTGCGCGCGTGTGTGTGTGTGTGTGTGTGTGTGTGTGTGTGTGTGTGTGTGTGTGTGTGTGTGTGTGTGTGTGTGTGTGTGTGTGTGTGTGTGTGTGTGTGTGTGTGTGTGTGTGTGTGTGTGTGTGTGTGTGTGTGTGTGTGTGCATACATACGTGCACTTGCATTGCTACACTTGTCAGGGCCACATGACTCCACAAGTATAATAGAATTTTGAGAAGTAGACATTTTGAAGGCAGTTTTTGCTGGCCCTCACAGGAGAAATGGTTTGTTTGTGATCGGAACTGGGGAAGTTAGAAAAAACTACAGCTGACCTACACAAGCTTGCGTTGTGAGCTTGCAAATCGTCTACTTTCAGCTTTTAGGGTTATAATGTTAGATATGTAACTCGGTAAATAAGTATTCATAAAATGTGTCGTCCTGAAACGTCAACGTCCTCACAAATATAACAATACAAACACGTGTGTGTGTATAGCTGTTGTACATGCATGCATTAATAATGGTTGAAGAATGTCTACAGCTCTGGCTGAGGAAAAAGGGGGAAAAAAGCGTTTCAGCGAGAGAAGGAGAAATGAGAAGAAAATGTACCAGGAAAAAGAAAAAAGAAAAAGCGGGAGTTGGCGTGCGATTCACGGAGCTGAGAGTCAAATTTATGAGAGCGCTTATTTTCTCCCTCCTTCACTCCACTGCACTCTGACTACTGACTGCGTTTGGAACAGTTTTATTCTGCAGTTATGCGGCCGCAGGATTTCTGTAGCTACCAAACGTTTCCCAAAGCCAGCCAACCCCCTTAGCCCCCTACAGACACACACACACACCAGTGCACACACAGTCGTGCACGCGCGCGCGCGCGCACACACACACACACACACACACACACACACACACACACACACACACACACACACACACACACACACACACACACACAGCTGTCAACTCCAGTCTCACGCTTCCACACACTCAGACATGGGCACGAACGCACGCACGCACATTTCTAACTACCCGACTCACGAGAGAGAGAGAGAAGGGTTCATCTGTTCTGGGCTAAAATCTTTCAGAGTTCATTTAAATCTACAAGTGTAAAACAGTCCATGTGGGTCCATGTTTAACACTGAGGATGTGGACTGTGTTTATACACTGAGTGGACTGTGTGTTTGTGTGTGTGCGTGTGTGCGTGCGTGCATGCGTGTGTGTGTGTGTGTGCGTGCGTCTGCTGAAGAGTGTAGAGATAGCATGTTAGCGCTTTAAGCCGTGAGCGTCGGTCTAAAACAACTTTCCCAGCTCCAGCACCACACACACACACACACACACACACACACACACACACACACACACACACACACACACACACACAGACACACACACACACACACACACACAGTGTGGGTCAGTGACCAATAGCCCCCCTGGAATCCACTCATCATGCCATGGACGGGAAAGGAGCGGAGGCCCCCTCCCCTTCCCAAGGTGGAGCAGCCTCTTCCTCTAAATGCACCACCAGCTTATCTACTCTCCAAAAACCCACCATAAGGCCTATTGTACAAATGTCTTCCAAATCAGTAGTTCACACACTAACTCTATACCAGGGGTCTTTAACGTTTTTCAGGCCAAGGACCCCTTTGTTGAGAAAGAGATGAAGCAGGGACCCCCACAACTTCTTCATAGATTCCATATAGTTTCATTGTTTGACAGCACAATCATCAGTCTATTTTGGTTTCATGTGAATTTGTGTTTTCAGATACGTGTTTAACCACTTGAACTGTCAATACTTAACTTGCCATTTCACTCTGTACTTTGTCTGCTCTTTTTCCCCTCTACACCAAACGTCTTTGCCGAAAATAGCCGATCTAAAAGCTCTCAATGCCTCGCGCTGCGAGACGTTTTGAGCTTGTAGATCTGCTATTTTCCGCTAAAGTTCTCAGATATGGACGCTAGGATTCAAGTGGTTAATATGAAAAAGGAGAAAAAGGTTTCTATCACACAACGATATGGAGGACCCCCTGTAGTAACTCTAAGGACCCCCTGTTGAAGACCCTTGCTCTATACAAGTCTTTACTTTACTTTACCTTGTTTATTATGACGGGGCAGTGCCAATGAACACAGATACATCAGGACACAACACATGAGTATACGCGTAAACAAGACAGAGTTAAGCCCTTTGCACACAGGACAGTTGCGTTTTTTTCGTTTGCGGCATGAATAAAACGCATTGGATTTGGTGTGCAAGGCTGTGCGGAATCGGCGCTGCGGATCCAAAAAGGAGTCATAAAAGGAGTGATGAGTTTTTTACCGCATGCGACAAGACGCACGAATCGAACTGGGTTCGATCGAGAAAAAAACGCACGGCGGCAGCCACTCGTCGCACGGCTAATTCGGAGCCGGTGTGCATGAGGTCATAGAGAATCATTGTTTTCTTTTCAAAAAATTATATTGTCCGTTTTATCCGTGCGGTTAAACGCGCCTGTGTGCAAAGGGCTTTAGCATAAGCTACCGGTACTTTTCATCCGTATAGTCCCTAAACATTAAACACTAAACAATACTGACAAAACAAGAAGAGGACAACATACAAATAAATACATTAATGGTCTAAAGGAGTCTGTATGTTCATATAATTGGTCCTTTTTAGACCCTCCAGAAAAATATGATTATGCGATCGCATAATTTCCCGCATAATCAGTCAAATGCCGCAAATTATGCGAGGGTCACATATTTTCAAAAAGGCTGCATAATCGCACATATCTGCCCACATATTTTGGAATTACCGGCATATTTCACCGCAAAAAATCACATAAATCCCCACATATTTTGCATATTTTCTCATATTTCGGTGTAATTCAAAACCTTTCGCATATTTTGCAACTTTCTGCATATTTTGCATGTCACATATTTTGCAACTTTTCAGACATTCCCCAACTTTCAATTTCACAGCATAAAATCACATAAAACCCTGCATAATCAATGATTTTAGCATAATCAAGTATTATTATTATTATTTTTTTCTGAAGGGTCTACCTTTTGATGCTTCTGTGTGTAAAAAACCCCACCAACCCCACATATCGTCGTTGTTGAGTGGAAACCTTGTATCTCCAAGTTTCAAATGTGTCCGTTCTTTCGCAAAGTAAAGCCCTGCTTCATCGTTCAAGGCCGTCGCACGAAAGTAGTGAAAACAGCCGATCTACAAGCACACAACGCCTCGCGGTGCGAGGCGTTGTGTGCTTGTAGATCGGCTGTTTTCACTAGTTTAAATCATTTTAAAAATGAAAAATGCAAAACGAACGGTTTTGGACATACAAGGTTTCCACCCGACAACGACGATATGGAGATATGAGATTTCTGCCCGTCGGCAGTGAAATGTACCTCAGTTACTTTCCACCACTGACCACCAGCTTGGCCCTCCAAGTCTTTTCTCTGACTGACGTCTGACTTGGTTCTCCTCTTGGTCGCCGGTTCGATTCCCTCCCTGCAGTATTGTGTGTGTTCCTCTGCTCTCTGTTCTCGGTTCCATATTTAATCAGGGCCAGTGTTTTATTTGGCCCGTTGCGTTGGGGGTGGGGGGGGGGGGGGGGGGTGGGGGGTGTTGGATTTGCCCCGCGCTGCGCTGGTACACTGGCTGGGGGCTTTATAGTGTTGAGACACTCTGAAGGAGTTTAGACTTAGCCAAACATTGGCTGGCCGCTCAGCGCCTCTGGCTTTGCCTCCTTTGCTGTGTTGGCATTAGGGATCATTTCATTTCTGGGCCCCAAAATACTCCACCTAGAGAGAGAGAGAGAGAGAGAGAGAGAGAGAGAGAGAGAGAGAGAGACGGTGAGCTGGAGCTCCCGTTTTCATGTCAAATAGATGAACGTTTGAAAAGTGAAAGGTTTTTGCAAAGCAAACAAACTTTGGGTGTAAACTGTGAATAGCTGATTTGATTGTTCTACAATCGGCCAGCGTTTGTGTGTGTCACTGTCTGACACAAATGGACGCGTGCTAGATAGATAGATAGATAGATAGATAGATAGATAGATAGATACCTTTATTATCCCAAGGGGGATAATCAGTTGCCCAGAGGCAGCACAGCAGTTTAAGGTTACAAGTTACAAAGAAGTAAGAAAAGGGAAAAAGTACTGTTGTGTACAGTCAAAAAAATGCAAGGCACAATAAAAAAAAAATATATACAAACGGAAAGAAAACCCAAGTGATAATGGCAAAGTTACAGGTCGTGTTTGCCCAAAGATCAAGTTCACTTGGCCGATTTCTTTTTTTTAATTCATGCGGAGGTCACCTCCAAACCTCCAAACATAGACGTTTCGAAGTTCGAACAAATATTTGAGGGGAGAAATACATGGCTACTTGTTTGCTGTTGCTCGTAGCAGGTCAGGATAAACGGATTGAAACAACCGTCTAGCTATTAACTCATTTGCTGCCAAAAACGAGGAACCCGAGAATTTCGCGATGTACCACCCTGCCACGCCCGAGGAACCCGAGAATTTTTGAAAAAAAAAAAAAAAAAAAAAAAAAAAAAAAATCCCAAAACATTTAGTAGGCACAGGGGCGGCCGGCAGGGGGGGCTAGCGGGGCCATTGCACAGGGCGCCACTTTGCGGGGGCGCCAGAAGAAGAAAAAGAAAAAAAAAAGTAAAGTGACGGCCCTGCAGAGCAGACGTAAGATCAACAGTCCACTCAGACCGAATACAACAACACCCCCTGGTGGTAGTGATAGAGGCTGGCAGCTCCAGGCAGCCCCCCCCTCCCCTCCTGATGTGATGTCATATTCACGCGCCAGTATTGAAATTGAAAACAACATCTGTTAAAAATAAAGCATGGAGTTCGAGCTCTTCACTACTATGGACGTGACTACCGGTAGATATTATAATATAGCTGCTTGCCCTGAAACATCACATGGAGAGGATCATTTTGTACCTGACTTCCTCTACAAAACACAGACCTCAGGCAGGCTCTATCAGCCAGGACTTTGTCTCACTGTGCGTGACTGTGAAAGAACCATTTCCTCCTGACCAGCCCAAGGTAAGACTAAGACAGTCAGATCATGCTTTTATAAACCCTATTATATTAAGCCCAAAATGGTTCTGCCGCCGTGTAGAACCGAACCGCATAATTTGCCCGCAAATAACTTGAAAAAATGCATAATTTGCCCGCAAATAACTTGAAAAAATGCATATTTTGCCCGCAAATAACTTGAAAAAAATGCATAATTTGCCCGCAAATAGCCGATTTTTCCGGCGCCGCTTTGCGGCGCCGTTGAGGGGCCGCGCTTCGCGCGGCCATAGGGCGGCGCTATACTACCTCGCCTAGGGCGCAATATACATACCAACCGCCACTGAGTAGGCATGATAGCGATCGCGAAATTGCATGTTTAACCCCCATAGCAACCCCATCTTTCAAACATGGCAGCCATCTTTGTTTACATTTTAGGAAAACATAATGGCTGCTATCTCATGAATGCCTGAACGGATTTCCATTCGGATTTTTTTTGTTTGAAAGCTGTGAGCAATGTGGACACACGTGGTGCATTATCTAGGCATGGGTGTGCATGATCCGTGCACTATGAATTACATGGAAGTCTATGGAGACAGTTTGGCATAATTAGAGTACGAAGGTATTGTTAAATGGCAGCAGATGAGTTAATCATGTTTTGTTGAATGACAGCTGATTTTTTTTTTCGCATCAGAGAGAGAGAGAGCGAGAGAGCGAGAGAGCGAGAGAGAGAGAGAGAGAGAGAGAGAGAGAGAGAGAGAGAGAGACTGAAACATAGATGTATGGACAGATACAGAGCATATCTCATCTCATCGTTGCTCTCAGGCAGAATCCTCTCATCTATCTTAATGTTTTAAGTTCATGCTCTACTGAAGTGCCACACACAAGTAGCAAAAATAGCTGATCTGCAAGCTTGAACTTGTAGGCTATTTTTTGTTGCTATTTTTAACAGTTTCCACCCGACAGAAACGTCAATGTTGTGACAAAAGAGGTTGCTTCTTGAGTCTCTTAAACAAATATATATAAATTATTCCAAAATTAAAGAATGACAGGGTAATGACACTGTGAAAAAAAAAAAAAAAAAAAACACTTGCCAGTTCAGGTAACCACCAAACTCCACTTGTATGACTTGGGGGAAAGCTCAATATTTCTACATGTCATTAGTTCGACTAAGGGTTAGGGTTAGGTTTTAGGGTTAGGTTTAGGCAAAGCTTTACTGAGGTTATAGGTTTAGGCATAGTGTGGATAACATTCAACAGGTTAGCATTCACCAGCGTCGGCAGGTTAGCATTTCACCAGGTTAGCATTTCACCAGGTTAGTATTCACCAGCGTCAAACTAATAGGATGTCAAACAAATGTTATGTCGCAATATCGACACTTATGACTTATGACTTACCCCTTGGCAAGAGGGCAACCTCTTGAACCTGACCTTTCCGACGAAAAGTTTGGTGGTCGGAGACAGTATGGACAGGCCTTTAAAGTTAAACCATGTCACTTTTTTTATAAAACAAATCTTAAAATTGTCCTAACTGTTAAATCGCTAAAGTTTTAGAACCCCCACTCCGTTAATTTCAGGTTCTAAAGCCTTCTCTTTAGATGTTTTCTACTTAGCCGTGACAGGGGCGGGATTTCCCGGCAAAATTATGTCATCTGCATCATCTGTATACGTTGTGTATAAGTTGGCCAATCATATCACGGATAGGGCTGGGTTCGGTAACCGCCGTACCGCCGTATCGCGGTATACCGCGGCCTACCGCGGTGTCAGGGTCCTTACCGCGGTCAAAATAGTCTATTTTTTATTGAAAACAAGCGAGTTTTAAAACGGGGGAGAGGCGAGGACCGCATGCGCTCCATGCCGCTCTGCTCTGGGCCGCGTACCACAGGTTTGGAACGTCTATGGTTTGGAAGCCACATACGTCACTCGACTCGGAGACACACTCTACACAGACACAGCAGCAGCCTCGTAGTAGGGAGCACGGAGAAGCCAGCGTAAACTTCCTCTGACTGTAATCCACATAACACAAGTATGTTAATACATACCTTGTGTTGTGGCAGTAGTACCTTGTGGCATTTTGTTTTTTATTCATACGGATTACAGGCGGAGCGCGGACCGCGTGGACTAAAAGCGAAAATGAAACTATCTTTTACTTTTCCCACCGCGTCGCGCCGAGCCGCCGACTCGCCCGTTGTGCCCCGTCGCCGATTTTATAACCTTTTCTGTCAAGTCTTGTCACTAAAACCTGTATATATCAGCACTCAATCGCTGCGATTTCAGACGTGAGTAATCACTGTACACGATCTGATTACCCGTCTCCGTCTCTCTTCTGGTTTGTTCACACACAGCAGTCTGTGTCTTAAAAGCCCAAGTAGCTACCGTTACTATGGTAACCCGACAGTGCAGATCTAAAAGCTCAGAACGCGTCGCGGATGCGACGTGTTGTGAGCTTGTAGATCTGCTCCTTTCAAAGCCAAACCTGCTGTGCTGTACGGGGAAGTATAACTCGGGCAGTCAGGCTGTGGAGAGGCGACTTTTGGGAAGACGATTGCAATATTTTGGCTTATCGCCGAACCTTAATTAATAGATACGGGGGTGCGGTAATTACCGCAATACCGGCGGTAAATGGGAAGCCGGTTACCGCGATAACAAAATGTTGATACCGCCCCAGCCCTAATCGCGGATCATAAACACATGGTACACTACCAGCCAATCACAGGCGTATCTGCCGTATCTTCAGGAAGTAGCTTCCCTCAGCTACATTGTTTACGATGGTGAAGGATTCTTAACCTCTTAATCCCCAAGTCCTGGCCAGAAAATTACGTTCTACCATGGTTCTACCCCTCCACGGATTCGTATCGTCGCGGTGGTTTGCGGCGCCGCTCCGGTAGTCCGCGGCGGTGGTCCGCGACGACTCCGGGCGAAAAAAGGCCAGAATCTTTTAAGACTACTTAACACAATTAGCCCTCAGAGTGTACAAATGGAACCAAATGGACCCGTAAGGAGTTACAGTCCTGCAAGGGTTCATTAGGTATCCACATGGAATACAACAGGGCATGGCCCGAACAACACAGCATTTCTGTTGATCCTATAATGACTGGAAGGTTTATTTTGAGTTCCCTCTGTCTCCAGGCGGGGTGGGAGGTTGGGGGAATTTATATTCTTCATTTAAATCTTTGCCTATTTTTTTAATGAACGGAAAACATTGTAATTTGTGTTAATCAAAATCAATCCAAATCCTCCATTCAGCCGCACGTCCGTTCTCACACGCATACCCGCTAATGTGGGTTTCTCTCGCGGTAGGAGGTCGCACGCACGCACGCACGCACGCACGCACGCACGCACGCACGCACGCACGCACGCACGCGCACACACACACACACACACACACACTCACACACACACGTACACGTACACCCACACGCACACGAGGTGCCATAAAGCAGCTTATTAACCTATCAGGCTCAGGGCAGGGTGATCAGCGAGAGAGAGGTGTTTAATGGTGGACTGACTCACTTCGTTACACAGGATCACACGTGACGGGACCTCCCCTGGGGGGGAGGGGTCAAAGGGCGTGACCCCCGGGGCTCTGGGAACAGGGGGGAGGGAGGGCTTAACATGTCTGTCTCGGTTTGAGTCTGTACGTACAAATCCTGCCAGTGGTGTTCAGACCCATGCACCCTCCAAAACAATAGCATGTCGGAGACGGCCGGCAAAAGTTCCAGAGTGTCCAGACTGGTTCTCAATCTGTGGGTCGATTGTTTTAGGGGGTCTCCAGATGATTAACTTAATGTGTAACATTGTTTTCTCACTCAACAGTAAACAAACCAACATAAAGTTGAACTGTATAGAGGGTATCTGCACATTTCTAAAGTGTCAATTTGAGGACTTTTTAATACCTCTAAAATAAAAAATTGGCCAAATTGTCAAATAGGCAGAAATTGTGAAAATAGCCGATATACATGCTCACAACGCCTCACGTTGCGAGGCGTTGTGAGCATGTAGATCTGCTATTTTCACAATCAAACCGTGTTATACAAAATGTTATGCCTAAACTCTTAGTGCTCCTATATGGTGGGGGGGTCCCCAGTTAAAATATGATTATTTTGTGGTTCATGGACTGAAAAGGTTGAGAACCAGTGCTCCATGAAATGCGGCATGTGAAATGTTTGTGTAAATGGGGAGGGGTGGGGGGGTGCATGGTGCATGGGTTCATACAGTATTTCCACCATAGTGACTGACAGCCCCTTTTGATCTAAGCAGAAATCAGGGATGAAAGGAGAACAGTAAAACTAATTCTCAGTGTTTTGAGTCAACATGCAATATTTTATAAGTGTGTGTGTGTGTGTGTGTGTGTGTGTGTGTGTGTGTGTGTGTGTGTGTGTGTGTGTGTGTGAGTGTGTGTGTGTGTGAGTGAGTGAGTGAGTGAGTGAGTGAGTGAGTGAGTGAGTGAGTGAGTGAGTGAGTGAGTGAGTGAGTGAGTGAGTGAGTGAGTGAGTGAGTGCGGGGGGAGGGGGTGAATTAGTGACCTATGAAGTTATGGTCAGGACTCAGGGAGCTTGGGTCGTGATCCGTGACTGAGAATGGAAAAGACACTTAGCATCCAAACTACTGCTTATAGTCAATGCCTTCTTGCACGGCCCAAAGGACACTGAACATGGCTTTATATTGTCATCTAATAATTAGGATCTGTGTGAATTAAAGCACTCATCATGAACACCAAGGATTGTCCGCATGTCTTTTATTGATAGCCTTTTGGCTGGAAACCTCGCATGTCCAAAAACTGTTCGTTTTCAGAATTCAAATTCAAAATCGGCAAAAGTTGCGGATCTGCTACTGTTGATGCTTTTAGTGTGGCTGCTGTAGTGTGATCAAGGGTGTTAATTAATGAAAACACATGTCTTGGCCATCAGTGATATTGGACCAGTTACCCACATATGGAGTCCCCTAGTACCCATATATGGAGATCCATGTACTGTACATGGAGATACAGTATGCTGTGAGAGCCCATGCTTACTCGTTATGTGACATCATATCCTTATTATGCCCATACATGGAGATCCATGTTAAAATGGAGATGCCCGTCAGCAACCAGATGCTCCCACACTGTGTAGTTATGGAAACGTTTCGAACCTGTACCCCATCTTCCTCAGGTAGGGTCTGGGGACCCCCAGGGGTTCTTGAGGGAGTTCCAGGGGGTTCCCATGCTAAATCATAGTTAGAGTGTACAAATGGATCCATTTGTACACTCTCAGAGTTAAATTAACATTGATTTTACAATATAAATTGGGGTCCCAAATGCCATTAAATGGGGGTCCGTAGCCTAATGCATGTCAAACCTTGAAATTAAAATGATTGATAATCACTGCACTATAATGTACTCATCAGGACACAAACAACATAATCGATGTTCGGACGAATTAATCGCAAAAAAAAGCCTCAGGTTTGCAAAGACCTCTCTCTCTCTCTTTCTCTCTCTCTCTCTCTCTCTCTCTCTCTGTCTCCATTGTTCTGTCTGTCCCACCACCCAGGGCTTAAGCACTTTCTTTTAATGATGTCATTTCTGGAGTTGGGGGGGTTTGGGGTGGGGGTTAAGGCTCTTCCGTCCATTCACTATTATAAGACAGCCAACAGCTGGCCCTATTGGACATGGCCACACCCGTTAAATCCCACTACCCACAACTCCCACCCACCAGCTCCCATCTGGTTCCCTAAGTGGAAGACCCCTGCCTTGAACATCCACACACACACACACACACACACACACACACACACACACACGCATACACACACCTACGCACGCACACGCACACACACGCACACACACGCACACACACACACACACATGCACACACATAAATATATACACACGCATTGTTGTTGTCGGGCAGAAACCTTGAATGTCCAATTTTACAATGTTTTTTTTCGTAAGATTTACGCTCGACTTCCTCGCACAACAACAGCAAATGCAGCCGCTCTGCGAGCTCACACATCGGGCCACGTCGCTGCGACGCGTCACCGCGAGCTTTGTGGACGGAGCGGCTACATTACCAGCTGGTTCTGAAAATGATTTTTAAAAGTTTAACTTGGTTATTATATGTGTCGGTGGTCTGCGTGGTTTACATCGGATCCATTTGGAGCCCCGGTTATTTACATTTCCTGAAAAAGCAAATATTTCTTTTGAACATACAGTTTCCATATATTGTGTGTGTGTGACACACACACACACACACACACACACACACACACACACACACACACACACACACACACACACACACACACACACACACACGTACACACACTCTCTTACGTACACTTTGATCCCGTGAGAGAGCGGAACCCTACATCTGTTCTTAGTAAATCAGACCCCCCCCCTCCTCACAAAAAAAAGAACAAGGGAAGCCATTGTGGACTTAAAGAGTGTATGGTATTGTATAGGGAGGAGAGATTACCCCCCCATCCCCTCCCCCTTGGGACGGGAGCTGACAGTGTCTCAGATATTATGGAGATGGATGGAGCTGCAGCGCCTGAACAAACACCGCTATCTTCTTCTTCCATGCACACTGACAGAGAGGAGCACATCCACACACCATCCTCCCCCCATGGCCTTGAACCTGACCTGACCTGCCCCGCCTAGTAGAGCGGCGTTTCTCAACCTTTTCAGGCCGCGGCCCCCAAAATAATCATATTTGAACTGGGGGATCAACCCCCCACCCTGCACACGCACTTGGGTTTTAGGAGTTGGTGTTACATTTAGTTTGACTCGATCCGTTCTATTTGTGTAAATGGCCGATCTACATGCTCACAACGCCTCGCGTTGCGAGGCGTTGTGCGCATGTAGATCGGCCATTTTCACAATTTCTACCTCTAATATTTGACAATTTGACCAATGTTTGACCAGAGGGACTAAAAAGGTCTTTATAGTCCTTAAATCGTCACTTTAGTAATGTGCAGATTCACTTATACTGTATGTTGGTCTGTTTACTGTTGAGCAAGTAAACAATGTTAACATTTAGCTAAACCTCCCAAAAATAATTTGGGGACCCCTCTGGGGGTCCCGACCCACAGGTTGAGAACCACTGGCCTAGAGTAGTGCTGTTTGTATGGAGGCTTGTTATAGGCCAGAGATTCTCAAATATCTTTTGGCTTAGGGCACCCCTTTAAATCAACTTTTTCATCCACGGCACCCATGACTTCCATTGTTATTTTACAAACACCTTACATCTAAAATGTTTCCCCCTAAAATACAACATGTCACGTGGAAAACTGAAGAGAACATCTGTTTCCATTATGACAGATTGAAAAATAACATTACATCGCAATACGTTGTGAACTTGTAGATCAGCTATTTTTGGGCGAAGGGTTTAGAAGAAGAACGCAGTACAGTGCAAGTAATAAGTATAGAAGGTCTAATCATGGTTAAACTGAAGTGCTATTGAGCATCCTGCGGCACCCTTGGACTTGCGCCCCTGTCCTTGTTCTCTGAAATAGGGCGAAAATAAAACATCGAAATCAAACATTCCGACTCCGGAAATCTCATAATGTCCAAAACTGTCACTTTAATAGATAATCAACTACATGATTAAACCAGTGTATCGCCTAGCACTACTCTGAAACCTCCCATTTAATTTCAGCACTACGAATTTTCATCCACTTCACTGAGTCCAGCATCAAAAACATGTTCTATTGTGATTATTATAAGAACCAAGGTCATAAATAATCCATCAAAACGTCTTCTTTCTAATCAGTGGGTCTGTATTTGGACCCTTCCTTTTGAATTCTTTCACGCGTTGCGTTGCAACACATTGAGAGTTTGTAGATCAGCTATCTTTTGTTCAGAATGTTTGCCTATTATGACACGCTCCGAATAGGGATGTTACTCTACAGGGTTCGCGTGGTCAAACCCGTTCGGGGTCCATTTGGGTCCAAATTGACACTCCCCAAAGTTAAATGAATACTGAGGATTGTACTGTGGTTATGTCTTTTTTTTTTGTCTCTTTTTCCCTTTTTCCCCCCCTTTTTTGACTCGGTAAGCTTGCAGCAACAGCAGATAAATAAGGCGCCCGTCCAAGATTTTTAGATTCCTGGCATACAGAGAGTCTCCCCATCCACTGGGAACTGACTTCCAAAGGCTGGGGGGGAGAGAGGGGGGGGGGAGAGAGAGAGAGAGAGAGAGAGAGAGAGAGAGAGAGAGAGAGAGAAGAGAGAGAGAGAGAGAGAGAGAGACGAGAGAGAGAGAGAGAGAGAGAGAGAGAGAGGGGGAGAAGAGCCAGAGAGAGGGGGAGAAGAGCCAGAGAGAGCTATGCATTATTTATTAGGGCAGTATGGTCAGAGGAGGATTAACACAGCTCCAAGCCAGCCAGGTCTGTCAGGCAAGCAGGCCGGGCCGCTCTGCTCTGTCCTTCACCGGCCTCTCCTCTCCTATCCTCTCCCCTTCCCTTCCTCTTCAACCTGTACTTCATCTCCTCTCCCTTGTCTTCTCCCTGTCTTCATCTGCTCCCGTCCTGTCCTCCTCCCCCTCCCCTCCCCTCCCCTCCTAAAATCAGACAGCCTGTTCTGAGACCTGCTTACATAGATCTGCCCATGACACAATGGTCAGAAATAGGACTGTGTGAGGATAGAACCTGCTGGTGGGATACCAAGAAGATACATGGAAAAAAGAAAATTCATGGTGTAGTCCCTTTAATAACTAGTCAGAGACCCGTATAAGTGTGCACTTTGGGTTCTACCCGTACGTAGACTCTCAAGAGTTACAGACCCGCAAGGGTTCCGCTTGGTTATGGTAAAGTATATCGAAACCTGGTATCTCCAAGTTTCAAATCCGTACAGTTTTTTCATAAAGTAAACCCCTGCTTCACCACACAGGACTGTCGCAGATAATTAGTGAAAATAGCCGATCTACAAGCACACAGCGCCTCTTGCGTGATTGTAGATTGGCTATTTTCACTAGTTTAAATCATTTTTAAAATGATAAATACAAAACGTCCAGTTTTGGACACGCAAGGTTTCCACTCGACAACAACGATATGCTCTCTGACTTTACAGGATGGTAGGGTCAACACTTGCAGTGTGGTTTGGAGTAAATCATGTAAATGTGTTTCTGTCTGTTTCAGGAGGCTGCCGTCTATAGACGACGAAGCGGACGAAGGTGTTGAAGTTTCCCGGATTCCGGACGAATCCCCACTTCTTCCTCTGGACGAATGAGAGAGCCCCCACTTCTGTTTATTTAAGTTATTTCCCTTACAGAGGTGTGTGTGTGTTTGCGTGTATGAGAGTGAGAGAGAGAGAGGGGGGAGAGTGATAGATTGCGTGCGCGTGAGACAGTGTGCACGTCTTCAGTATGTGCACACGCATGCATGCATGTATGTATGAGAGTGTACTGTATATACGTACAGTAGGCTATGTATGTGAATCTGAGTGGATTTCGACGGTACCTAAGATTTGCAATCCTTTATCATTTGCGATGTTTTCCTTTTGTTTACTTTTGTATAAGGTTATGACGACTCATATACCATTGTCACAATATCAACAAAAAGGACTTTACTATTGATACTTATTGTGGTTTGTGTTTGTAACTTAGCTACCTATTTAAGAATGTATATTTGTATGTACAGTATACTCATGTAGAAAAATATATAATGGACAGTTTTAATATTTCCAACATCTTCCCACCAGTTCACCGCTCTTTTGCCAAGACACGTTCATACTGTAAGGCTGGTGGTTCTCATCGTCCGGCAGCCGGGGACCACCGGGAGGGGTCCAAACGGATCCTTATACGGGTCTGTAACTCAAGAAAGTGAGACAATGGAGCCAGATGAACCCTTAAAGAGAGCCTCACTTCTGTAACTCAGAGAGTGGACAAAATGGAATCAAATGAACCCTTAGGGCCCAATTATGAACCAGGTCTTATGCCTTATGCCTTAACTTCTTTGCCTTTTTTACTATTTTGTTTTTGTTTTTTAAATATTTCAAATAGCTGATCTGCAAGTTCACAACGTGCAGATGTAGAACAGCATTTGAAGTATTTAAAAATGTTTTTCAAAATAGTGAAAAAAAGTTAAGGCATAAGGCATAAGACCTGGATCATAATAGGGCCATTAGTCTTCAAAAGGGGGTCCTCAGAGTTACTGCAGGGCGTCCTCCAAATCTTTGTGTGATAGAAACCTTTTTTTCTCTCCTTTTTTATATTAACCACTTGAACTCTAGAGTCCGAATTCTGAGAACTTTAGCCAAAAATAGCAGATCTACAAGCTCACAAAGGCCTCGTGCTGCTCTAGAGCAATAATAATTTTTTGACTGGGGACAATATTTTCTAAGTGGGGACCCCCCCCCCCCCCCACCCCCACCCAGACAAGCACTAAGAGTTGAGGCATTACATTTTCTATAACACGGTTCTATTTTGAAAATAGCCGATCTACATGTAGTACAATTTCTGCATTTTAGAGGTATTAAAACGTCCTCAAATTGTCACTTTAGAAATGTGCAGACAGCCTCTATACACTTGAAATGTATGTTGGTTAGATACTGTTGAGTGAGAAAACTATTTGTTGCACATTACGTTAATCATCTGGAGACCCCCCAAAATAATTTGGGCATGGGGTCCCCAACATTCTTAGAGTTACAGACCCGTAAGGGTCCATTTGGGACCGTGGTGGTCCTCCCAACTCCTGACTTTGAACACCAGTGCTGTAACCAATGACACGACACAATACACACACATACTGTACAAGAAAAGAAAGGACAACACAACAGCAAAACATAGCAAACATCAAATGAAACTGGATCAGATGTTTTTTTTCTCTGTTATGTTTGTTATCAGGGTCATGGACAAAATTACTGTACAAATGCAAGAATGATAATAGTTAACAACCATGCTGATATTAATGCTATCATTATTTTTTATTTGATCTCTACTGGTGATGTTGATGGTGCACACATGCAGAGAGCAGGGACAGCACCAAAGAACGCAATAACACAACTAACAACAATACTGTGTGTGTGTGTGTGTGTGTGTGCGTGTGTGCGTGCGTGCGTGCGTGCGTGCGTGCGTGCGTGCGTGTGCGTGTGTGTGTGTGCGCAAGCTAGGGCTGGACCACATTAATAAAAATAAATGTTCAGTTGGATGATACATCACTGAATGAGATGAAAAGAAAAATCAATATTAGAATACAGAAAATCCATACTTTCAATGTATCTTTTAATAGTATTACGGAAAAGGTATTCCCTCAAAATCATCTAATCTCTGATCGACACATAATTGTGGATGCGCTGACACAGCAATTCAGGGCCAATATCGATTTTCGTCCGATATTGGCGGTGCATCACCTAGACATAATCATAATCATGTCGACATTTTGTCCACAAATACCACGTTATCGGCCAGCTCTAGTGTGTGTGTGTGTGTGTGTGTTTGTGTGTGTGTGTGTACGTGCGTGCGTGTATTTGTTGCACGTGTGCACTTGAATCAAACATGGGCAATACCCAAACATCGGTGCTTCCATGTTCCAGGCGAATACATCTTGAAGGATAAAAACACTAAATGCAATATAGGCTGTCGGATGGTCCCATTTGATCTGTTTTTGCCCACGACAATCCTCCCTTTCCCTTTATTCGGCACCATCCAAACAAATAATAATTCTATGTGTACTGTGATATACCAGATATACAAATGACTTGTTCTTCCTGATTTATACTTAGTTGTGTGCCGGTGTCTTTCTATAGATCGGCTATTTTGGTGGCGTGGCGACGCCATGCCGCAACCAAGTGTAACTCAGGCTTTTTATGGTGCGTTCACAGCAGATGCAAAGCACGTTTTCGAAACTTGACCGCGAGTCTCGCGCAAATGTGTCCTCCAGTCACGTCTTTTGGATTAACTTTGTATGTACCACGACAAAGGATTTGCTTCGCATCTGATGTCTAATCCATAAAGTGCTCAGACGACAATGGAACTTTTCTTATTATTCTATTATTTATATGGTCAGATTAGATGTGTGGTAGAGGTACGAGAGCGTGTTTTGAAGTGTGTATGGTGTATGTACTTTGCTGTACAGGTGCTGAATACCGGGCCGTGTCCACAGATAGATTATGAAAAAAAAAAAATAGCTGCCAGCGCCTTTCCTGCCATGCATTTCAATGCCAAAGAAATGCACGGCATCGCGTTTCAGCGCTCTCAACAACCAGCGTTTTTATAGGTGATGGGCGTTAGCATGTTTCGTTGTTGTTGGGCAGAAACCTCTTATATCCATAATTACAAGTCTTATGTTTCTTTTTCGTAAATTAGTCTCCTACTTGATCATACTACAGAGTAACACAAAAGCATCAAATGTAGCAGGCCTACAAGCTTGAAACACGGTGCACAGCGACGTGTTTTGAGCTCGTCGGGTTCCTACTTTTGCTATTTTTAAATGTTTTAATCCTGAAAACTAACAGTTGTTGACATAATGAGGTTTCCTCCACTCATAGAAAACTCTTTCTGGCGGACACACTGCTCCTTAACCCATTTAGAACGGGTACACATTATTGTGTATCATTATTTTATGCTTTAACTATTGAAAAATAGCAGATATACAAGCTGGTGCCGCGCTGCGAGCTTGCAGATCTGCTATTTTTGAAAAATCGTGAAAATTTGAATTTTGACCCGATTCCATAAGTGTCTTTTGAATCCTTCTAAGGTTTTTTGAAAATTCCTATGTTTCTGTGTCAGCAATCTGGCTAGCCATCGTCAAAGAAAAGGTCTTTTTCGCTTAACTGGAGCTCAGTTAGTCTGTTCTTGAGAGACTACTATGTCAGTGGTTCTCAAACCTTTTCGTGTGAAGGACCCCCAAAAGGATATTTTTTTGGCCACGGACCCCCATCTCAAAATATTTAGTTCCAGGGACCACCCAGAAGCAAAATTTGAGTTACAAACGTTTGCTTTGAAAATACATGTATTCAAAGATTTGCACACATTTTCAAAAATAGCAGATCTACAAGCTGATCTACAAGCTCACAGCGCGGCACCAAGTGCCGCGCTGTGAGCTTGTATATCTGCTGTTTTTCACTGGTTAAAGCATTCAATAATTCTAGGCCTAAATGGGTAAATAACCTTTGCCCTGTGGATCTTTAGAGGGAAATGTGTCCTCGTGGTGAGATTTCACTATCTTAGGACGTGTGCCCCTCTCAACATCCTGTAAAGTTTTACATTTGGGTTGTACAATATGTTTCAAAGTATAAGATGTTGAGTTATGGAATTGGGTGTTTGTGGGGGGAAATGTTCTCCAGCTATATGAGAAAATTAAACCACTGTTTTTCAATGCCAGGTCTGTGGGCCTACCCGGGGAACCTTACGCGCCTGTAACTCTGCGAGTGTTGAACCAAATGGACTCGTACACTCAATAATAGAGTTCAGTAGACATCGAGGAGTTTACAGTGTATAGAATACAAACAAGAAAAAGGAAGAAAAAAATGTTTGTCCGTGGGCTAATGCATGTCAAACCAGGGGCCTTTGAAATGTTGAGAATCATTGTAGTTATAACAATGTGAAGGACTATCAAGACAATGGCTTCCTACCTTTTATTGAACAATAACTAATGACCCTGTACTGTATTGTTCATTACCAGTACTGTATTGTTCAATAGCAGTGCTGTACTGTTCATTATTATTCTCAAGAGCCAGACTGTTGCCTTCCACAATTTTCAAACGCTTCCGTCATACAGTCTGGACTGTCTGGAGCTACGGAAGCTCTAAAAAATGTTATGGGCGGATGTGACACCTCCCTCCACCTCCCGCGCTTCCGTCTCCGAAATCGCGCACATTTGTCCTAATATAAATCAGAAATAATCTGCTGCTTATAAGAAACGGAAATTCCAATGTAAAAGATATGAAGATATTTTTAAAATAAATTGAAGGGAAGATGGCTGCTTCCTTTCTGGGCTTTCGGAAGGTGTAGTTCCAGACTCTATATAGCATTGGGAGATTGTGGAACAGTTGCCTGGCTACACAAGACTATGTTCATCACTATTGTGTTGTTCATTAGTCGAGACAAGGCTGCAAAGCATCAGGCAGAAACCTTATATGTCCAAAAATGTTTTTTTTCTGGAAATGGAAGGAAAGTTTTGATACATATTTATAAAACCCCACAGACAGACTTTATCCAGACTTTTTCCAAGTCAGTCGTCCCCTATTTATGGCATGTCATATCGTCGTTGTCGGGCGGAAACCTAGTATCTCCAAGTTTCAAATTTGTACGTTCTTTCGCAAGTTAAAAGCCCTGCTTCATCGCACAAGGCCGCCGCACAAAAGTAGTGAAAACAGCAGATCTACAAGCACACAACGCCTCGCACCGCGAGGCGTTGTGTGCTTGTAGATCGGCTGTTTTCACTAGATTAAATCATTTTTAAAATGAAAAATGCTAAACGAACGGTTTTGGACATACAAGGTTTTCACCCGACAACGACGATATATTATAGTGAGTATGCATACAGTATACAATGAAGTGTAAATAAATACATAAATAGAAATATGGAGATACAAGGTTTCTGCTCGACGACGACATGTGACAATATCAGACACGATGGTGGACAGCTGAACACTGTGGACAATGCACTAAACCCTTGTTTTGGACAAGTCACACACACACACACGCACACGCGCACACACACACACACACACACACACACACACACACACACACACACACACACACACACACACACACACACACACACACACATTCTCACGGGAGATGTCCCGGCCCGCACGCGTCTAGACAGACTCACAGCAGGTGCTGGGACTGAAAACACGTCCACCCTGCATTTAGGCCCTCTACTGGGCCTCGCACGCTGTGACCGCCATGGCCAGGCATGGTGGAAGAGGGAACGAATGGAGGAGAGAGAGAGGCATCAAGCCTCTCGGGTAGAAAGCTTTGACACGACATGTCGTAATATACAGTATTCCGCTGCACTCAAATACCGTCACGGATCATGGGGGGCGGATCATGCGGATGTGTTTTGAACTAGGGGTGCGATAGTCAATGGATTGATTACAAAGAATAATCAACGATTTTGTTAAATAATCGATTAATAACCGACAAATGCTGTTGTCGTTTATTTACTTTTAACTCGAGATTTCAAATACAGTGAAAATAGACGATTTACGAGATTTGTGAGCACTGTGGATCTGCTGTTTTCAATTATTTGATAACTCAATTCTTCTAAACAATAATCGGAAGAATAATTGGTGAGAAATGTATCTGCAGCCCTAGTTCCAACGTTAGCTTTAACCACTTAACCACCCTAAGGTTGAACAGAGTCCCGCAAGCCTAGGGCTCGATACTAGTGTGTGTGTTTTCACTTTTCTGTTATGGTGGGGAAATCTTGTAGATCAGCTATGGTCGCCCAAAGTTTCCCCCACAATACGGAGGCTGTGGTTTAAGTGATTAAGTGCGTCACCAGTTAGTAGATGTCATACAGAGTCCAGAAGACAAAAAGGGAAGAAATTGTGACGAATTGTGCGTAAAATCCCCCCCCCCCCCCCCCACACCCAGGTTAGCTTTTCTGAGAATGCACTTTTTTCAAGAAAAATCAATTTGCCCTACATTCCAATATATGTGGTCACTTTTCTTGCACCTGCATAGCCCTTAATAGATAATCTTCCCTAAAGCTTTTGCCTGATGCGCGCGGAAAATCAGCCTTCATTTTTTACTGTAAATATTTGCCCGCCCTTCCCCTCGCTCGACGCATTCTCGAACGGGTGATAACGTGCCGGGCCGGGATTCGCCCGTCCGCCAGTGGCTTTGACGCTAGGGGATTCCCAGTGATGTCACGTGTTGACGAGGACACGCTCGCTCACGATGCTGTGACTATCGGTGCACGACTTGAACAGCGTTGACGATGGGACGATATGAAAATGTCATATCACGATTATTGTGACAAAAGAAATTACGATATTATCGCGATAATCAAAATCCATTATCCTGGAGTGGAACGTTAGCCCAAAAAAATAGCAGATCTACAAGCTCACCAAACGCGGCGCGTTGTGAGCTTGTAGATCGGCTATTTTTGGCAAAGACATTTGATAGAGTGAAAAAAAGACTAGCAAGTACCTATTTTATCAGTACCTTTTACCAATTTTAGAGGATTTAAGTGGTACCGGAAATGCAGCTTGGCAAATAAAAGGTTGATCCCAGTGCATGATGGAGGACGATATCACGATGAATAAAATTTCCATGATACGATTATCGTGTGTGTTTTTTTTATCACGATAAACGATAATATTGCCTATCGTCCCATCCCTAGCGCCGACTCGCTGAGTGGTCTGAAGTGGGACTCGAACCCTTTGTGAGGCTAGCAGTTATAGGCTAAAGCGAGTGAAATGATGACGGATGGTCAGACGTTGCCCCAACGCCGTCACTAATGGTGCTACCGTACCTGAGAGTGAGAATGAGTCGTTCTTGGTTTGGAAGCACGTACTTTACAGTGTTTGAAGGGATCTCACAGCAGCTTTCCAGTGTCATTCTTGGGCTGACATTGTGTTGTTAACAGCCAGGGAGGGGAGTTAGACTAGTATGTGACAGAAGCGGGCTAATACCATGGGAGCTGTGCTGTGATGGCCCAGCTTCCGTGCAGCTTTTAAGGGATTGCAGGCGGCATTAGAAGCTGAATAATTATTTTTGATAATTTTCGTCCTTGTACAGGCTTCTAGTGTGTGACATGTTGCTCCCCCCCCCCCACACACACACACTCTCACGTGCCACCCTAACTCCACTTCTCTCCCTGAAGCAGACTCCGCCGCCGGCAATATGGTATAAAAACATAATATATTTTTGAATGGCGCGTGGGTGGAGTTCCTGAAAGCACTATGGTCCCTTATGAATTTGAACGTTCTTCAAATAAGTCCCCTTTGAGAATTAAAGCGTAGATCCGTGGAGGGGAGGGAAGAAAAAAAACAACCTTTGTGAGAGAAGTAGCTCTGGTCCATACAGGGTTGTCTTGCGCGCCATGCGAGGGACAATGTATTTACTCGTTGAACAGGTTTCTGATGATTAGCGATGTCTAAACTGTAGTAAAAGTTCAAACAAAGGCGGTTTTGTGGTGTTGTGTATCATTATTTTATGCTTTAACTATTGAAAAATAGCAGATATACAAGCTCGCGGTGCAGCGCTGCGAGCTTGTAGATCTGCTTTTTTTGAAAAATCGTGAAAATTCGAATTTTGATTTTGATTCTATAAGTGTCTTTTGAATCCTTCTAAGGTTTTTTGAACAACCTGTGTTTCTATGTCAGCAATCTGCCCAGCCATCATCAAAGAAAAGGTCCTTTTCACTTAACTGGAGCTCAGTTAGTCTGTTCTTGAGAGACTGCTATGTCAGTGGTTCTCAAACCTTTTCATGTGAAGGACCCCCAAAATGATGCCTCCATCTCAAAATATTTCGTTCCAGGGACCACCCGGAAGCAAAATTTGAGTTACAAACGTTCGCTTTGAAAATACATAATATTCAAAGATTTGCACACATTTTCACGACTCTTTCCAAAAATAGCACAAGCTCGCAGCGTGGCACTCGGTGCCGCGCTGTGAGCTTGTATATCTGCTATTTTTCACTGGTTAAAGCATTCAATAATCCTAGGCCTAAATGGGTTAAAGCTTTTTCTACACAGTGGGTAGCCTCTCGGAACCCCACTTATACAGTATGTAAGGCTACTGTCACACCAAACTTTTTGTCCGCCACATGTGGCTGTCTTTTTGCAATGGTTTTCAATGGGAAAGGAACCTTTTGTTGGTGTTGCCTAGGTTTCCACGTGTTGCGCACACCTTGCGTTTATGTATTCTATAGTTCTCTGCTTTTCCCCCCTCTGTCCAATTGGATGAGTGGAAGACGGACCGGCCTGGCAATGTCAAGACAGAAGGCTCTGCAAGCTACTCAGTTTTTTAGGCTGTGCTGGCTGCACAAAACAGGCGCCCGCGCACAACCTGGTCATCAGCTAAAATCCCCTTTTCTTTTTCTTTTTTTGCCATGCAATAACACACTCGATATGCATGGAATCACTCAACAGCACCACACTACCAATCCGGCCAATGGCAGTTTTCTAAACTTTATTTCTTTTTTCAATGGCATTGTTATTGACCGCATTAGTATGTGGCATTGTTGAGTGAATCAATGTTGAGTAACACAATTAGATTCCTAATTTGTACTGCAGTTTAGACATTGGTAGACATCGGCAAACTGGTCAATGAGGAAATACGTTGTCGCTTGCATGGCATTAGCGAGAATTCACTAATGCTAAGGACCAGAGCTGGGAGAAAAGTAGGAAAATTGCACATTTAGCACTGTGATGGTGAGTGAGAAACAATGATGGCATTATGTCACTGGTTCATACATGAAGTAAAGCGTTGAATCGTTGAAAGAAGTTGTACACACAAAATAAATGAATACCGGTACATATAATAATAAAAAAACTATAAAAAAATTGAGAACCGAGCCATGAAATTCAAGGATGGCAACGGCTTCTGATTATAATTTTTTTGGTTCGCTATAGCGGAACATGCTTCGGAATGTGCAGATTAGTCATACTTCACATAAACGATATTGAATCATTTTGTATTCTTTGTTACACGCCATGTTAGACCAGAGGGTGGAACACCTTCTTTAATACTGTGTACTTGGTTGCGTGCCATGTCGTGTCCCGAAAGTAACAGATCTACAAGACTGTAGATCAGCTATTTTCGGCGGGGCAACCACTGGCGTTCAACTGAAGTATGAATCACCCTTAAGATGTAGTGACGCTTCTACTTTGTTTGCATACAGGGTTACGAATGTCCCCTTAACTCTATCCAAGAGAGAATTCATATATGAATATACAAACACATATATTTTTTGGGCCTTGTCAGTTTCTTAACTGTGTAGACATGAAGTATAGGTTGGAAGAAAAAAGAGAAAAAAAAAAAGAGGCATTTGGGATCCAACGTGCATCCTCGCGTAACACTGACGCTCTGTGTTTTCAAGTTTTTAAAGAAGGAAAAAAGCTTCACTTGCATTATTATCTCTCTTTTTTGTATGATGCACTGAGAAACACATAATTTTCACAAGTAGTATTATGGAAAACAGAAGTGTTTGCTGGTCACTTCATCAAGTGAAAAAACGAAACAAAACAGAAAAACAACAATATAGTATATAGTAGAATTAGCTGTTGCATTATTTGTTACAACCCGTATGTAATGTTATTATGGAAGATGTAATGTCCTTCTGTAAATGTTGTTTATCGTTGTTTTACCTGAAATAAAAGTTTATTAACGCTTCAGCCGACGTGTCCCGTTCTCTCTCTCTCTCCCTTTTCTGCATTTCTGTGGGGATTCTACCTGACTATTTGTTTCCAGCTCAACGCTAATTACATTATAACCACTTAACCCATTAAAACCACCGGAAAGCCTCTGTGAAAACTCTTGGGACTTAGAACAGTGGCTCTCAGAAAATAGCAGATATAAGTGTTTGAAAAAGAAAGAAAAGAAAAAAAAAAAAATATATATATATATATATATATATATATATATATATATTGAACTAGAAAAAGTGCTCCTCTCTGAGCAAAGGTCGTGCAGGTAGGTTATTGTGGGCCAGCAATGTTCGGAATTTGCCAATCAGGATGGAATAATATGAAAAATCTTGATCACTTGACTATATGTGTGCAAGATTTGCATGATCTGACAACATTTGTTCCTCAATGTGTTGCAAATGTGCGTGCAAAGTTTCACCGCAATCAGATGCTGCGTTCATGATTTGCAGCCTTTTGTTTAAAACAAGCCACTCCTGTAAACTTTAGGAGCTATATTTTCATCCATGGGTTACCCCGTATCCTATATACACGTCTTTGCCTTTTTGGAGCGGTGTGAAGCACAGCTCCGCTATGAACAGCAATGTGTGTCCAGTGTCCCACAACTATCCGGTTGAGTTTGAACTGTTTTCGCCACCTAGTGGCAGAAGAAATTACCTCTGGGAACTCAGAAAGAGTTTGAACAGGATCTGCGCATGTGCAACTTTACCACACACACACACACACACACACACACACACACACACACACACACACACACACACACACACACACACACACACACACACACACACACACCCGTGATAGCCGCTAGAGTGGAGGCTCACGAAGCATGCACCGTAGCGAGCCACGGGCAATCAAGAATTGACACGTATGTCAATATATAAATTGGTGAAAAAAAAGTCAGGGACTATTCTATTCTCTTCCCCCTGCCACGGGAGGTTAATGTTTTCAATCTGTGGGTCAAGACCCGCAGAGAGGTCCCCAAAATATGTATACCCCCCAGATGACAGTGAAGTCACAATTTTAAGACTTAAAGGAGTAGTTCACCCCCAAAATGACTTTTTTCAAATTGATTACTCATGCCATGGACACTTGAGTTCAATTATATATATATATATATATTTACCTGGAACTGCTCAAATTCACCGCTCCACTTCGAACCGAGGTTTGATTTTTTTTTTTACTATTTTGAAAAACCTTTTAAAATACTTCAAATAGCTGATCCATCGACACGCGAGTTTGTAGATCAGCTATTTGAAAATGTTTTTCAAAAAAGTAAAACATTGCAGAAGATTAGGGATAAGGGGTTAGGCATGGACAAAAATAGAGCCCTAGATGTCAATCTTAGCCTATCAGGATGGAATATGACTGAAAAACCGGTTTTGTTTTAATTGTCTATAAAGATACTGTGCACTGACTTGCATGATGTTTGGACAAAACCTGTAGGAGTACTGTTAAAAAAACGTGTTTAGCAAAAATCTGCCTCCTGGTGGTTTTTAACAGGCCAATCTGAAAGATTCTGGACAGAAGTTCTGCTGATAGCTGATCTACAAGCTTGTAGATCATCAGCTATTTTCCGCAAAAGTTCTATTTGGTATAAATGCATTGCTGTATTGAAATATATAGGAATTCACAAACGAATTCAAGACAATACAAAAAAAGAAAAAAAAAAGAAAAAGTATTGAAAACAGCCGATCTACAAACTCACAACACAGGGGTCCCTTCCTAGAAATGGAGTGGAGTCAAAAAGTACAGTATTTGTCTATTGAAATATAGTGGAGTGGAAGCCATCAATATCCCACAATTACTAAGTATAAGTATAGATAGGCCTACTAAAAATAAATTGACTCAAGTAGAGCAAAGTACTCGAGAACATTTTTACTTTGTTACTATACCCACCGCTGCTCGCATTCCTGTGGGAGTGTTATAAAATACTATTCTACTTGACTCGTACTTTCCAGATGAACAATAATGACTTTATAATAAGCATACAGTGCTCACAGTGCTCCATAAGTATTTATTGTGAGGGCTGTATGACATGTCACATGGATGGATTGTGTAAGTAAGTCTGCAGTCCTCGCTGACTGAATGGCCTCATAAATTCCTCTGATGTGTGTTGGTTTCCACACTAAAAGCCCCATTCATACTTCATCGCACTGCGGAGCATAACGTCGTTGTCGGGTGGAAACCTTGTATGTCCAAAACCGTTCGTTTCGTTTACGAGAGAAAAATACTTGAAAGTGATTTCTTGCATTGTCCCATTATAAGTCAATGGGGACAATTAAATTAAGCGTCGTTTTTTGCCGATTACATCGGCATGGTAAGGCGGATCGGAACGAAAGGTAATAGCACAACATTCCCGGCCGAGCCGCACATTTTGATGTATATATTGCGCGAGTGGCGTAAATGGTGCGGCACTAGTTACGAGCCGAAGTTTAGGCTACATACAGACAGACACGGACGGACGGACGGACGGACGGAGACCCACACACACGGCCACGTATAGGAGCGTTGTGACCACCGCTCAAAAATGAACTAAACTAGTGAAAACAGCCGATCTACAAGCACACAACGCCTCGCGGTGCGAGGCGTTGTGTGCTTGTAGATCGGCTGTTTTCACTACTTTTGTGCGACGGTCTTGTATGATGAAGCAGGGCTCTACTTTACGAAAAAACATACAAATTTGAAACTTGGAGATACGAGGTTTCTGCCCGAACAGTGACGATAAATTAGACATTACCCTGCAAATGGAGTGGGAGAAAGTCGATAGTGTTGTATTTATATATTTCTATCTACACGAAAAACCACTGGAATTAATACGTAGGCCTATACTTGAAGCCCCATTTGTCTTTTTGACAACTTCATCAACCTATGTAGCCCACTGGGCGACGCGGATAAAAGTTAAAAAAGCAAAGACATTCTGGTAACACGAGTGGATTTCTAGGCTTTATCCCTCTCTCCTGGGCGCAGCGCGAGGAACCAAATCTTCCAGCATTCCTCTGTCAGTATACATTACACACTTTCTGCCTTTCTCTCCATCCTCTAACAGACACACTCCAGTGCCAGTTGGAAAGCGAGGCGGCATTAGGGATCGTCTGTTTTTTTTTTTTAACTTGCTTCTCAGTTTATACTCACTGCCTCTGGGTGTGTTGTTGCCGTATTAATAAAATACTCACAGAAAGATTTAAATAAAGACTCATTATATAGGCCTATACTTTTCCTGGGACATTTGTCATTGGCTCAAATGATAGAGGGCAATGCTTTGCTATACGGTATTATTTGAATAATTAATGTTGATAATACTATGCGCAGCAGAGCACAATGCAATTTTAGCTGGATTAAAGCACACAGGCACGAGGCATTGTGTGCTTGTAGATCTGATATTTTCACTATTTGAATTTTTTTACTTTTGTGCGACACTTTTGTATGATGTAGGGCTTACATCATCAATTTCCCAAAAAAAAACAAAAAAAAACACACATTTGAAACTTGGAGATACAAGGTTTAAGCCCTGCAGTGTCTATACCTGGCCCTATAGACCATCAACAACATGGATATATATCCACAATGTTACTTTTCAGAATTCAAATTCAAAGCCAACTAAAGTACCAGATCAACAAGCTCAAAGCGCATCGCTTGTGCCGCGTTTCAAGCTTGTGGATCTGCTACTTTTGATCCATTTGTGTGAAGTTTAGTATGATCAGTAGTAGGCCTATGTAGTACTGTAGTATGATCAAGTAGGGTTAATTTGCACAAAAATACATAAAAAGAACACAAAAGTTAGAATATGGAGATAAGAGGTTTCTGCCCGACAACAGGGGTGATATATTTGATAAAATAAATGAGTGCTATTTAGTTGGCCTTGCAGCCCTTATTACAGGGGCGTCAATTGGGTAAAATAAAAGTTACTTTTAAATATAAATCCATGAATGTCTCTTTGTCTATCTATTCTCCACACTTGTATTCTCCCCATCTTGACAGAATGCTATATTCCCAGGTTCCGCAGGTCAGCTGCACAGGTGCAATGCATTATTGTTAATTGTAGCACATTTAGACCTACTAACATTGCCAAGTTTAGCTGCACTTGAACAACCATTCCAGGCCAGAGTTCTCAAAGGGCCTGAAAATTAAGGCCCGGCCCTAACTGGGCCCTAACTGGGCAGGCCCGAGGCCCTACCCGGCCCTACTAGTCAGCATACATTTTAGGCCCTACCCTACCCTAAATGTCGGTCGGGTTCGGGTATGGTCGGGTTCGGGCAGAATTTGAGAACTCTATTCCAGGCTGCCATATCCAGCCCAAGAAACCGTAGAAACCTGTGTAAAAAACTGTCAAAACTCAGACATTGTGAAAATAGCAGATCTACATGCTCACAACGGCTCGCGCTGCGAGGCGTTGTGAGCATGTAGATCGGCTATTTTCACAATAGAACTGTGTTATACAAAATGTAATGCCTCTTTTCCATGAGGACTCCCATCTTTGCCATACCCTAGCTTTTGCTGAACTGACACCACTGCCTTATTAGTTGTGTGAGTTTCACACAGGGCTCTGCGTGTACAGATAAAAGACATGGAAAGGTGACAGACCCCAGTAGTCAGGTAGTGTCCCATTGAGCTGCCACTCATGTGTCTTCCTGTGTGTGTGTGTGTGTGTGTGTGTGTGTGTGTGTGTGTGTGTGTGTGTGTGTGATATATATATATATATATATATATATATATATATATATATATATATATATATATATATATATATGAACTATAGTGACATTACAATTATATTTACATTGATTAATTACATGATTTACATCTAATATTGTTGGTTTAACTTTTCCCCCTCCCGAAAATGTACGTTATAATTTTTCTATCAATGAGTATCTCTATGAGTATATTAGCCTACACTCAGAATTAAATTATTAGGCCTAATAAATAAATAAATAATACAAATAAAGATACACATTCCACGTACACGCTAAACGGTAAAAGATGCAGACCTTCCCTAAAAAAAGGGGGGGAGAAAAAAAATCTCAACCATCTGTTTTTTAAGTCCCACCCTTTTTTCCATATGAAGGAGAGAGACTGATTTACCCTTCGTCGCGCGGACGGTGCCGCGCGGGCGAAACGCAAGCCAGATCTACAAGCCGTGGGCGCGCTCGTCGGCGACGCGTCGTAGGGCTTCCAGATCGGCGATGGGCGGCACCGCCCGTACGACGAAGCACCAACAGGGCAGTATATTGGCTTCCCAGAGACAGCAGGGCGCCTGGAAACAGGTTTGAACAGCAGCAGAGCAGCAGCACAACACCACTGTCTGTCTCTCCCTGTGTGTGTGACTGTGTGTGTATGTGTGTGTGTGAGAGAGTGTGTCGGGGGGAGAGAAGAGAAGAGAAGCTCATGAGGAGAGAATCTATTCTACCTATGCGTCCTACGTACGTTGTGGATTATTTACGACCTGTACGCGACAGAAGTTCGGGATTACAAATCCGCGGATCTTTCATTTCCAGGCGTTGAAAGGTAAAACATAAAAGAAACTGAGGAGGATTCCCCCCGTAGCGTACGTGTGGAAGTATAATCGCTACGTTTGTGACAAATCCAACAAAGAAGGCAGAGAGTGAGGGAGAGAGAGAGAGAGAGAGAGACGAGAGCTATTCGGGGAAGTATAATCACCTCGCAGGGGGAGAGCGAGAGTTTTTTTGGGAGCTAAAAAACATCGCAAAGGAAAAGTGTCGGCGGTTGGGGCTGGTTGGCCATGGCCGTGGCTCGTTTATTTACTATGGATTACAACAACGGTAAACTCCCTCCTCGCGTGTCTCTGCTGTGTTTCTACGTGCTCGCGCTGCTCGGCGGGGCCAGCGGCCAGTACAGCTCGGACCGGGGCATGTCCGTGCCGGACCACGGCTTCTGCCAGCCCATCTCCATCCCGCTGTGCACGGACATCGCCTACAACGAGACCATCATGCCCAACCTGCTGGGCCACACCAACCAGGAGGACGCCGGGCTGGAGGTGCACCAGTTCTACCCGCTCGTCAAAGTGCAGTGCTCGCCGGACCTCAAGTTCTTCCTGTGCTCCATGTACGCGCCCGTGTGCACGGTGATCGAGCAGGCGCTGCCGCCGTGCCGCTCGCTGTGCGAGCGCGCCCGCCAGGGCTGCGAGGCGCTCATGAACAAGTTCGGCTTCCAGTGGCCCGACAGCCTGGCGTGCGAGTCGTTCCCGGTGCACGGCGGCGAGCACCTGTGCGTCGGGCAGAACATGTCGGACAAGAGCGCCCCGACCCACCCGACGCCCGACGTCACCGAGGCGCCGCAGTGCACGTCGCCGCACTGCCGAAAGGGACAGTTCAAGTGTCCGACCTCGCTCAAAGTCCCGCAATATCTGAACTACCGCTTCCTGGGCCAGGAGGACTGCGGGGCGCCCTGCGAGCCCAAGAAGACCCACGGGATGATGTACTTCAGCGAGGAAGAGCTGAAGTTCGCCAGGATATGGATAGGCATATGGTCGGTGTTATGCTGCGCCTCCACCTTGTTCACGGTGCTCACCTATCTGGTGGACATGAAGCGGTTCAGCTACCCGGAGCGGCCCATCATCTTCCTCTCGGGCTGCTACACCATGGTGTCCATCGCGTACATCGCCGGCTTCCTGCTGGAGGACAAGGTGGTGTGCAACGACCGCTTCGACAACGACATCCGGACGGTGGTGCAGGGCACCAAGAAGGAGGGCTGCACCATCCTCTTCATGATGCTGTACTTCTTCAGCATGGCCAGCTCCATCTGGTGGGTGATCCTGGCCCTCACCTGGTTCCTGGCGGCGGGCATGAAGTGGGGCCATGAGGCCATCGAGGCCAACTCGCAGTACTTCCACCTGGCGGCGTGGGCGGTGCCCGCCATCAAGACCATCACCATCCTGGCGGTGGGGCAGGTGGACGGCGACGTGCTGAGCGGCGTGTGCTTCGTGGGTGTCAACAGCGTGGACGCGCTGCGCGGCTTCGTGCTGGCGCCGCTCTTCGTCTACCTCTTCATCGGCACCTCCTTCCTGCTGGCGGGCTTCGTGTCGCTGTTCCGCATCCGCACCATCATGAAGCACGACGGCACCAAGACGGAGAAGCTGGAGAAGCTGATGGTGCGCATCGGCATCTTCAGCGTGCTCTACACGGTGCCGGCCACCATCGTCATTGCCTGCTACTTCTACGAGCAGGCGTTCCGCGAGCAGTGGGAGCGCACGTGGGTCAGCCAGACGTGCAAGACGTACGCCGTGCCCTGCCCCGTGCAGAACCACCCCAACATGAGCCCCGACTTCACCGTCTTCATGATAAAGTACCTGATGACGCTGATCGTGGGCATCACGTCCGGGTTCTGGATCTGGTCGGGCAAGACTCTGAACTCTTGGAGGAGGTTTTACACGAGACTGGCCAACAGTAAACAGGGCGAGACCACCGTGTGATCTCACGCGAAAAAAAGACTAAACAAGAAAACAACTTCAACAAAAAAACTTAAAACCATGGCCCACACAGAGCACACGCACGCGCGCGCACACACACACACACACACACACACACACACACACACACACACACACACACACACACACACACACACACACACACACACACACACACACACACACACACACACACAGTACATACAAACAAACAAACACAATAGACTTTGTTCATTGACAGACTGAATGATAATCCTTTTAATGTTTATTTTTTCCTCTTTTTTTTCCTCCCTCGGGACTTACCAGAGACACTTTGTTGGTTGGTAAAATACGACATTTTTTAAATGTACATAAACATTTTTTTGTGAGATTTTTTTGTAAGTATATATATATTTGTATTTAAAGAACAAAAAAAGTTTGTTTAAAAAAAAAAATAATGAACTGCAACGAACCCTTTTTCTTTTTTCATACTTTTGAACATAATGGAATTGCAACCCGAATTCACCGCAACGCCAACAGCGAGCCAGCCGAGCAGGGCTTTTTTAAGGAACGGATGTGGATGTTTTGTGGAGGTCTTGTGACCTCACTTAGGGCGGATTCACACTGCGGTCTCGAGACCGGTCTCGAGGCTACTTGGCAGATGTTTAAACCGGTTTTGACAGTGTGAAGCGTGCGGTCTTCCTCAGAAACGGATAGCCTCGAAACCACCTCAAGAGGTAGTCTCGAGACTGCATTGTGCGACCTCGAGACCGGTGAGCCGCAGTGTGAAGCAACCGGCCTCAAAAACGGTATTGATGTTGAACGTGACCTCATATAATGTCGACGAGTCAGCCGTCGGCACAAATAAACACTGGGTAACAGTTGTCGACATGGCCATGGGATCAGCGACTTCATCTCACAGAGAGATTGCTTGCTTGTAGGACTGTCTTCTAAAATTCGTTTATATGTTTTATATCACCAGTTAGCCTACTACTGTGGTGCGCTGGACTGGTGTCATGTACTTCCAATTGGGAGAAGTAGCAATTGGCGAACAGTTATTTATTGTCTCGCACCAGCGCACTGAGGCAGGGGTGAAAGTGAGACGGGACGGCCAGAACCGGCGCTCCGTTAAAACATTCGGAACACGGGACTGTAATCTAGGCTGACCTAGGATCAGATTCAGGTCCGTTATTAGCCGCGAGGCAGCGACATGAAGTATGGCTGTAACTGTGAGATGATGGTTATGCTGCTCTGGGATCAGATTTACAGCGGGAGGGGGGGGGGGGGGGGGGGGCTTGGTGCGTGCGTGCATGCATGTGTGTGCGCTGTCGCCCGTCGGGAAAGAAAAGCAGAAAGAGAAAGCACTAGCCTACAAGTTAAACCATGAACTGTTAAACCATGAAAACAAACCGAAAATGACTTACCGCTGTTGATAGAAAATAGCCTAAAAGTATTCCTTTATCCCTGACTTTTGTTTCGATGTTATAGATTCCTTGGCACATGCTTGTGCACTGCTGTGCCTGCTTGACGTGCCATTAATGTGAATATTAAGCCACAAGCGTTTCAGCCATGTTGATTATTAAATAATTAAAATAATAACGTGCGCTGCGCTGCATGTCTCGCTCATCATTCTGCACGTTTATGCGCCTGGAAAATAGCAGATCTACAAGCTCACAACGCGTCGCGGATGCAAGGTCAGTGTGAGCTTGTAGATCAGCGACACAGGTCAATTGATATGCAAATAGGCTTGTTTGTCTTGTCGAGGTGTGGGGGGTGCGAGACCCAAGACCACTGCAACAATGTTCCACACTGCGCTGTCGCGCGTCATTGAATTGTTACACCAACTTTCGTGCCTGAATTTATTGGCAACCACCATCAGCAATGTCGCATAGTTGATGACACTATGTGCATACCGCCACCTATAGGACCGGGCTGTATAGTGCTAGTGATCTCCAGGGAGGCCAGAAGGTCTGCCAATGTGAATGCTGGCCAGCGTGAACCAGCAACCGGTTTCAGAATCAGTTCTAATCAAACGGATTGCAGTGTGAATCCGCCCTTAGCTTCTGGACACCACTGCGAGAGGATTGTTCATGGCTTTGATCAGTGAGTGGACTGCCTGCCTGTGTGTGTGTGTGTGTGTGTTGAACATTGGGCCTATTCTAAGGCAAAAAAAAGGTCCCATGAAAGGCAAGTGCTTCCTCATGCTCCGTCTTAGCCTGATTATTATGGGCTGTATGTCTGTTCCACTACTGTACAGCAGCAGCGCAGGTTCTGTGCCTAACGTTGTCTGGAATGGTTAAAGAAGAAGGGAGGAGGAGGAATACAGTTGAGCCTCCAGTTGTACTTAGTCGTGTGCCGGTAGTCATGCTATCAGTAAATAGCGGATCTAGAAGCTCACAACGCCTCACGATGTTGATGCGTTGTGAGCTTGTAGATCTGTTATTTACGGCATGCCACGCCAAAGTATACATCAGGCTTAAGAATCATAATGTGTTGATTTAACTCTGCAAGCGTACAAATAGAACCATTTGCACACTCGAGATTTGAATTGAAGGCCAACTTAGACGATTTTTCAACCGAAATCCTTTTTTTTGCTCTGTTCGGTGAGGAGGTTAATGCTAGTAGTGCTGCCAAAAATGACGCCATGTCTTGTGTCTTTCAACGAAATGTTAATGTCGCGGAATTATGACGTCAGACAAACGCCTCTTTTTCACATCATCGAGTCTATTTTTGTTATTTAATCGCAGAAATACACCAAAGACATGGGGCATTTTTGTTGCCACATTATGTTGAGAATCTCACATCAGAGCAGCGGGATTTAGGTTGAAAATCATCTGCAAAGTTAGATTTAACTGTGTGCAGGTTTGTGAGTTGATGATTTGAGGGGGGTTGTTAAGTGTTTACACCATTGACCGTGCCAAGTATTTTGGGCTGCAATAGTTCACACTGTTTAATCCGAGTGTATCAGATGTGTATTTTGGCTACTTCAAAACAAAAAGAAAACATCATTGGGATCACATTGATATCCGAAATGTGATCATAGAATAATCTCAACATAACTTTACTTTTAAGTATATGTTTAAGTAATCCAGTGGTTCTCAAAGTGATTTCCAGGGACTCTGTGGGTTCCTTTAGTAGGGTCTAAATTGACCCATACAGGTCTGTAACTCTGACAGTGTACAAATGGAACCAAATGAACCCGTTAGGTTCATTTGTACCCTGTCAGAGTTAAGGGGAGATCTTGAAATTTGTGGAAAGTTTGGGAAACACTGGAGCAATCAAATAATGTCTCTAACGCGCAAAATCCGAATCTCATCCACTTGGATAGGAAAATTAAGTGAACTATTGGGCACGGGAGATTCAGAAGCACAAATAGTATCGCTTATGAACACCACACACACCCACTGAATTTTTTCCACAATGCCTCCCCCCAACCTCACGGTTTAAAAAAAGAAACAATCTTGAAGTGCCTGCTAATTCAGTCGGCCAAATGTTTTGTTGATTTTCTCGTGTGGAAGGACAAACAAAGCTTGAGAGAATTGGAGGGGTTCAAACGGCAATCAGCTGCACAAAGCTCACTAGCACAGACAGCTGAAATACCAGGCATGCGCCCTAATGGACTGCAGCCAGGCCTTCTTCACACACTAACTCTGCAACCCTATACTTAGCTAAAGAGCATAAAAACATAAATAAGCCCAGTCACACTATATTATAGGCCTAAATGGGACTTATATCTAAATCTGTTACCCGACTGGCTACGGTGTTATACACTTGTCAGATTTCCTGAGGAAAGAAGGAGAAAAGAAAAGAAAAGAAGGACGTTTTAGCCTTGTTTTTCTTTTTTGTTTTTCTGAGTCTGACTGACATTTTACCATCTCCCGCTTGGGTGAGTCAGATTTTCCAAACCTGTTAAGAGTGAACTATGTAGGGCATGGCCGTGAAGGGGATACGCTCTGTAGACAGAGCTATTTGTCGTCATTTCAAACGGTGATGATCACTGCTGTGCTAATTGAATTACGACGTAATTGCATTGTCCTTGATGGCTGGCTGTGAGCAATCCTCTCTCTCTCTCTCTCTGTCTGTCTTTCTCTCTCTCACTCTGTCTCTCTCTCACTCTGTCTCTCTCTGTCCATCACAAACAATACTGAGCCTCATCAGATAAGCCTGATGGTGCATGGGGACAGAACAGGCCTGACCTGTATGTACCCAGATACTAGCTTGTGTCTATTCTATTGTGCACTAATGCAAGAAAACGCCTTGTTATTGAATTTCTGGCAGATTCCCCTTCAGGGCGGCATTGAGGGACCTAGCATTCGCCCCGAACCCCCCTCCCCACCCCACACTCACACACAGTGGTTGACAGACAGTAACAAAGTACACTTTCACTCCACTACATTTCAAAGACGACTAATTGTACTTTTAACCTTGCTTAATTTCTAAGAAGGTCAAAAAAGAAATTAACCACTTCGAGCGCTATTTCAAATGTAGTGAGAATAGCAGATCTACCAGCTCGCTATCTTAGTAGATCTGCTATGTGTAAAACTTCTGGAAAGTCTCTGAATTGTCTTGGAGAATGTCTAATACAGAAATGCAATGTATTAAACAGAAAAAAGCAATTTTGTAATTTGTACTTTTAATACTTCAGTACTTTAGTTCAAGTACAAATTTGACTGAGTAACTTTGACTTGTAGTGGAATAACCTTTGACCAGGAGTATGTCTACTTTGTCACACACGCTACTTTTGTTCTTGTCCAATGTTTTTCCGCATGGTGCTTTTTTTATCTGCTCCACAAAAACAATGTTTTGATGGCTCTGTTGCAACTTGCAATACCGTCATGGCTTTTCAAATCTTGTTCCTTTGCATTTGTTATATATAAAAAAAGAACCTTTATATTTATAGAAAAAAAAGCAGTCTTATATATCCCTCACTGATTACTTTATGAGAATAAAAATCCCACCATTGCACAAACTGTCCATGTGGCTTTCTAAAAAAAAAAAAGGAAAAAATGGTCTTGTGTTTTGTGGCAAAATGAATTGTGTTGACAGCTGAGTTTTTCCCCCTTTTTTATGTGTGTGCTGTTTTTAATAACCCAGCGCAGGGCAGGAAACTGGAACCAATAGACAAAGAGAAGTGGCTTTTGTCACGGTTTTTACCTTTTTTAAACACGGTCTGTTTAAAAAAAATACAAACTTTGCCATTTTCTCGCTCTGTATTTTGTTTGCTAATCAAATGCAGCGCTTTGGCTAAATGTGTGGTGGGTGGGAGTCTCTTGTATTGTTGGAATGCGTTCTAAAACCAGTGGTGGAAAGTAACTAAGAGTACATTGACTCAAGTACTGTACTTAAACTACAGTTTTATGGTACTTTTACTTTACTGGAGTTGTTGAGTATTACATTTTTTTCTAATACTTTATACTTCTCCACTCTTATGCCTCATTCACACTACAGATATATAGTTGAACGTTTAGCTTGGTAATTCAATGTAATCTCAATGGAAACCAGCTTTAAAGATACAGGAGACGTTCCAAGCAAAGCTTTGAAAGCTTTAAAGCTGGTTTCCATTGAGATTACATTGAATTACCAAGCAAAACGTTCAACTATATATCTGTAGTGTGAATGAGGCATTGGAGGCAAATATTGTACCTTTTCCTCCACAAATACAAACCATGCATTACTAAGTTCTATTTTGTAGACCGTCCTATTTTATAGACTGTGTAGCTGCGGTGTTGCTGTGCGAAGCGGTGCCGCTTGTTATGGCAGTTATGGTTGACACTGAGAAATGGGTCTATACTTGTGCCTTTTGGAAATTACAGATCTACAAGCTCACGATGTGTCATGAAGTGACACGTCGTGAGCTTGCCGGTCTATTTTAAAAGAAGCAGAAAAGATGTAACACATTTTGAGGCAATTGTGTACATTTACTTTGGTACTATACTTGATGGCATTACTTTTGTACTTATAGTCAAGTAAATGCTTTAATACTGTCCTTTTACCAGTGCTATACCTATATTGCTATACTTTACTTAAAAAGGCCCACATTTTCAATCTTCTTATAATTGACTCCTGAGTCCTGACTAATTCTCATGATATCCTGTCTACTCACTCTGTCTCAGAGGAGTGCTGTATGTGGACCAGTTCAGAAACCTGCCTACCAGTGACATCGTCATCGCTAGGCAGGCTTGGACATTTCAATTCAAACACGATTTCAAACCTTATATTAATAAGAGCAATGGTTCTTATATTTCAGCATCCGGAAGAGAAAGAAAGGCTGTAGTTTCTATTTGGGAATTCCAGTCGAAGAAGATTTCAATGAGGCACAGAGCGAGTAAACAGAATTGGTGCCATAATTTCTTTACAACCCATGTAGACCTGGAAGGCCTATATGTTGTTATACCAGTTTTTGTTTTATACCAGGAAAGCGTCTATCATTTTAGATGCTATGTATATTGTTAATGTCGGGCAAAAACCTCCATATTCTAACCTGTTGTGTTCTTTTACGTATACATGATGAATTGATCACATCCTGAAAAGTAACAGTTTTGTACATATGAGGTTTCCACCCGACAGACAATATAGCAACATGAATTTTGTTTTGAATACAAAATTGAAGTAGTTTCCTTATTTTTTTTCTCCAGCAGCCTCACGTCTAAATGGGATAACATGAATTAGGACCAATTATACAAAGGTTAAAAATTGCTCCTCCAAATAAAAAATAAGAAAAGAAAAAGAAGAATCAGTGTACTCCACCAGCCCTGGAATGCTCTCTAAAGTCTCTCGGAGAGGCTGGCTGTATGCATGCATTCACACGGGGCATCATGGCTCTGCTGCACTCTTAAAATAGCCCGCTGACCTCTTGTCTGCACGCAGTCACACATGGGTCAGCTGCCATTGTCATTGTTCATTCGTCTCCTTATAGCATACAGGGTCACACCCGCCGGCTGTTCATCACCCCTTTGCTTTTGTAAATATATTGCAGCTTTTTGGGCCCTCCTCTGCATAGCCTTTTGAACTGTGAAATTGATATGGCCCCGTTTATGCAATAAGAGTGCTGTGAGACACTGTGTGGCTTTGTTTGGGGGAATGGGGGAGAGTGAAGTTGATATGGTGGGACGTGGTCTCTGTCTCGTGGTGTTGTGTTTCACTCACTATGTACCGGTATTATTATTACACACAGGTTCAACAGGAACACATTTTTGTATGGCACTCCATAAGACATGGGTCTCCAAAGTTTTTTTTCCAGCCCAAGGACCCCCTCCCTAGCTGAGAGAGAGAGAGAGAGAGAGATGAAACAAGGGTCAGGGATGTGTGGCAGATTAAACCTTTTCATAGATTTTATAGATAGCTTCATATAGACTTGTTTGACAGAAACCGTCATCAGTGTTGTGTTGGATTCATGTTAATGTGTATTTTCAGACATTTAACCATTTAAACCCTCCCTGTATGGTAACTCCTTTCCCTCTGTACTTGGTCTGCTCTTGGTTCCCTCTACACCAGCGGTTCTCAGACGTTTTAGGCCGTGACCCCCAAAATAAACATATTTGAACTGGGGACCCCCACCCTGACAAGCACTTGGAATTGTAGGTATTAAATTTAGCGTCACTCGGTTTCATAGATAAATATTGTGAAAATAGGCGAACTACAAGCTCACAACGCCTCACACTGCGAGGCGTTGTGAGATTTACAGTAGGCTATATGTTGGCTATTCAAAAACAGCAGATCTACAAGCTCACAGTGCACCACTTCATGCAAGCTTGTATTGTATTTGTTCATTTATTTAACTTTTTCAGATGGGGGGGGTCTGCAGCAAAATACACAGTATATCAATTTGGGGGTTCTTTGCACCAAAAAGTTTTAGACACGGCCTGTCAGTCTTCATGGTGTTCTATTCACTCAGTATGTGCCAGGTCCCAACAGGAGTGTTTGTAATGACACCCATCAAGGTTTGTGTTGTCACCCTACTGTCACCCTAGGCTGTGAGCCTGTGACCAACGACCCTGCTCTAACTGTGGATGGAAACCCCCTACTACAACAACAACAACAACAACCATTGTAAAGGTTAGTAACCAGTAAGACGCCTCAGGGCGACATGCACAGTTCTTGGCCATCTGGCCAGTGATGTATATCGGACCAGTTATACCCATATATGGAGATCCATGTCTGAACCAGCCGCACAGATATGGGAAACTGCAACCTTCAGTCGCAATAATTCTTTACTATTTGGCTATATGCACTTCCCTTACAGCAGTAGTTCTCAAACCTATCAGTGTCAAGGACCCCAAATTGATAAAATGATGGTGATGCTACATTAACTACTTTTGCTGGGGACCCCCTTGAACCCACCCAAAGGACCCCTGGCTTACGCCACTGGTTTTCAACATAGGGTCTGGGGACAACCCAGGGGTTCTTGTGGGAGTTCCATGGGGGTCCCCAGCTAAATGATTTACAGGGTGGGATTTGAGAGTGTGCGAAGCACCGTGGAACTTACAGTGTAGAGTGGGTGTCTCGCCCCTCCAGTTTTAATGTGAGAACTTCTGGGAACCCATGATGTGTTTCTCAGTACTTATCAAAGTGGGGTCCAGGGGTCCCTGAGGGGGCTCCCACAAGGACCCTCCGTTTAGAACCTCTTTCCCTGATACTCCTTGAAAACGGCTAAAAACAGCAAGCATGTGCACACACAGACATCAAAGGGGGCTTGAGCCCCTGTCCTTTTATCCATCTGTAAAAAGTGCCCTCTCCAGATCATGAATGCAGTTTTTGCTATGGTAAAAGAAATGCAAATGCCCCTCTTTCCATGCCATAAAAGATGGCAGCATTCAAGAGAATTGCCTTGTCCAAACTCTCCTGAACTTGAATGCAGCTTCTTATGTTAAAAGAACTGCCCTCTCTGTGTAGAAATCCATGGTGTTACGCCACATCTCAGTATTCACTTGATTATGCTTAGTTTAGTGTGTTATCAAGCACAAAAATAACCGACCTCCAAGCTCACAATGAGTCACAGAGCGACACATTGTGAGCTTGGAGGTCGTCTATTTTCTATATTTTCACCAAAAGGCCCTTTTGGAAATTTCAGCCCCTGCTTCTCTAACACTCTCTGCACTTCCATGGAAAACAGTATAGCAAAAGAAAATGTAAGCATAGGCCTATAGCATGCAGATCAGGCTTTTTTTTATACTTTTTTGAAAGTTTATGTTATGTCGTTTTTGACTATTATGATGACCCATAAACGTGTGCAACATAAAAAGTCTTCCACCTCCAAACAGACATGCCCTCATGCAAACACACACTGCTGTAGGAGATGTGTGTGCGGTGACCCCCCCCACCCCCCACCCTGAGGACACAGTATAAGTCTACGGGTCACCTTTTTAATGATGTCACATGTTTACCCGGCTGTGTTATGAAAACTGTGTGGTTCCTCCGCTGTCAAACTGTCACTTAACAATTTTTATTGCTTGTGGGCGTTTGGAGACCTGCCTGCTTTTGTCAGACGGCTCCACTTGGCATCTCCCCAGGCTGCGCTGCACGTCGTAAAGAAGCATGCTAAAAGCTAACTGGCAGTCTAGCTGTCCACAGGCTTTCTGCGGATCTTTAAAATATGTTTTCCCCCCATTTGTCCAAAAAAGCCAATGCTTTTCAAGGAAGGGAGCCGTTTCTTTCTTTTTTTCTTCTTCTGTGGATGGCAACAAACCCCAACACAATACTTTATTATAGCAAATAGGACCACAATGGAAACAAGTCCTCGAGACTTTTTTTGTGTTATCCTTTTAGCCCAAATGTATGACTATAGCCCTGCTGTTATACATCTCATGTCTAATAAAGTATTCAATCAATCAATCAATCAAAACCGCTCCGTTCCCATTAAGAAGCATTGGCAAAATTAAAGTTCAGTGTGACCGCACCCTAATAGGAGATTTGGGAATGAGCTACTGAACGCCTGTGTTATTTATTTATAATAATTAGCATAAAACACGTTTTAAAGTCTTAATCACTTAAACCCCAGCTAAGATAAATAGCTATTGCACTAGCTTGGTGTACTCCATCTCTTTGGGGTTCATTTGAACAGCAATGTTGCTACTGCGACCGTATGTTTTTTTTAGTCCTCCAGCAGACCTCTGTCAGAAATCTTGTCCTGCAGGCGGTGGTTTTCAAACTTTGCATCCGACCCAATAAGGCAGCCAAATGGGCAAGACATAATCTCAAGCCAACACCCGACTTGTTGTGAGCTTGTAGATTAGCTTTATGTAAAGGTGACTCTCCACCAAACAGACTGATTCATACAACTTCAAACTTTGCATCACATTGCATTCAGATGACACCTCCACACCACACCAGGAGGCAGAAGTAGCCTGCAACGCTAGCCTGCCAGTGTTGCCAGGTCTGTTTACTATAAGCGAAGATTATTTTTAAATAGCTGGTGTAATAGGGCTCAAGTGGTGAGACTGGTCGCTTCTTTTGGGCTTGTTTTCACAGACCTGGTCGCTTGTTTCACTCAAAATCTGGCAACACCAGAGTTTCTGTATCTGCACCAAAACAAAACACTTTTCACCAGCACAGGGCTAACGACGGGCTTAGCTTGCCGGGTCCAACGAAAGGTCCCGACCCGTCGATAGCGCCATGCAGACGTCAAGTTGTCGGCAGGAGACTGCATCCAACAGCTTCCACGTCCGAGTCGGCCGATCGACACGGTGGAGAGCTGGCTTTAGGAGGGGAAAAAAAGGTTGGGAACCACTGATTTATTAGGGGGCCTCGAATCTGTGCCAAATTCTATTGGACAGCAGCGATATTTTTATGTACTTAAATCTCACATAAGCTGCTTGAGCGAGTGTGAGAACAGTCTTGCTAACTGCTAAGTTCAGTATCCATGAGAGAGCTGCAGTGTGGTGGAATTTTAACTCTCAAATACCTGGAACGCGCCCGAGTCGCGTTAGATTTTAACCACTTTAACCATTATTGTATGCTTTAACCTTAGAAAAATAGCAGATATACAAGCTCACAGCGCGGCACCGAGTGCCGCGCTGCGAGCTTGTAGATCTGCTATTTTTGAAAAATCGTGAAAATGTGTGCAAGTCTATGAATATCTTTGACCCGATCTTTGACCCGACTTCTAAATCCTTCCTCTAAATCAGTGGTTCTCAAACTTTTTCATGTCAAGGACCCCCAAAATTACAGGTATTTAGCCACGGACCCCCATCTCAATATGTTGTTCCAGGGACCCCCCCAGAAGCAAATATTTGATTTACAAACGTTCGCTTTTAAATAGATATATTCAAAGACTTGCAAAGAAAAATCATGATTTTTCAAAAATAGCAGATCTACAAGCTCGCAGCGCGGCACTCGGTGCCGCGCTGTGAGCTTGTATATCTGCTATTTTTCAATGGTTAAAGTAGTCAATAATCCTAGGCCTAAATGGGGTGTGGATTTGGCTCTGTGGAGAGGTGGTGGTTTCATGTGCAGCAGCGCACACAGAAAAATGATGGTTCCTACAGTAGATGGTGCTTTTAACCCACTGAGAGCTGTTTTCAGGAAAACATGTTGCTATATCAGTGGTGCTCAAACATGTTCATGTCAAGGAGTGGTTGACATTCTGGGGGTCCTTGAAAAGGACCCCCAGATTGATATGTATTTGGCCACAGACCCTCATCTCAAAACATTTTGTTCCAGGGACCCCACAGAAGCAAAGACTTGTGTTACGCGACGCATTGTGAGCTTGTAGATCTTCCTTTTTCTGTGTGTTAATGTGTGTTTTGTAATGATACTAACTAGTAAGACGCCTCAGGACGACATGCAACCTCGCCATTTCTTGGCCATTTGGCCAGTGATATATATCGGACCAGTTACCCATAACCACATCGGCCACATACCACACTAACAGAATCCATATATGGCCAAGACAGATGGCCAAGACAGCCCATATCTGTGTGGCTGGTTCTACAGACAGGGATCTCCATGTATGGGCATAAAAGAGTATGATGTCAGATGTCATAGACGTCATAGGGCTTTCACATAACAAACTAGAAGCAGTGCTCTTCCGAGCACAGGTCTCCACCAGGCACAAACTAGAAGCAGTGCTCTTCCGAGCACAGGTCTCCACCAGGCCAGGCGTCCTGGTGGTACTACTGTATAATAGGCCAATGTAAAAAGGGTGGCATATGTTCTTCACCTTAGACATTTCATGGCTATCGGACGCTGCATGCATGATTTGAAGCATTGTGTTCCAAAAATGTGTTTTGCTAAAGTCTACCTGCTGGTGGCGCTATAACAGGCCAATGTGAAAAGGGTAGCATTTGTTCCTTGACATAGTGGGAATATGTGTAGCAAATTTCATGGTAATGACAAGCTGCGTTGATGATTTGAGGCATTTTGTTCAAAAACTGAGCAATCCTGCAAACTTTGGAAGCTAATATTAGCCAATCAGGATGGAATATGAAATATCAGATGGATCAGACTTGATCACATGACGAGATACTGTGTACTGATTTGTGTTATTTTTGGAGAAAATCTGAAGGAGTAATATCCCAAAAAATGTGTTTTACATAAGTCGGCCCAAAGGTGGCGCTATAAAAGGCTGATGTGAAAAATGCAGGGCAAAGGTTTATCCTTAGCCTCTAGGGAGTGCGCTTACAAAGTTTGAATCTAATCGGTGGAGTTATAGGTAAAACCACAAATCGGCCTGTTATAGCGCCACCATGAGGCTGATTTCAAAAATTTGAAGTGGCATTTCTTCCTCGACCTAGTGGGAACGTGTGTGCGCGATTTCTTGATAATTGCACTTTGCGTTTGGGATTTGAGGCATTTTGTTCAAAACGGCTCAATCCTACAAACTTTGGAAGCCAATCTTAGCCAATCAGGATGGAATATGCAAAATCGGACAGATCCGTGTCGATCACATGACTGTCGAGGTACTGCCTACCGATTTGTAGGGTTTTTGGACAAAATCTGTAAGAGTAGTGCACAGAAATGTGTTTTGCGAACATCGGCCACTAGGTGGCGCTAGAAAAGGCCCATTTGAAAAATTTAGGGCAGAGGTTCTAGATTGGCATCCAGGGAATGTGTGTGCTCACTTTGGCAGCGACCGGGCCAACGGCGATTGAGATTAGGTGCACACAAACTGCGAGGACGCACAGACGGACGGACGGACGGACGGACGGACGGACGGACGGACGGACGGACGGACGGACGGACGGACGCATGCACGGACGGACGAAGGGGAAAACATACTCTCCCCCATGCCTTCGGCTGGTGGAGACCATAACTGAGTAAGCATGTTTGGAATCTCACAGCTTATCTCCATATACAGTAGTAGTACATGGATCTCCATATATGGGTACCAGGGGTCATCAAGGGACTTGATTCCCATATGAAGGCCTGTTATATATGGGCTTAATATTGACATCAGGGAACTCCATATATGGGCATTTATAAAAGGTATTCTGTTAGTGTGACATCACTGTGAAGCCAGAGCGTGAAATCAGAGCGGCAAACCCATTCTGTTAGATTGGTTCCCCTGACATCACAGTGACATCAGAGCATGATTTTAGAGCGACGAACCCATAGAACCACAGTGTCAGGCGTGACAGAGATACATCGATATATACGGACAAGCTGTAACCATTCACATACTAATCTGTGACAAATAATAAACCTAGTAACTAAAGCTGTCAAATAATTGTAGCGGAGTTTAAAGGTACAATATTTGCCTCTTGAGTTGTAGTGAAGAAGTATTAAAAAAAAGTCTGTATACCCAACCCATTCTCACTCCCTTTGCTTCACCCTCCCGACGCCGTGTCTTTCTTTCCTTTGCTTCACCCCTGTGAAGTTTTGGGAGTGACTATTGCGTCTAGGGTGCGACGGAGACGGAGAGTTTTTGGACGAGACAGAGTCTTAGTACGCCGACATGTGTTTACTGGAAGATTTTTCACTGACGGCCGTCTCGGGGAATCGAACCCCGGTCTCTGGATTTGTATCTCCATGCTCTACCGACTGAGCTAACGAGGGTGACTGGGAGGTGCGTTTTTTTTTGTGCTTTTATCTTTGACAAAACGTGAAATGATAACGTAGTCCCTTCTTTGAGCCACATTCGGAGGCGGAAGCAGTCCCCTGGTCAAGATTTACTATTCTGTCCATAACGGCACGTAATTCGGTAACGCGGCTGAGTCGGCTCATGCGGCGTTCCCACCATCGCCGCCTGAGACAGTGCAGCTCCGTCGTTTATAGTGGCGTGAACGGTAGCGACGGGTGGCTGGTAAACCAAGAAGCCTTCAGAGCGTATCGAATCCCGCATCAGGAACTACTTTTTTTTCTTTCTTCTTAGACCACCCAATGCGTCTAACCCTTGAGACATTAGGCAATCCGTCCGCGTCTATGGTGAGAAGCATTCGGTATTTAAGATCGCGTCGGTTGTATGACGCAATAGGGGTGAGAACCTGTTGGAATACCTCATCATTTTACTTAGCTTGAGTAATTGTACTTATATTATGTTATACTTTCAGCCATTGCCAAGAAACGGAGAGAGCCAGAGAGAGAGAGAGAGAGTGAGAGAGAGAGAGAGAGAGAGAGAGAGAGAGAGAGGGGGGAGGGGGGTGGGGGGGATGGAGGGAGGGAGAGAGAGAGGCTGGGGAGTGGAAGTGTGCAGAGATATGGGTGGAAGCTGCCAGAGATAAGCACCAGATAACACCCCCACCCCTCCAGGCTCGGCGCTCCATGTGATTGACATCTCGTTAGGAGCTTGCTCCCGTCTCCCGCAGGAGGACGGCTTTATATGCGCCGCGGCGCTTCAGCGTCCTTGATAATAACACCGGCACACAGTATCACAAAAAAACATAATTATTATTTGTGCAAGGGGAATTGACAACAATTCCTCTGGGAGTGAACAACGCGCCCGCCGTGCATGATCCAAACGCTAACATTCCTTCTCTCGCACATGTATACAACTCTCTTCCAGATTGACACAAGCAGAGAAATAAGGGCGCAGGCTTGGGGATTTTAGTCGGGAGCCTTATCTAAATTGTAATGCAAATGATGTGAAAGTACAACGCGTCGTGTAGGCTAACCCACTGGGTGTCGGTGTGAGAAAACGTGCAAGGAAAAGCTAGGGCAAAAAAGCGAGAGAGAAAATGAAATGGAGCAAGAAGTGATCTCACATGCACCCGTGCAGCACAGGCAGCGAAGTGAGCGCGTGGGCGCAGGAGTGAGTAAGCTGTAAGAAGTAGTAGGTAAGAAGTATATAAGAAGGATATATGCTGTATAGAAATATACATATATGTAGCAGAGTGACAGTGACCCACTGTCAGAGTGCGGGTCACAGTTGACCCGGGTACGAATCCCGGGCGTTACAATGGTGCTGTAACCCGGAGCGGGTTTCGCTTTGGGAGGAGGTCAAATGGGGGGTGAGTGTAGCAGAGTGACTCACTGCCTCAGTCTGATGGCCTCAACACTCTAGTATCTCCCCTGTTCCATAGGGACATATCCCTTTGGTTTAGTGGTTAAGATGTTAGACTTTCACGCGGGAGACCCGGATACAAATCGCGGGCATGTATGTACTGTATGTATGTGACTTGAGCCAGAGCGAGCTAAAGCGAGCGATTCACCATGCTTAAGTTACAGTAAGTAGCCTACCGATAGTGACAGAATAGAAAATGATCTTCCCCTAGATAGATAGATAGATAGATAGATAGATAGATAGATAGAACACATCAGTCTCTCAATGGTTCACAGTAGGCCTATCAGGCAGCATGCAGGAATCTTAATTGGGAGGCCTGCTGCTGCTGTTGCTGCTGCTGCAGAGAGAGAGAGAGAGAGAGAGAGAGAGAGAGAGAGAGAGAGAGAGAGAGAGAGAGAGAGAGAGAGAGAGAGAGACAAACATTCTACTGACCTTGAGGGATTTTCAAATGCAAAATAGCTGAACATTAAAATAGAAATCTGTGCTGGTAGGGAAGAGAGAGAGAGAGAGAGAGAGAGAGAGACGCTCAGCACTGGAGGTCCGTTTTCCCGAGGCAGCAAACAATTCCTAATTATAGCGCAGCCCACTCACTGCCAACTCCCAAGAATGTACTTAAAAAATCCTGTTCCATATTCAAATGCTTTAAAAAAATATATGTGTATATCAACATGGGAAAACATATCCGCAAGCGAATGTAGGTATTTTTTACAGAAATGAGAACTTTAATAAATCATGGATATAGTGTTTTCTTTCTTTTTTTCTGACAAAAACCCCAAAAGGTTCCGTTCTAAACTAGAAGCTTTTGGTTGTGCTTATGAATGAATGAATGAATGGTGTGCTTGGTTTCGTCACTGTCGGGCAGAAATCTTGTATCTCCAGGTTTCAAATTAGTATGTTTTTCGCAAAGCAAAGTCCTGCTTCACCAAGACTGTCCCACAAAACTAGTGAAAATAGACAATCTACAAGCACACAGCGCCTCGCACAGCGCCTCGCTGTGTGCTTGTAGATTGGCTATTTTCACTAGTTTTAAATCATTTTCAAAATGATGAATACGAAACAAATGGTTTGGGAAATACGAGGTTTCCACCCGACGATGACGGTTGGGGTTTTATCATCAAAGGGCCTGAGCAACAGGGTGGTCTGATGAATGCTAAACTCATTCCAGGAAGCAATGAAAGACAATGTCAGAAACACTCATACTGTTAGAGAGAGGGCTTCTGGGAAATGCCAAGGTCACTGTGTGTGCGCGCGCGTGTGTGCGTGTGCGCGCGCGCGCGCGCGCGCGTGTGTGTGTGTGTGCGTGCGTGCGTGCGTGCGTGTGCGTGCGTGCGTGCGTGTGTGTGTGTGACTGACATGGCACAGACCTGACTAGAACAAGGTAAAGTATTACAGGGCAGTCCGTCATCATCCAGTGGGTGAGTGGGGGTCATCCCAGGCCTTATGGTATGTGACGTTATGGTGACACATCTGACCTCTATACGGCAACATTTACCCATCACTTCATTTTACAACCTCCCGATTATTACCCCCGCCCTAATACACTCGAATGCGGGAGTGCCGCTATTACATAGAAAGAGGGTGAGGCCTTGTCTGTTAGAACAGTGGTTCTCAACCTGTTGGTCGGTCCCCAAATTATTCTGGGTGTCGTGTTATACAAAATGTAATGCCTCAACTCTTAGTGCTTGTCAGGGTGGGGGGTCCCCAGTTAAAATATGAATATTTTGGGGGTCACAGCCTAAAAAGATTGAGAACCAGCTGTAGAAGGTAATAGTCTATGCAATCTACCAACTTGTAATACAGGAAAACGTTATTAGGAACATACTGGCGGGGCCCCTGGGGCTACACATAGTGTATTGTAGCTATTCTGATGGTAGACTCCTGACTAGTGTTGGTGCCAAGTTTGCTGCAGATCAGAGCAACGGTGCGCCTCGCAGGTTTGCGCATTAGGTTTGTGAGGTCCAACCATCCGGCCCACCCACCCACCATCCACCCATGCTCTCTAAAGGATACACAGCCCAAATTCTATACCTCAGCTATTTGAGATCAACAGATAGTTTACAAGCCCACAACGCATCACATTATGATATGTTTTTGGCTTGTAGATCTGCTATTTAAAAAGTGCTTTTATACTTTTGATAGCCTACTTTAACCGTTTTAGTGCCAGCCCCTAGAGGGCGCCAAAGAATGCCAGGGTTTGTCCCATAGGCGAGCGTATTAGCATCCGGGGACTCACGTTGCAGTGACGCGCGTGCTCACGTTCGTGCACGTCATGGAAAGGTCCCGGATGAAAATGGCTACAGAATAGCTATTATCATTTTGTCATTTAAAAGATCATTTTTAGGCGATTTTGCCGTAAATAAACCTCGCGCCGCATCCCTAAAAACACAATCCAGAGATATGGGCCTCCAAAGATGTGGTTTTTCATTGGATTCGGCGGCGATTCGCGGCTACGTTACTCGCTAATGGCCGGCCGGGGGGCGACTCTACAAGCAGCCCACGACTCTACAAGCAGCTCAGGGTAAGTCAATTAATAAAAAAAAAATTGTATTGGATTGAAATAAAGCCGAACTTGTTCGGGATAGCCACTGTATGAGTTAAGTGCATTTTGTTGCCAATACTTATGTACTTGAATTTAATTAAATTACATTTTGAATTCTGGTCTTTTCCTTGTAAAAGAGTAGTTTTATATTGTGTCACTGCTACTTTTTCTTATGTAAAACGAGTAGGCCTACTGCCTACAGTTGTCTTGGCCATGCGTTCTGTGGAAACCTCATATGTCCCAAAACTGTTACCTTCCTCGACTCAAATTCAAAAGCATCAAATCCGCAAGCTCGAAACGCCTTGGGATACTTTTGACTGCTTTTGTGTGACGCTTGTTGTATGTTCAAGGTGTGTTAACGTACGGAAGAAAGTAAACACAAAAAGTTGAAAATATGAAGATAAGAGGTTTCTGCCCTACGGCGATGATTATAGGATAAGTGTCCATTACTCCATAATGCCTATATCCGTAGCAAAACCAGCTCAGTCTCAGTGAATGCCCAATGCATTTTCTCCCCTGAGCATTCAAAACAAAACGCTGGGGCTTAAAATGTGGGCTGTCCCGAAGAAGCAGGGGCGTCACAAGGGGAGGGGGGGAGTGGGACTGAGTTACTATGGCCCAAGATGGAGGGGCCTTAACTATTTTATACTTTAGCTATTGAGAAATAGATCTGCTATTTTTGAAAAGTTGTGAAAATGTGTGCAAATCTTTGAACATATGTATTTTTAAAGCGAACATTTGTAATTCAAATGTTGCTTCTGGGGGGGGGGGGGGTCCCTGGAACTAAATATTTTGAGATGGAGGTCCGTGGCCAAATACATATCATTTTGGGGGGTCCTTGACATGAAAATGTTTGAGCACCACTGACATAGGAAACATAGAAGGATAGGATTTGAAATATTCAGACCTCCACACAAATTTTCATGATTTTTCAAAAATAGAAGATCTACAAGCTGTGAGCTTATATATCTGCTATTTTGCAATAGTTAAAAGCACAAAATATGAGTGAATCCTTGTACCCAAGGCCCAGAATTTGGTGACACCCCTGCGAAGAAGGGAGAAAAAAAGAAGTGTTGACATACTTTGTGGAAGACAGGGGGATAAAAACAGCACCATGTCCCCTCCCACATAGTTAGAGCACTGCAGCGGCCATAGAGAAGAATCTGATCCTGGGGTTTGTGTAGAGGAGAAGCCTGTCATTTAGTTGTCCTCACACACACTACGCTAAATCACTGTCATGCTCACGATTTTTTACAGTGCTGGAAAGGAACCGAGTGCATTTACTCAAGTAGTACAGGCCTACTGTAACGGCAATGAGTTGTAAGAGTCTCCGGTTGTAGACTTGCAGAGCATTGAGTGGCCTATCGGAGAGTCATCAAATTATGCGACAAAAACTAAAAACATCTATGTATTCAAGGGGTGTAATTGATAGAAAATAATTATTGTTTTGGGTGAAGTACTCCTTTTAAGTACAATTTAGAAATTATTTGTGTATGTTTTATACATGAGAAAGCTTGGGACATTTGGCGAAATTAATACTTTTTTTTTTTTTTTTTAGATTTGTTTTGGGGCGTTTTGCCTTTATTGGATAGGACAGTAGACTGACAGGAAATGGGGGAGAGACAGGGAGTGACATGCGGCAAAGGTTGCCCAGATCGGGAATTGAACCGGCGACGCCGACAGGCATTGATGCCGAAATGGCAATGCCTATATGGTATGCGCCTGGTCCACTAGGCCACCAGGCGCCCCTACTTTTGGTATTTTAAGTATATTTTGATGCCAATACTTTTGTACATTTTGAATACCGGATTTTTACTTGTAACAGAGTATTTCTACATTGTGGTATTGCTACTTTTACTTAGTAAGTAAAAAAAAATAATATATATATATATCAGTACTTTTTCCATCACTGTATACGACTATTTTTGTGGGACAGTCTTGTATGATGTAGTAGGGCATAACAAAACATAAAAAGTTGAAATATGGAGCACCTCTGTATTGCTATATACTTATACGGACATTAGTGTTTTAGGACGGCGAGTTTATGGATGGCATAAAACCTCTTTTGTGTGTGCGCTATGTTAATGCGCTGCACAATGTTGTGAGCTTGTAGAACTATTGAAGACCCCTGATCTAAGCATATTTAGTTTGCTGCTCAGCAGAAATTATATTTTAGTATATATTTTCGTGAACTGAAATGCCAGCGTATGTTACTCGGATTTCAGGAGCTGATATTAGCAGACTCTATATAGCATTTGGAGATTGTGGAATAGTTGTCTGGCTACGCGAGACTACTCCAACCCTAACCCCAACCTTAATAAAAACAATGAACCATAAAACAACCCTTTCGCTCGTGAGGACCATGGCAACTTTCACCACAATTTCTCACATTCTACTGGTTGCGGGGACATTTGGCCCTCACAAGCATAGTAATTGCGACCGTAGGTTGCAGTTTACTGTCTGAACCGGCACAGCTTGTCCGTATGTACGTATATATGTATACGTGTAACACCTGATACTGTGGTGATGTGTCACTGTGACATCACAGGTGACATCGCAGTGATGTCAGATACTCAGAGCAGGGATCTCCATATATGGGCTTAAAAGGGATTCTGTTAGGGATCTCCATATATGGGAATAAAAGGGATTGTATCCCAGATGATGCCCTGTTAGGAGAACCACACTAAAGGGGAACACACACTGGACGCGGAGGCGGCGCGGAGGCGGCGCGGAAGAGGCGCGTCAATAAATACGGCCCCGTTATTTTCCGTGAACTAACCCACACCGGTGGCGTCAGACGCGCACAGCCGCGGGTCTGCCGCCTCGTCTGCCGCGCCGATACGCTGCTGTTCTATTTCTCCAGCGTTGCCGCGCGGTGAACATGTTCTCCCATGGTTCTCCCCACCGGGGGAAATGGATGTGCTGTGTGGCAGCGCGCCGCATCCAGTTGGGGTTACCGCCGGCACTTAACGTGCGTCGATACCGCGACGCGACGCTGCGCAGCCGCCCGCGTCCAGTCTGTGCTCCCCTTTACAGAATCCATATTATTGCCAAGACAGATGGCGCGTTTTCGCCCTTAGGCTTCTTACTGGTACATGTACTGTACACACTCACACACACAAACTTGGAGACAAAGTCTTAGTCACGCCCTCTCGCATGCAGAGTTGCAGACACTCAACTCCAGTCGTTCACACAGTGAAGTGCACATAACAATATCGCCCCCCCCCCCCCCGTCGGATGGAAACCTCGCACGTCCAAAACCGCTAGCCTTTCGGGAAAACGTAACAGAGATGTTCAGTAGTGGAAAAAGTAGTGAAAATAACATCTAAATGTTCACAATGCGTCGAGATACGAGGTTTCTGATGTAAAAGCATGCACATTTTTGTCTGTCGGGTGGAAACCTCATTACTGTATGTCCAAAACTGTGACAAGATTCCAGGATTCAGATTCAAAAGTGGCAAAAAAGTAGCAGATCTATAAGCTCGAAATGCGTTGCTTTTGTAGCTTTTGTGTGTTGCTGTACTTTGCAAAAAACAAAAAAACACAAAAAGTTAGAACATGGAGATAGGCGGTTTCTGCCCGACAACAACGATTTGCAGAAGAATTCTCCTCCACATCCAGCGGTTCTTCGCAGAGCCTGGCAGCACACACACAACTCGCTCCCTGGAGGGAGGGGGGGCGGGAGGGGGAGGGGGGGGGGGGGGGAGGAGAAAGTCGAAAGAGAAGAAACACAAATCAAATTCAATTATCCGTCCGCCCGTCCTCCTCTGTGAGTGTTTGAGGCCAAGCTGAATGAAACTATGCAAGCATGAAATTTCCTAATGGAAGCCGTCTGTTTTTCAACCTCGACTGTTCCTTGAAAGAAAAAAACGGCAAAGATAAGAGCCGCCAGGAGAAGAAAGAAAGACTGGAACGCAAAAGAGAGAGGCTACGGTTTCATTCCTTCTTCTTCCAGAAGCAGAGACACAGAGACCAGGGGCGTCATTCATTCTGGGCCCTGGGTACAAGGATTCACTGCGGGCCCCCCATGAATGTTAACGATTGAAAAATAGCAGATATACAAGCTCACAGCGCGGCACCGAGTGCCGCGCTGCAAGCTTGTATCTCTGCTATTTTTGAAAAAACGTGAAAATGTGTGCAAGAAACCTATGTCAAGGACCCCCAAGATGATATGTATTTGGCCACGGACCCCGATCTCAAAATATTTAGTTCCAGGGACCCCCAGAAGCAAAATTTGAGTTAGAAATGTTCGCTTAAAAAATACATATATTCAAAGATTTTCACACATTTTCACAACTTTTCAAAAATAGCAGATCTACAAGCTCGCAGCGCGGCACTCGGTGCCGCGCTGTGAGCTTGTATATCTGCTATTTTTCAATGGATAAAGTTATTAGGGCCCCTCCACCTTGGGCCCCAGTAACTCAGTCCCACTTTCCTACCCCTTGTGACGCCCCTGACAGAGACAGACAGGGAGAGAGAGAGAAAAATGCTACTGTGACAAACTAGTGGAGGGACACTACCAGTCAGGGATGTGCAGAGAATGTTAGAGAGGCAGGGGCTGACATTTCTAAAAGGGCCTTTTGGTGAACATATTGAATAGCAGACCTTGAGTACTTGATAACACACTTACAAAAGGCGATAGTGGAGATGTGGCGTAACGGCATGGATTTCTACACAGCGTAGGTCAATTCTTTCAACGTAAGATGATACATTCAAGTTCAGGAGAGTTTGGAATGGGCAATTATCTTGACTGCTGCCTTCAGGTATGGCATAGAAAGAGGGCATTTGCATTTCTTTCACCATAGTAAAATCTGCATTCATGGTCTGGAGAGGTTACCTTTTACAGACTGTTAAAAGGGCAGGGGCTCAAGCCCCCTTTGATGTCTATGTGTGCACGTGCCTGCTACCGCTGACCAGACGTCCCGGTTTGGCATGGGATGATTGTCCCCGGTTTCAAGCTGCGTGTCTAAATGTTTTCAACATTGACTGTCAAATTGTGCTGTTTTTTCATCACAATTGAAATAACAACACTTCTGTTTTGAGTGATTACGTACAGTAGATGTTTATCATGTTTATGTTCTGTTGAAAGGTGGTGTGCTAAAGAAATATTGTACCCCATCATGAAGAAAACCGATAAGGGATTTTAAGACTGGCAGCCCCACATCTGATTTCATATCCAGATTGGAGTCGGATTGGTTTTATTCAGTTGGAACAACAAGGCTCAGGAATGTGATTCAAATGTGCACGTTTTTGTTGCTGTTCAGACATAAACAATTTGGATAGGACACAAATGGGATTTCTGCTGTTGAATGGGCAGTGGGTATACTCAGTATACCCACTGTAACAGTATACTATACTGTTAGATCTGCTACTGAATGGGCGGTGGGTACACTGTTTAATCTGCTGGGCGGATCGTGAAGCCTCTATCAGAGTCCAGGGTGAAGAGCTATCCACTGCAAATTTTAGGTGTAAAGGTATCCACCTAAAGTGAGAAAATAAGTGGAGGCCATCATAGTCCGTCACAGTAGAGTCCTATTCACCGTGACTGACTGGTCTAGATTGACCAATCAGTGAACGGGGTGAAGAGCCTATCTGTCTGAAAGTAAAAACAGAGAGATGTGTCGGGACTCGCGGTGGAAAGCTCTTCACCGCGAGGAATGACATAACGTTGTAGTTTTATGACTCAAAAAGACTACACCGCGGTGGATAGCTCTTCACCGTGGTACCGACTCTGATAGGGGCTTTAGGGTACGCTGTCGCGTCGGGTCGCAAGTTGTAGGAAAGTGTCGATGCTCAGTCGGCTTTCGATGGCCGGCTTGTCGTTGCTGTTTGGTGGAGAGCTACCTTAACTAAAGGGTCCCGGTTTGGTCACCACCCTAAAGTAATGACCACTGTGTATGAGGAAAAAAAGAAGAAAGGAGCAAAGGTGGCGTAGTCGGTGGCACTGTCATCTCACAGCTAGAAGGTCCTGGGTTCGATTCCTGCTGGGCATTAAAAAACAAAACCCTGGGGCTGAAAATGGGCCTTTCTGTGAGGAGTTTGCATGTTCTCGCCATGTCCTGGTACCCTCACAAGAAACATGAATTAATCCTGGTCTCTATACTGTGTGTGTGTGTGCGTGTGTGTGTGTGTGTGTGTGTGTGTGCGTGTGTGTGTGTGTGTGTGTGTGTGTGTGTCGATCAGAAACCTTTTATCTCCATATTCTTTATTCCTAAATGAATGCCCTACAGTACTTCAGGGGTTCCCAAACTATTTTTGCTCGGGGTACCCCTATAAATATTTTTTTCTTCCGAGGCACCCCTACTTTATATTCCTAATTTTCACTCCCAGCACCTTATATTTATAGCATATTTTAGCGATTATGTTACGAGAACTGACTGAAAATAACTGGGTACTTCAAGTTTAAAATGATACTAAATATTTTTTCAAGTGTCCAAATAAATTCCAAGCATTATCAAATTATCTCGCGGCACCCCTGGACTGCCGTCGCGGCACCCCAGGGTGCCCCGTCACCCACTTTGAAAACCTCTGCCCTACTTGACCATACTACAGCGTCACACAAAAGCATCAAAAGTAGTAGACCAACAAGCTCAAAACGCATCGGTTCGCATAGCGTTTCAAGCTTTTGCTATTTTTTTTTTTATTTGAATCCTGACGAGAAACCGTTTTGGACATATGAGCTTTCCACCCCACAGAGACAGAGGTTATAACGACCCTATCACCAATTATCTGCCACGGTAGCTTGAAAACAGCACAGAGGTGAAAACGAGGTTGCGCTAGCTAGCTAACTGGCTGTGTGTCCCGCTCACAAACATACATCCACCCCGCTCGTTGTGTAAACGTGGTGCACACTGTGGGTGCTTCCCTCATTAGTGCCAAGGAGGAGCCACAGGAAGTACTGCAGTGGTGTCTTGTGTGTGTGTGTGCGCGTGCGTGCGTGTTTGTATGTGTGTGCAGATCCGGTCAGAGCCCCAGTCAGTCCATCTGTGAGTTCTCTGTCTTGGAACACATAGAAAGATTCCTCCTATGGTGGAAAGTATGTACGTTTGCTAATTACCGTATTTTCAAGTAAATGTTTTCAATACTTTATATTTATCGTTGACCAAATAAATGCGGGGCGAAGCGACGTGTTTTGAGCCTCTAGATCTGCTATTTTTGCACTACATCTAAGAGGCAAGTATAGATTAGATACTGTAGAAAACTACATTTTTAGGCCGCTATGAGCCCTTCAAACCTAGTCCTCTGTTGCGCATATGAGGTCCCTAACTTGGCCCCTGGTGTGGCTATTGTGATGGCAGACCCCTGAACAGTGTTTGCGACAAGTTAGCTGTAGTCCAGAGCGACGGTGCACGTGTGGCACCGGCCCCTGGGGGCCACATGGGGCCTCTGTTGAGGCTATTCTGATGGCAGACCTCTGACCTGTGTTGGTACAAAGTTTGATGCGGATCGGAGCCCTCGCAGTTACGTTTGTGACATCCACCCATCCACTGTCCGTGACCCATAAGCAATTTAATATAGGATTGGATAAAATAGCCGTTCTATAAGCTCTTAGATCGTCTATTTTCAGAAGATTTTCTTTTTTTTAAAGAAAAAAGTGCATTTTGCCATTCATAAGGACTAATTTTACATCTGTACAATAAAAGTGTTCTGTTCAGTCCTTTTTGTATTTTCGGATGTTTGTAATAAACTTGTAGATCTGCTACTTGTATGATCAAGCAGGGTGTTAATTTACAGCAAAAACACAGAAGTTATGATATGGGGATACAGTAAGAGGTTTCTGCCAGACAACAATGATTTGGTCACTTTCCAGTGATTTACATGCTGCTGCTGCTGCTGCCTCGGGGTCCAAGCAGGGACGTGCTGGCCATTGGGAAAAGTGGGACAACTCCCGAACGGCCGGTTCATGCAGATCTACAAGCACACAACGCCTCGCGGTGCGAGGCGTTGTGTGCTTGTAGATCGGCTATTTTCACTAGTTTAAATCATGTTTTAAATGATAAATACAAACCAAACGGTTTTGGACATACAAGGTTTCCACCCGACAACGACGAAATATAACTCATGTAATTGGCCCACTGGCTTGTCACTTGTCATGACCTGAAATGGCAAATCTTTGAGTAGCAGCAGCGCTACAGAGAGATCTCTCTCTCTCTCTATAGCGCGCAATGAGGGCCTCTCCAACTATTTTTCCCGGGCTGAATCAGGGCCCAGCATGTCCCTGGGTCCAAGTACCCAAAAAAGGGGATATATAGGTAGAAGCATTGAGCTTGTTGGGGCCCATACCCCTCCTACACACTAAAAGTGTATTTTACACAGAAAGTGTAAAATAAAATCGGTGTAAAAGTGTACCTTTTTGCAACCGTTACTCACAGGAGTATTTCTACATTGTGGTATTTGCTATACTTTGACTTTGGTAAAAAAAGAATAGAAAAAAGAGAAAGAAATCTGAGCACTTCTCCCACCACTGTCTAATGGGAAACACAGGGCCGGGGTATAAATATCCACGCGCGCACACACACACACACACACACACACATACACACACACACACACACACACCACCTCTGCGCGCGCGCGTGTGTGTGTGTGTGTGTGTGTGGGGGGGGGGGGGGTAATGAGAACCATGTTGTTGGGGAGGGCGGAGGCGATAGAGAGGGGATGAAGGGTTGTTGGGGGTGAGGAGGTGTGTGTGTGTGTGTGTGGGGGGGGGGGGGTTGTTCATGCTGAAAGAGGCTTTCCTGTAACATAGCTTTCTGATCCATCGTGGCCTTTGGTGTGTGTGTGTGTGTGTGTGTGTGTGTGTGTGTGTGTGTGTGTGTGTGTGTGTGTGTGTCATCTCCAATCTGACCCCAGACCTCTGTGTGTTTGTGAGTGTGCGCGTGTGTGTGTGTGCGTGTGTGTGTGTGCGTGCCTACATCAGGCGGTGTCCACACTGTTTTGAAAGGGGGCCATATTATTTGAACATTTTAAAACTCCCTTAGGGTCAACTGACTGCATCTACTGTCATACTGTAACAGCCTTTTTGAACTCGCGTGCAAAGCATTCACAGTCCATTTCTTGAGAATTAAACAACACAATGTTAAACAGCAGTTATGGGAATTGTTCCAAATTCTACAGAGAAATCTTCCAGGTTAATTTCAAAACACTAAAATGTCACGGCCATACTGGTGGGGACATAAATAATATAGTTTAAGAAGGAAGAAACAGCAGAAGGAACAGCATGAACAGCAGATCAGAAGAACAACAGAAGGAACAGCAGATCTACAAGCACAGCAGATCTACAAGCACACAACGCCTCGCGGTGCGAGACGTTGTGTGCTTGTAGATCGGCTGTTTTCACTAGTTTAACTCATTTTTAAAATGATAATGCAAAACAAACAGTTTTGGACATACAAGGTTTTCACCCGACAACGACTATATGTTTGTGTCAAAATGTAAGGGTTCTATTTGTGTCTTGTGCTTGGCACTGACATGAATTCTCAGTTCAGGTCCTGTGTGGGAGGAGATCTTCCTGATTACCTGCTGATTACCGGGGACGCCTTCCATCAGGCTGGACCAATCAGAAGAAAGACTCCAGTAATTACAGTAAATGTCTTTGCAGAATGCTGTGGTTTTTTTCGGCCGAATATCGGAGCGAATTTCCGAGCACGTAAATAAAGAAATCAACCTCACGTTATGTCAATCATGTTTGCACACTGCCGCCCTTTTCGTATTTAATTTCGGACCCGGGTTGATTTTTATACGATTTTTGCCACTTGCTCTCTCTCCTCTCTCTCTCTCTCTCCTTGGCCTGAAAAGGTTTTTGCAGATTTCAGATTACCAAAAAAAAAAAAAAAAAAAGTGTTTAATACTAATTAAACTCTAACATGGAACCACGTAAAATGGAACCGTTACGGGTCCATTTGGTTCACCTGAAGGCCACCTTCACCTCAAGGACCACTGGTTGTCCCCGGACCACAATGAAAACCACTGCTCTAGATACTGTATATTCTAACTCTATGGTGGCAGTATCCAGGGTTACGTGTGAACCTATAGATCAGGGTTGTTGCATTGTGTGATGTACCAGAACCCAGGCTTTATGTGTGAGCATATAGATCAGGGTTGTAGTTGCATTAGAGGATACATTATGGAGCTGCACGGGGGACATAACTACACAGTGACAGCATGGCAGGGTCTTTAGCACCGTGTTGAAATAGATGTGGATAAGCACACAGTAACTATGCGCTTGTATATATTTCACTGACGCATGTGTTGGACTGGAGGACTGGGTTAGCTGGATTTGTTTGGCTAGGGAGGAGGGGCAAGTCCGTCCTTTAGTGCGTCATACCGACCCGCTCCCATGTCTGTCGATGGCAGCCTTAGACCTGTCAGAGACACGTGATTTAACACCAGCAGGAAGGGTGCCAGCATCAACTCGGTCGCAGAAGCCAACAGAGGTGTCAGGGGTGTCATCTGGGGTCCCCTAAGACAGGGATACTCAAACTTCTGAACTTGTAGGCCACATTACAAAAATGTCCAGGGGCCACGATGATAGGAAATATTCATGGTTAATATCATCTTTTTATCAATTCATATTGATGACTAACTGACCATCTGACACCAAGGCCCAGCTTGTGACTGGGTGACACTGCCACAGTGACCACAAGGTCAGGTCACTGTCTGGTAGAAACAAGGCCTTATCAACTGTCTTCCTGTACCTAAACAATGAGAATTGTTTTGGTTTATAAGGCTTCGCTGACACCTTGGATTACAATGAACTCTACTGTATGTCTTGTATTTTTTGGAAACATCCTATGAACTGTTTAAACGTCATCGATGGACTGACCATAGATAATACTCATGTCAAAACATCATTTGTCAGAGAGAGCCCGAAGCTTTGAACCATTATTTCTGTTGTACCTGTCTTGATTATTCTCTCTCCATAGTAAATTCCATTTACACTCTGATTCACTCTCCTGTCTTATTTGTTTGTGATTGATTTATGTATCTCATATTGGAATAAGAAGGTGTTGTTGTTTACAAATAATTTATTTAACACATGGGCTAAATTGACATTACTTGATAACTTCTCTCTTCACACACCTGACAAAAAAAAAACATTGATATTAAATATGGAATAGTTAAATCAAATATTGTAATTGGGATGCATATGTTGTGTGACTTTGTTATGGTCCAACTGAAAGTACATTTTGTCAGGATATAGTCGGCCCTTGGGTGTTTTAGTATTTTCTAATGTGGCCCCCTTTGAAAAAGGTTTGGACACCCCTGTCTGAAGACTCTCCCCTTCAGTCCAGATGAACAGTGTCTTGTTGTCATGTCATGTTTTGGTTCTTCGATTTGTTTTTTTTCCCCTCTACTACAAATGCTAAGAATGCGATTGAGATTAGATAGCATGTTGTTTAGACAGATGGCTAGGTTCACTGTTTACCTGTTATCCAGGGACGTGCTGGCCATTGGGAAAAGCGGGACAACTCCCGAACGGCCGGTTCATTCCCGGCCGGTCCAGGCCGACCATTAGGAAAAAATTAAACTGTTTGCACAAAAGTAAAAATGTAACTGTTTGCACAAAAGTAGTGAAAACAGCCGATCTACAAGCACACAACGCCTCGCACCGCGAGGCGTTGTGTGCTTGTAGATCTGCTGTTTTCACTAGTTTAAATCATTTTTTAAATGATGAATACAAAACAAACGGTTTTGGACATACAAGGTTTCCACCTGACAACGACGAAATATAACTCATGTAATTGGCCCACTGGCTTGTCACTTGTCATGATCTGAAATGGCAAATCTTTGAGTAGCAGCAGCTACTATATCTCTCTCTATAGCGCGCAATGAGGGCCTCTCCAATTCTTTTTCCCGGGCTGAATCAGGGGCCCAGCACGTCCCTACTCCCTGCTGTTATCCTCTAGACTCAACCTTCCCTGATGCCCTGATGCACTACCAATGTTTTGCTCCAACTCAAATGGAATGTTTTTGTCAAAAGAATTCCCAACAATGCAAGAATAATAACACGAGCGCTGCTAGGGTGGCACTCGAGTGGGGCAGTCGTAAAGTGCAAGGAGCCATCGCCATGTTGTGATGGACATTTTCGTCAAAATATATATTTTTGCCACGGACATATAAATTGACCAGACAATAATATTACCAGAAACACAAAGAGCTAGCCCTGAATGACCATAACAGGTCTGTTACACTCAGAGTTATGATGGTCCAAATAAAACATTTGAGAACCACTCGTCGCTCTGGATTAAGAACGTCTGCGGAGTGCCTAAACTGAAAATTCTACATGGACTCATAATATGACATGGTGTCGTCAGGGGCGTCACAAGGGGGGGGAAAGTGGGACTGAGTTACTGGGGCCCAAGGTGGAGGGGTCTTCATTCTTTTATACTTTAGCTATTGAAAAATAGCTGATATACAAGCTCACAGCACGGCACCGAGTGCCGCGCTGCGAGCTTGTAGATCTGCTATTTTTGAAAAGTTGTGAAAAGTTGTGCAAATCTTTAAATATATGTATTTTTTAAGCGAACATTTGTAACTCAAATTTTGCTTCTGGGGGGTCCGTGGAACTAAATATTTTGAGATGGGGGTCCGTGGCCAAATACATGTCATTTTGGGTGGTCCTTCACATTAAAATGTTTGAGCACCACTCACATAGAAACATAGGTTTCTCAAAAAAAAAAAAAAAAAAAATAGAAGAATTTGAAATATTCAAAGACTTGCACAAGTTTTCGAGATTTTTCAAAAGTAGCAGATCTACAAGCCCGCAGCGCGGCACTCGGTGCCACGCTGTGAGCTTGTATATCTGTGGGAGAGTTTGTTTAGAGGGGGGTGGGTGAGGGTGGGGGGGGAGTATACATATGATGTGCTTCCTAGGCGTGTTAACATTCTGCGAGGGGCTCCTTGGCGCGCTCTCTCTCTCTGCGCCAAGAGTCTCGTTGGCAACTTCACGCTGGCTTTGGAAGCGAACAATCTGACTGGCTGCACCAGCGTGACTGTTTTGATTTATACGGAGCGGATGGTGGTTTGTGTGCATGTGTGTGTGTGTGTGTGTGTGTGTGTGTGTGTGTGTGTGTGTGTGTGTGTGTGTGTGTGTGTGTGTGTGTGTGTGTGTGTGTGTGTCGGGCGGTGGGGGGTTCTCTTCGAGTAGCCCCCCATTATTTGAAAGGAAATTTCAAAAATATATTTCTTTATTATTATTATGCCATGTTATCCCCCTTTTTTCCCCTCCTTTGGTAGTGCTTTCTTGACGAGTCAAAAAACAGTCCCAAATATGTTGGCCGCTTCCCCTGCGCTGTTGGGGAACGGCATGGAGAGCTTGGAGGAATGAAAAGAGTTGGTTCTGGAAAGCGGAGTTTGGGGGGAAAGAGAGAAAGAGAGAAAGAGAGAGAGGGAAACACTTCAGAGAAAAAGAGGACGAGAGAGAGAGAGAGAGAGAGAAAGAGAGAGAGAGAGAGAGAGAGAGAGAGAGAGAGAGAGAGAGAGAGAGAGAGAGGGAGATTGAGAGAGATGGGGGTAGAGCTAGTAGACATAGGCTCTCCCCAGCCGGCACCAGCCTTTATTAGTGGTCGTCCCAGTAATATAACCAACCTCTCCGAGGAGAGCTCTAGAGTTTCCTGTTACTCCCGAATCTCGGCCAGAAATTAGGCCACCACCATTACCTCTGTGTAGCTGGCTCCTACGAGCAACCCCGAAGCAGAGAGAGAGCCTCCAAGAACAGGAAGGAAAAGAGAGCAGAGAGAGAGAGGGGGGAGGAGGGAGGGAGAGGGCCAGCCAGCCAGCCAGCCAGCCAGCCAGCCAGGCTTCCTGGCCCTGCACCAGCTCCTCAGCGCCCACACAGTCAAACTCCTCAGTGTTGGTTTCAGCTCCCCATGAGGGTACAGGATAGAACCGAATGGCAGTGGTGAATAAAGTACTCCAAATGTTTTTAGTATCAATACTGCAATGCGGGGCGTCCGGTGGCCTACTGGTCAAGGCGCATAGCACATGGGCACCGCCACATAGGCATGATTGCCGCGGCGTTGCCGGTTCGATTCCCGACCCGGACGACATTTGCCGCATGTCATTCTCCATCTCTCTCCCCATTTCCTGTCAGTCTACTGTCCTATCAATAAAGGCAAAAGCCCAAAAAACAAATCTTTAAAAAAAATCACACCCGTGTGAACTGAGCGGTGTGTGTGTGTGTGTGTGTGTGTCTCTGGCCTGAACAACAGCGCCCCTCCCTTAACATGTGTGGTCAGAAAAGGTACTGCAGGCTCTGCAGGCTACATACAGACACGGACACACGCACACACACACACACACGCATACACACACGGCCACGTATAGGAGACGGTGTAACCACCGCTCAAAAATACTGCAATGCAGAAATACTGTGTTACAAGTAAAAGTCCTGAATTCATAATGTAAAAAGTATTGGTATCAAAATGTACGTAAGGTACTGGTAGACCTACAAACTCTGTGAGCTTGTAAAAAGGATCAGTCATCCGTGAGAGACGCAGAGTAGAACCGTTGCTCCTTGACAGGAGCCATCTTAGGTGGTTCGGCTATCTACTATGGATGAGACCCTATGGCAGACCAAGTACCAGAACAGATGGGGGATTATATCTCCACACTGTCCTGGGAACGCCTCGGGATCCCCCGGAAGGAAGTTGCAAATGTTGCTCTGGAAAGGGAAGACTGGAAATCTCTGTTGGAACTTTTACCCCTGTGACTCAATTCCGGATAAGCGGTTGAAGATGGACTGTGGCGGGTGGGAAAATAACTTGGGTGGTCTTCCCCTTTAAGTGAAAAGTGCCTCAAAAGTGTACTTAAAAAGCAGCAATACTTAGTTTCCACCACTGACTGGATACAGTTAGTTGGCTGCTCCATTCCGTCACTGTCGGGCAGAAACCTTGTATCTCCAAGTTTCAAATGTGTATGTTTTTTCGTAAAGAACGGCCCTGCTTCATCGTACAAGACTGTTGCACACGACTAGTGAAAACAGCAGATCTACAAGCACACAACGCCTCGCGCCGCGAGGCGTTGTGTGCTTGTAGATCGTCTGTTTTCACTATTTTAAACCATTTCTAAAATGATAAATACAACACAAACAGTTTTGGACTTACAAGGTTCCCCACCCCAACAACGAAGCTATAAAGGAACAATGACTTTGAAGATCTGAATCAAAGGAAAGGAGACAAAATCCACATAATCCACCGCCCCCCCCACCCCCAACCTGTTTATTTAAACACCCACCAGCCCGTCCTCATTTACAGGCCGGCTCTTCCTTAAACTGCACATTAGTCAGCAATTAAAAAGCTATACTCTGGTCAAATTAAAGCCCTTTGTTTTTGTTTGGCTTCTCATTTCCTCGTGTTTGTCTTCCAAGCATCCTGAATTGGTGTAGCAGGGTATCCGGTCGTTTGCGCTCACCGTGTGTGCGTGTGCATGCGTGTGCATGTGTGCACGCGTGCGCACATGTGTGTCTGTGCTTGTATTACTATACTTGTGAGGTCCAAATATCCCAGCACAAGTATAGTCAAATATGAGAAACTATTTCGTTATTAGGATTACAATAAGAAAAAGATTCAGGTCGGGGTTATAGAATTATAAGATTATAGGCATTTATAGGTTTGGAGTTATGCTCGATTCATACTTTCTTGCACGCTGGTGGGTGCGGCTCACCGAATATAGCTGATCCACAAGCTTACAGGATAGCTCTTGCTATTTTCGGCTTTTGGGTTATAGGGATGAAAAATGGCAAAACATTATATTTTTTTAAATGGTATTCTTAAAAATTGCCATTCCAAAAATGTTGATGTCCCCACAGATATACTAATACAAATGTGTGTGTGTGTGTGTGTGTGTGTGTGTGTGTGTGTGTGCGCGTGCGTGTGTGTGTGCGTGCGTGCGCGTGTGCGTGTGTGCGTGCGTGCGTGTGGGTATGTGTGCGTATGTGTGCGTATGTGTGTGCGTGTGGGTATGTGTGGGTATGTGTGCGTATGTGTGTGCGTGTTTTCTCTGTGTGTGTGCCGTTCTTGGCCCCGGCCCTCCTCTGGAGATGACTCAAGCCTATGATATTTATGCTACCGTCGCGCAACGGCGTTTCGCGTGCCGAGAGAACGCCGTCCGAGAATAATAGCCGATCTGCAAGCTCACAACGCGTCGCGTTCACGCCGCCTCGTGAGCTCGTAGATCGGCTATTCTCGATGCGCGACACAGTATATAAATGGGGCCTTCATTCACAATGACAGGAAGGCCATTCATTCTGCTGGCTCCTGGCCTGGGCTGCATGCGGAAACCTGAGACCAGTGGCGGAAGAATACCTCCGCTCCAAATGTACTCCCTGCACTCACTCACCCAGCCAATTACCCTGATATATCAAGATTAGACCATTTATAAAGCAAAACAAAAGAACAGCAGTGGTGGCGGGAAGTAACTAGGCTATGGTACGTTTTGTCACTGCCGGGCAGAAACCTTGTATCTCCAATTTTCAAATTTGTAGTTTGGAAAAAGGTAAAGCCCTGCTTCACCATACAATACTGTTGTGCACAAGACTAGTGAAAACAGCAGATCTACACTAGATCTACTCTACACTACACTACACTTTCACTAGTTTAGATAATTTTTAAAATGATAAATACAAAATGAACGGTTTTGGACATACTAGGTTTCCACCCGACAACGACGATTTACTCCAGATTTACTCAGTAACTTTCCTCTTCTACCCCGGATTTGAACCCGGTTTCCTGCGCAAGTGCTGACATTTTTACCATTGAGCTAATAGAGCCTGCCTGCTTGCTCAGGGGATGAATCTTGACATTAAGGTCAAAATTTGTATCAGATCATTCAGTCCATGCCTTAACCCTTATCCCCAAGATATCTAGAGAAAGAGAGAGAGAGAGAGAGAGAGAGAGAGAGAGAGAGAGAGAGGAGAGAGAGAGAGAGAGAGAGAGAGAGAGAGAGAGAGAGAGAGAGAGTAATCTGGATCAAACTCTGCCAGCTCCATTTCCGCTCATTATCTGGTTGTAAAGTGACCCGGCCCGGACTGTGTGATATGTACTGTACATGCCCTGGGGTTGGAGCAGGCCTCCTCATGCAGGTACACAGAGGGTAATGCTGGGGTTGGAGCAGGCCTCCTCACGCAGGTACACTAAGGGTAATGCTAGAGCAGGCCTCCTCATGCAGGTACACAGAGGGTTATGCTGGGGTTAGAGCAGGCCTCCTCATGCAGGTACACAGAGGCAGGGTAATGCTGGGGTTAGAGCAGGCCTCCTCATGCAGGTATACAGAGGGTTATGCTGGGGTTGGAGCAGGCCTCTTCATGCAGGTATACAGAGGGTTATGCTGGGGTTAGAGCAGGCCTCTTCATGCAGGTACACAGAGGGTTATGCTGGGGTTGGAGCAGGCCTCTTCATGCAGGTACACAGAGGGTAATGCTGGGGTTGGAGTATAGGCCTTCTCATGCAGGTACACAGAGGGTAATGCTGGGGTTGGAGCAGGCCTCCTCATGCAGGTACACAGGGGGTTATGCTGGGGTTAGAGCAGGCCTCCTCATGCAGGTACACAGAGGGTTATGCTGGGATTGGAGCAGGCCTCCTCATGCAGGTACACAGGGGGTTATGATGGGGTTAGAGCAGGCCTCCTCATGCAGGTATACAGAGGGTTACAATGTTGCCAGATGGTAAATGTTGAATTGTCGTACCGGAGGCTTACAATGTTCGTATTTGAAAGAAAACTATCGCACACAGCCAAAAAGGAGAAACCACATGTGTAAATAAGTAATTTCACAAAAATGTGTATTTAGTGTAAGAAACAACCTTATTTGAGACTCCTACGTGACAAAAGGCAGGAAACTTCCTGGATCGTAGACAAATAAAAGCCTAAAACTGGACTGGAAAAACACGACCGGTGTTTTTAATGCCTCCCACTGCTCCAAGTACAGATCTAGGGTCAGTTCGACTGATTTCCTGACTTACTCTGAGAAGCCATACCGGATCCCGGATCAGCAGCCTTGGAATTCAATATATTCACACTCTTTTTTTTGTGATATGCCGAAAATATCGTACATTTGGGCTTTTTTGGAGTTATTGATCGTACATCGTACAGAGGGTCAAATTATCGCGCACATACGATAATTATCGTACATCTGGCAACACTGGAGCGTTGTGCTGGTGTTGGCTTCATCTGGCTCTCTGGCGCTGCCATGGCAGCTTGATTTATGAATAGCTCACCTGTTACCTTTATGCAAATAAGATGCCAGAGCCCCTCCCCCGCTGCATGGATGGTTACTTTGGAAAGACACACTGGGCTCAAATATTCTACACACACGCGCGCACACGCACGCACGCACGCACGCCCACACGCACACACACAGTGAAACACAGTGAAATCCCCTTGTGCACACATTTGAATACTCAAATACATACTATAACGCTGTTTCACAAACAGCGTGGGTCAGGAGGACCCATCTTTGGAGACTTGACTGTATAGTCCCAGTTGGCTCTCCATGGTTTACATTTAGCTAGTTATTAGAGTCCCCCCCCCATCCCCATTCGGAGATTGTTTGCTCATCTCATCACACCCCCACCCCCCCCCACCCGACCCGAACCTGCACCGCTTGTTTTAATTTCCCGTCTCCATGGTGAATAACGAGGAGGTAGCGGATTAAGAGAGTACGGGTCATAAACGTGGCTTGGCACGCACACACACACACGCACGAATGCATGCACGCACACGCGCACACACACACACACACACACACACACACACACACACACACACACACACACACACACACACACACACACACACACACACAGTGACTCCTCCACCAGAGGCCTCACCACAGCCGTGACAGGGCCTCATGTCAGCCCGCTGGCTGGCTTTATTGGCCATGAGAGAGGGCTGTAATTAGCTACCATTGGCTCTGGGTCTCTGGTCACGCACGCACGCACGCACGCACGCACGCGCGCGGAAACACACACAAAATGATCCGTGCCGTGCACACTCGCCCACATGTACTTGAAGCGTAGAGTACGTGCGTTCAATTCATGCATACTCAGTCAAGACCTTGAGGGAGGCCATGGATGGACTGACGGACAGACGGACGCTATGAGCTTGTATCTGCTAATCATGTAAATTTGTGCAAATCTTTGAATATAATATAATATGTATGTATGTATGTATGTATGTATGTATAGGCCTATATGTATAGGCCTATATGTATGTATGTATGTATGTATGTATGTATGTATGTATGTATGTATGTAGTATGTGTGTGTGTGTGTGTGTGTGTGTGTGTGTGTGTGTGTGTGTGTGTGTGTGTGTGTGTGTGTGTGTGTGTGTGTGTGTGTGTGTGTGTGTGTGTGTGTGTGTGTGTGTGTGTGTGTGTGTGTGTGTGTGTGTGTGTGTGCATGTGTGGACTGAACCAAAACCACAACACAAAGCAGGATGCAAATCAGCCATTAAATGGCTTCTTTATTGAGGGAAAAGTACAATGTCGGGCCGGGGAATCAAATAATGCAATTTCAGGAAGTCAAAGGGTAAACATAAACATTTCCCAGGGTGGGCTCCGCTCAATATATAACCTCGCTTTCAAACCTTCTATTAGGGGAAAGGGGGGCGGTTTCCTACTCTGCAAGGCGTCGCTCTTCTCCAGGCACGTGCACACATAGACATCAAAGGGGGCTTGAGCCCCTGCCCTTTTGTCCGTCTGTAAAAAGTGCCCTCTCCAGACCATGAATGCAGTTTTTACTATGGTGAAAGAAATGCAAATGCTCTCTTTCCATGCCACACCTGAAGGCAGCATTCAAGAAAAGTGCCTTGTCCAAACTCTCCTGAACTTGAATGCAGCATCTTATGTTGAAAGAATTGCCCTCTCTGTGTAGAAATCCTTGCCGTTACGCCACATCTACAGTATTCACTGATTATGCTTAGTTCAGTGTGGTATCAAACAACGAAGATAGTGTGAGCTTGGAGGTCTGCTATTTTTGATATTTTCACCAAAAGGCCCTTTTAGAAATGTCAGCCCCTGCCTCTCTAATATACTCTGCACGTCCCTGCTCTTCTCCTTATGTCAGGTGAGTATCTTTTTTGTTCTTCTTTCCACAGGTTCCAGGTAGGTTTCACTAACTTTCTTTCCACAGGTTCCAGGTAAGGTTTACTAACTCTCTTTCCACAGGTTCCAGGTAAGGTTTACTAACTCTCTTTCCACAGGTTCCAGGTAAGGTTTACTAACTCTCTTTCCACAGGTTCCAGGTGGGTTTCACTAACTTTCTTTCCACAGGTTCCAGGTAAGGTTTACTAACTCTCTTTCCACAGGTTCCAGGTAAGGTTTACTAACTCTCTTTCCACAGGTTCCAGGTGGGTTTCACTAACTTTCTTTCCACAGGTTCCAGGTAAGGTTTACTAACTCTCTTTCCACAGGTTCCAGGTAAGGTTTACTAACTCTCTTTCCAGGGTTCTGGTGAGTATTGCTCCATGTCGTCATTTAGACGATGTTCCCATTATATTGCCTATAGTATGATAGAACAAAGTTCAAGGTCAATGTCATGTTCAATAAGCGCATAAATATGTCTGGGAAATGAGTGGGGTCTCTTACCGCCGTCTGCCCATGTCATGTCCACGCCTCGGAGTTCCAACACTGACTGTGGGAGAGCGGGCTGCTGGTATTTAGGGCTTCTGTTCAGCTGCTGTATATCGTCGTTGTCGGGTGGAAACCTTGCATCTCCAAGTTTCAAATTTGTATGTTCTTTCGCAAAGTAAAGCCCTGCTTCATCGTACAAGGCCGCGCACAAAAGTGGTGAAAACAGCAGATCTACAAGAACGGTGCGAGCCGTTGTGTGCTTGTAGATCGGCTGTTTTCACTAGTTTAAATCATTTTTAAAATGAAAAATGCAAAACGAACGGTTTTGGACATACACGGTTTTCACCTGACAACGACGATATGTATATGTATGTGAATGTGTAAATGAATCTTTTCCTTATTGTATTTATTGTAACATGGTGCAACATATTTTGATATATGGGGGTCCGCGGCCAAATAAATATTATTCTATGTTCCATCACATGAAAAGGTTTTGAGCACCACAGATATAGCAACACAGGTTTTTCTTTTCTTCAGTAAAACGTTGGGATTTAGAGGACATGGGTCCGTCGAATGGGCCTCAGGTATAGCTAAACATAACTAACACAAGAATCACTGTGTACAGGAGTCAGCATAACTATTTCTGTCGACGAGGTACATCCTCCTCTGAGCGCTGAGATAAGGGGGGCTTGCACAGGCCAGGACTGAAACACACACACACACACACACACACACACACACACACACACACACACACACACACACACACACACACACACACACACACACACACACACCGCAAAGGAAGAGTAACGACAAAATAATTTGCCCCGAAATTAGATCTCGGAAACTCCGTACAACAGTATACTCTAGTATACCTGTCCCAGCAGATGTGTGTACTTCCTGGGGTGTTCCAAGCTGCGCAGCACGCCACTAATGATCACCTGTCATACAGGTGAGGCCCCGGCCTGACAGCACAGAGAGAGTGAGAGAGAGAGAGAGAGAGAGAGAGAGAGGGGTATCATCATCCGTTTGGAGGAGAGCTGGAAGTGTGTGTGTGTGTGTGTGTGTGTGTGTGTGTGTGTGTGTGTGTGTGTGTGTGTGTGTGTGTGTGTGTGTGTGTGTGTGTGTGTGTGTGTGTGTGTGTGTGTGTGTGTGTGTGTGTGCGTGCGTGCGTGCGTGCGTGCGTGCGTGCGTGCGTGCGTGCGTGCGTGCGTGCGTGCGTGCGTGCGTGCGTGTGTGTGTGTGCCTGCATGTAATGGGAAAACACCAGAGATTACGCCCCTGGCAAGCAAACTTTTGAGAAGCTTCCAAACATATATTATCTAACACAAGGAGAGAGAGAGAGAGAGAGAGAGAGAGAGAGAGAGAGAGAGAGAGAGAGAGAGAGAGAGAGGCAATGCTGTTGCCAAGATTATTTTTGTCAAAGTTGTTAATCTTTGTTTATTGTTGTGCACTGCATTTCTTTCTTTCTTTCTTTCTTTCTTTCTTTCTTTCTTTCTTTCCAGCAGACAGTTTGTCAGTCTCCGTAATCCCTTTCCCCCCTTGCTGCAATATGCTTATTTGCGTGGCATTATCCTCTACATTACTGCTGGTATCTATTCATCACTCGCACATGCACACGCGCATACGAACATGCACACGCATGCACACACACGCACATGCACACGCATGCACACACACGCTTTCCACAACACACCCAAACACCTCCTCAGCTGTGGCGGTCGTTCCAGCTCTCTCTCTCTCTCTCTCTCTCTTTCTGCACCAGAGACGTGCAGAGAACGTTAGAGAAGCAGGGCCTGAAATTTCTAAAAGGGCCTTTTGGTGAAAATATTGAAAATAGCAGACCTCCAAGCTCACAACGTGTCGTGCTGCGACGCGTTGTTAGCTTGGAGGTCGGCTATTTTTGGTACTTGATACCACAAGTGAATACTGGAGTGAAGATGTGGTGTAACATAATGGTTTTGTACACAGAGAGAGCAATTCTTTCAACATAAGATGCTGCGTTCAAGTTCAGGAGAGTTTGGACAAGGCTATTCTCTTGAATTCTGCCTTCAGGTACAACATGGGAAGAGGGCATTTGCATTCATTTTTTACCATAGTCAAAACTGTATTCATGGTCTGGAGAGGGCAATTTTTACAGACAGGTTAAAAGGACAGGGGCTCAAGCCCCCTTTGATGTCTATGTGTGCAGGTGCCTGGTCCTTGCATCTACATATACACAGACTATGTAGGTTATTGTAGTTGTGTAAGGAGCCCACTCACGTCTTACTCAAGTAAAAGTATGAATACTGCAATGTAGAAATACTAAAAGTCCTGCTTTGAAAATTGACTTGCAGTAACAAACATTTATCAAAATATACTCTATTAACATCTTTTGAAAATAAAGTATTTGTTAGGATGAAGTGGTTAATGTATGTTTTGTAATGATATAAAAAAATCTACAAAGTAAATAAAGTTTTCAAATAAGTACAATATATATTTGCCCCTGAGATTATAGGTTGAGTATCATATCAAAACTTGACTATTGTAACTCTCTCCTCACTGGTCTCGCGGCATGTGCACTTAAACCTCTCCAACTGATCCAAAATGCCGCGGCACGACTGGTCTTCAACCAGCCTAAGTTCTCACATGTCTCTCCCCTTCTCCGCATTCTCCACTGGCTCCCGGTTGCGGCCCGCATGGAATACAAAACACTGATGCTGACCTTCAAAGCAGCCAAAGGTATGGCTCCTCCATACCTCCAAAACCTGATCAACCCCTACACCCCCACTCGTTCACTTAGATCAGCCAACACAGGGATGCTGACCGAACCCTCGCTAAAAACTCCAGGCCAAAAATCCACTCGTCCGAGACCGTTTGCCCTCTTGGCTCCCAAGTTGTGGAATAAACTCCCTGTCGCACTTAGAACAACGGACTCACTCGCTACCTTTAGCCGTGGACTGAAGACTCACCTTTTCAGACTCCACCTAAACCCTTAGCACTACAGTTAAATCAATGACCATACATGAAGCTAGTTAGCATTTGTCTTTTTAGGTTTCTTTAGAACTTTGATTATATTGTGTTTTCTCTAGATAGATATCCATATACATTGTTTATTATTGTGATGTTGTATCTGCTTATTGTAAGTCGCTTTGGATTAAAAGCGTCTGCTAAATGCCTAAACTGTAAACTGTAAACTGTTGAGTAAAGTTAAAATAATATTGAAAATTGGAACTACTCCAGCAGTGTAAAAAAAAAGATAGCTCAAAATTGTGCAGTAAGTACAGTAATTGAGTAAATGTACTTATTTACTTTCCGCCACTGATTGTACTGCACACACATGGAGAGTAATCTAATCTTCTTTTATCAGTGATGCATCATTAATCCTGGGACATTTTAGTGATCTTAGTACCACAAGCAGTATGCATGCAGCCTCAACGTGCCATCATGACGGATTGAACGGACGATTGACACTGAAGCGTCGTCGTGACCTAAATGACTCCAGCAGTGTTGAGGCAATTATCCTCTGGCGTTATCTGGAGTCTAAAGTAAACAGTGGCGTTCTGCCACTTTAAAAACCCAGGAAGTGGCGAGCTAGCTAGGCCGGGCCGGGGTCAGAAAAAGCTGGCTTCAGGGCTTAACCACTTGAACCCCAGCAATCCCTATTCTCGGGAGAAGGTTCACCAAAAAATAGCCGATCTACAAGCTTGTGACGCGTTGTGAACTAAAAAAGAACTCATCAAGTACTAGTGCAAATCAGGTCAGGGTTTAAGTGGTTAAACAGCACTAGCATTTATTTCTGCTGTCCAGTGTTAAGACTCTTGTGACATCCACATGCAAATTATGTAGGTATAACACATCCTGGTTTAGAAGGCTTCGCCAGTGTAATTATCACATTCCTCAACTCCACGGCTACATTTTTGAAAACGTACTCTCTCCCGAGGAAATGAACGCTTTTATTGTGCAGAAAGTATATCTGACTCATTTCCTGGTTTGACTCTTTTTTTACGATTATTTGTAACTCTTGCGCGTGTACAAATGTAACCAAAAGCATGCTTACGGGTCCATGTGGTTTTATTCGTACAGAGTTAACTGTTATAAGTGAAAGTTCCTTGTTAAAAATGTAAATCTCTACTATGTGATAGGTAATCATCATTGCTCCTGTATGTGTTTCTTCAGTATACAGAGTCTCTCCAGCTTTTAACCCATTCAGAACGGGTACACAATTTGTGTTTCATTATTTTATGCTTTAACTATTGAAAAATAGCAGATATACAAGCTCACAGCGCGGCACCGAGTGCCGCGCTGCGAGCTCGTAGATCTGCTATTTTTGAAAAGTCGTGAACATTAGAATTTTGACCCGATTCTATAAGTGTCTTTTGAATCCTTCTAATTCTAGACAGATGGGGGATCCACGGCCAAATTTATCAATTTTAGGGTACAAATAGCACAAAAAGGTTTGAGAACTACTGGTTCACGAGCCTGTTTTACCATTGTTTTTTTTCCGGTGCCTTTTTTCATCTTCCCTTTTTCGTATCCTCTGCACAAACCATTAGGGTGGTTATTGGGACATGTTTTTTTTTCCCGTCTGACTCCCTTTCTCTCTCTCTCTCTCTCTCTCTCTCTCCCTCTCTCTCTCTCTCTCTCTCTCTCTCCCTCTCTTGCCTTTACAGCAAACACATGTTGAGGCTTGAGATTTTAATGATTTAGAATGCCTGGCGACCACCATCTTAAAACCATTTCCCATACTGCATCCTCCATTTTCAATTTTAAGAGCAAAAAATAAAAATACATTTTCCGAGGAGTTTTGGCCGCGACCGTTGTACAGCATGCAGCGTTGGGGCAGAAAAAAAGCTGAGGGAAGTTCAGGGAACAAACAGCAAGCTACCCTGGGTAAAAAAAAAAAGAAAAAAAAAAACTCCCCCTCCCCCTTCCTGGATTCTATTACTGTATGTGTTCCAAAAACATATACACACATATACGCACGCACGCACGCACGCACACACACACACACACACACACACACACACACACACACACACACACACACACACACACACACACACACACACACACACACACACACACACACAAAATATCGACTTATTGACAGCGTGAAACCCGTACAGAGATAAGTTTGCAATCGGTGAGAGTCTGTGTAAACAATATGTGTCAATGTGTGTGTGGTTTTAGCCTAGGAAGTTATTGGTGTGCGTGCGCGTGTGAGTGTGCGCGCGTGTGTGTGTGTGTGTGTTGGGGTGGGGGGGTGGGGGGGGGGGGGGGGGGGGTATATGATGCCACATAAAGCTTTTAATTAAGACTAGCTGTTCAAGTTTCAGCAAAGGAGTTCCATGTGTTCTGATACCTAGAACCAGTGGTGCGTGTGTGTGTGCGTGCGCGAGCCTGCGCATGTGTGTGTGTGTGTGTGTGTGTGTGTGTGTGTGTGTGTGTGTGTGTGTGTGTGTGTGTGTGTGTGTGTGTGTGTGTGTGTGTGTGTGTGTGTGTGTTAAAACAAAGCCAGCATTCTTACTGTTTCCTATTTCACCCAGGGAGGTAGGCAGCGCAGGAGGAACGTGCATGGTGCTGCACAATGTTTGGACTATAGTTAGTTGCAACCGAAGGTCGTAGTTTACCATGAGAAATGTCACAGCTTGTCTCTGTGTGTGTGTACACATTTTTAAAGTCTATATGGGTTGGTTCCCTTGACACATCACTGTGACATCACAGGTGATATCACAGGTGACCATACCAGAATCCCTTTTATGCCCATATATGAATATCCCTAATGTCATCGATATATATCACTGGCCAGATGGCCAAGACATGGCCCATATCTGTGTGGCTGGTTCAGATAGGGATCTCCATGTATGGTCATAAAAGATATTGTATGTTGTGATGTCAGGGGAAGCACTTTAACAGAATCCCTTTTATGCTCATATGTATATGGAGATTCCTGATGTTATCAATATTAAGCCCAAATGTAACAGGACTTCATATGGGAACATAATCCCTTTATGCCCATATATGGAGATCCTTGATGTAATCAATATTAAGCCCATAACCCTAATGTACAGTTAAAGTCCGGAATAAAAAATGTACTTGAGTAAAAGTACCAAAGTATTGGTATCAATATGTACTTAAAGAACCAAAAGTAGAACGTACTCATCATGTCGCTTCCATTGAAAATGAATGGTAGCCTGCCCTGTATCTTTGTAGCTGCCATTGTGAACTCAGCATAACAATAATACATAACTATGCAAAGTACTGTGTTATATTCTGTCTGTTCAATGATCCATAGATCCATTAGATACATAAAGGGTTCCTGTTTAAATAAGCCGTAAAGCTTACAAGGATCTCCTTTTAGTTGACCCTGTACCAGTGACTTGTGCTGTCATGTAGCTGTATACTTTTTCCTATTGCAATCTTCTAATAAACTCTTCAATCTTCAATCAACTAGTAACCTATCACTCTTTCTGATGGTGGTGTCTGGCAGGGACATGCTGGGCCCCTGATTCAGCCAGGGAAAAAGAGTTGGAGAGGCCCTCATTGCGTGCTATAGAGAGAGAGATCTCTCTATAGCGCTGCTGCTACTCAAAGATTTGCCATTTCAAATCATGACAAGTGAAAAGCCCGTGGGCCAATTACATGAGTTATATTTCGTAGTTGTCGGGTGGAAACCTTGTATGTCCAAAACCGATTGTTTTGTATTTATCATTTTAAAAATGATTTAAACTAGTGAAAACAGACGATCTACAAGCACACAACGTTGTGTGCTTTTAGATCTGCTGTTTTCACTACTTTTGTGCGACGGCCTTGTATGATGAAGCAGGGCTTTGCTTTGCGAAAAAATCTACAAATTTGAAACT